>NC_092713.1:67043442-67343442 GCF_047496885.1 Scyliorhinus torazame
TCTGATACATAGACAAACCAACACGGTTGCGAATGGTACAACGCAGTTTTATTTCAATGAACTAGTAACATATTAAACTCTGGTATTCAGCACATGGTGAACCTCTGAGTGGCTGGCAATGAGGTCTGTGCCCTGAGCCCTCTCCTGCTCGAGTGCCCAGGAAGTGTTGTGTTCCCCGCTTTGTACTGTGATTGGCTGTCGTGTTGTGTGTGTTGATTGGTCCGTTGATCTGTCCATCATTATGTGTGTATGTATGTGCTGTGATGTTCTCCTGAATATCATGACACTACTGTTTCTACTTTCTCTGTTTATATGTTTCTTAAATGATTGAGCAAATAGCTGAAATATGGAATATAATGGGAATATGTGAAATTATCTACTTTAGCAGGAAGAATGCAAAGGCAGATTTGTTTTTTAAAAGTGCATAATCAATAAATGTTGCTGATCAGAGGGAATTGGCAGATCCTTGCAACCAAGTTAACATGCATTGCAGGTACTCACCAAGACTCCTTCCACCAAGACAGCACCTTAAAAACACATGACCACTAGCATCTAAAAGGGCAAGGTCAGGAGATACCTGAGAACAACATCACCACCTGGTAATTCCCCTCCAAGTCGCATACCATCCTAACTTGGGATTATATTGCCATTCCTTCACTGTCGCTGGGCCAAATCCTGGAACTTCCTCCCTGACAGCATTGTGGGTGGACCTACACCTCATGGACTCCAGCGGTTCATGAGGCAGCTCAAGGGCACGGTCTTCTCAAGGGCAATGAGGGATGGACAATAAATGCTGACCTAACCAGTATAGCCCACATCCTATGAATGAATATAAGAAAGGTACAGCAAGCAATTAAGAAGGCAATTAGGGCAGCACGGTAGCATTGTGGATAGCACAACTGCTTCACAGCTCTAGGGTCCCAGGTTCGATTCCGGCTTGGGTCACTGTCTGTGCGGAGTCTGCACATCCTCCCCGTGTGTGCGTGGGTTTCCTCCGGGTGCTCTGGTTTCCTCCCACAGTCCAAAGATCTGCAGGTTAGGGGGATTGGCCATGATAAATTGCCCTTAGTGTCCAAAATTGCCCTTAGTGTTGGGTGGGGTTACCGGGTTGTGGGGATGGGGTGGAGGTGTTGACCTTGGGTGGGGTGCTCTTTCCAGGAGCCGGTGCAGACTCGATGGGCTGAATGGCCTCCTTCTGCACTGTAAATTCTATGAAATTGATATGCTAGCCTTTCTTGTATAAGGTGGTGAATGTATAAGAGTAAGCAACCTTGCTGCAATTATACAGGGCTCTGGTGCAGAGCAAACCTGGGGAATTTTACACAGTTTTCATCTCTATATCGAAGGAAAGATATCCTTACTTTAGAGGGATGCATATTATGGTTCACAAAATTGATTTGTGGAATGAGAAGGCTGTCCCAAGAAAAGAAATAGAGTAAAATGGGTCCACACTCGCTGGAGTTCAGAAGAATAACAGGAGATCTTATTGAAACATATAATATTATAAAAGGGCTTGACAGGGTAAATGCTGCTCTGGCTGGAAAGTCTATAACTAGGAGTCAGATTTTGCAGATAAAGGGTCAGCTATTGAGGATTGAAATAAAGAAAGATTTCTTCAACTAAGAGGCTGTGAGCCTTTGTAATTCTTTACCCCAGAGGGCTGCTAATGCTTAGTCAATGAGTACATTCAAGACAGAGCTTAATATATTTTTGATAGAAGTTTAGTCATGTTCCTATTAAATGGCAGAGGAGATTTGATCGGCCATATGGCCGACTCCAGCTCCCATTTTTTTATGTTCTTAATAGCAGTATTACATTAGTGCATTTCAAGTCAGTCTGAGTAACTTTACTTTAAAATAAGAAATGTTCTGAATAGCGTTCCCTAAAGGTCAGTACTGGGGTCTCTACTGTTTCGGACTGAAATAACTTTTTTAAATTTGTCCATGGAACATGGGCTTCTCAGGCTGTATCAACATTTATTGCTCATCCCTAATTGCACTTGAGGGGGCAGTAAAGAGTCAACCACATTGCTGTGGATCATGAGTCACATGTAGGTCAGACCAGGTAAGGACGGCAGAGTTCTTTCCCTAAAGGACATTAGCGAACCAGAGGGTTTTTTACGACAATCGACAATGGTTTCATGGGGCGGGATTCTCCCCTACCCGGCAAGGCGGGAGGTCCCGGCGGGACGGAGTGGTGTGAACCACTCCCGCATCGGGCCGCCCCAAAGGTGTGGAATCCTCATCACCTTCAGGGGCAAGGCCTGCCCCGGAGTGGTTTGCGCCCCGCCGGCCGGCGGGAAAGGGGCTTGGCGCCACGGCAGCCGGTGCCGAAGGGACTCAGCCGGCTGGCGTGGGTCCACGCATGCGCGTGAGCATCAGCGTCTGCTGACGTCATCCCCGCGCATACGCACATGGAGTCACTCCGCACCGGGAATGGCGGATGACCACGGCCTCCGGTGCGGAAGGAATAGAGTGCCCCCACGGCACAGGCCCGCCCGTGGAATGGTGGGCCCCGACCGCGGGCCAGGTCACCATGGGGGCACATCCCGGGGCAAGATCCCCCCGCGACCCCCCAATAACCCCAGAGGCCCCCACGCCGCCAGGTCCCGCCGGTAAGGGACCAACTCCAATTTACGCCGGCAGGACTGGCTACAGGCGGGCGGGATTTCGGCCCATTGCGGGCCGGAGAATTCAGGCGGCCCTGGGGCCCATTGAGTCGCGCCGAACCCAGCCACGACTCACGGCACGCCGGTTTTTGGGGGGGGTGGGAGAATTCGGAGGCCGGCGGGGGCGGGATTCACGCCGACTCCCGCCGATTCTCTAACCCAGGGGGTCGGAGAATCCCGCCCATGGTCATCATTAGAGTTTTAATTCCATATTTTATTGAACTCAGATTTCACCATCTGCAGTGGCGGGATTTGAACATGGGGCCCCAGAGCGGGACTTTAGTTAACTAGTCCAGTGACAATACCACCAAGCCACAACCTTATAAATCACCTGGATTTATAAGTATAATAGTGAGCTGGTCAGTTTTGCAGATCATACCAAACTTGCGTGACAGGAAGAAGACACAAAGAGTTCAAGATGGAACAAGTTGTTAGAACTATGATACAGATAAATTCAAATAGAGCAAATGTTTCTCCCACTGCTCTCTCCCCTCCCCCCATCCCACACGCACAAAGATGGAAGCAATATCTTGTTCGTCTTTTGGGTTAAAATGGCCGTGGTTCATCATCTGGGGGACATAGGTGATTGCTGAGACCAATGTGCCCAAATGTTCGATAGCAGATAGGACAGGATACCTCGGATGATTGAGTTTTGGATGAGATAATGCGAGAAATTGGCTCACAATTTCCTCCCCTTATGTTTCTGTAGGAAGTCCGTCGTGTCGCGACAGAAGCTGGGTGTACCTTGTACGATGGGTTTCAAGATGCCCTCGATGTAGCCAGAGAGGTTCTCACACAGGGTCCCATTGCCTGAAACGATAGGGCGGCCTGGTGTGTTGGCCTTATGTATTTTTGGGAGGCAGTAGAGATCTCCAATGCGGGGAGTACGTGGGATGAGAGCACGTAGGGTGCTCTGAAGATCTGTATCCAAGGTCTTGATCAGTCTGTTAAGTTGGCGGATGTGTTCCTTGGTCGGAACTGCCTCCGATATCGCCACATCCCTCCTCAAATAAGGTGACCAAAACTTGACACAATGCTCCAGATGTCATCAGCAAGCAGAAAATCATGAAGTATGCTCTTTGATACCTTAGTCTTTGTCCAGAGTCGTTTCAGATTGAGAAGCTTCCCATCCATGAGATATCTGATTTTGATGCCAGGGTCAGACAGCATGGAGGAGAAAAACATACTGAAGTGTTTTGGCACTTGCACACGGTTCTGTTTAATTCCATTAGTGAATGGGAATGGGTCAGAAGACTCACCATCATCCAGGACTTGTGCGAGCCTGCAGTCAAGGAACTGTCGAACCATTCAACTGGCCTTGCAGCATTTATGGACAGACAAACAGACTTAGGATTTCAGGTTGATAATCGTTCACCAGAAATCTGATTTACAAAATGGGTTTACAGAAGGGGTGGCCTGTTTTCCGCTCTGCTCAATTTATTTATGAATGAAGTTACTAGTAGGGTGCAACACCAGCTGCCGGTTTACTATTGCCCATTTGGTGCTACTGCCAAGCCAGTTTCATGACCAGAAATTGAATTGGCTAGTTTTATTAATTGGCCTCAATTGCCAATTATACTGACATTTCATTATCAACATTTGCACCTTATTGGCACATGAATAAAGCAGAACACTGGCCTGAGAGCATCAAGTAGAGTGGAATCGATTTAACTGAAAAAACCGATCACCCAACTTGTACTTCAAGCTAGAAGTAGTATAAATGGCATTAAGTTTCTAAATCCTCTAAATAACCCATTGGACCACCTGTAATGTGAGCAAAGAGCTGATGGGATAGACTGCTGCTTCATTTCAGTTGTCATTGCAGTATGTAAAATATAGGCTTCCACTGAGTACAAAATGACATGGATTTGGCAGAATAATTGGTACGACAGCCTGGCCATTCAAAAACAGATGCCTGCAATGGAACTCAGCTTATTTCAGCTTTTTTTTTCTGCTGTGCTGAGTTACTAAAGCTTAGCGAATGATCTCAGATTCTTCCCTAGCAGAAGGCCTCACAAGGTCTGTGCTTTGGCAAAGCTCCACACCGACAAAAATATTGATTTATCAGCAGTTCTCCATCTCAGTGGATGCTTTTTGCTCCTTATTCTGACAAGCAAATTGGAAGAGAAATTTAAAGACTGCAATAAGATAATCCATCTGGATGTACTTCAAGTAGTAGTGGCAAAAAAACACAAATGGTCAAACATTCCAATCTCATTCCTCAAAGTAGTTTAGTTTGAATTCCCATTCTTTTCTCCTGATTCTGCTCCTTATGTGGGTAGTTCCCTTGTCCTACATTTCTCTTTGCTAACTTTCAGTTGTGGGACTTATATTCACCGCTTCAGAATGATACAGGTTCCAGATTCACGCTCCCATAGCACAGTTCCAATACAAGATCTGGAAGGTACAATTTATATTCCTTTTATTCATTCTCGCAAAAAG
Source organism: Scyliorhinus torazame (assembly GCF_047496885.1). Lineage (NCBI taxonomy): Eukaryota > Metazoa > Chordata > Chondrichthyes > Carcharhiniformes > Scyliorhinidae > Scyliorhinus > Scyliorhinus torazame. Next base: position 67,048,553 of record NC_092713.1, read on the forward strand.
GTTATTGATGAGATCATCTGGTTAATACTGACATAGAAGCAAAATCAAGAAATAGAGAATTACAATTTAAGGAGGGCGCAATATATAGGGTTTAAAAGACATTTACAGGATGTGGGTGTTGCAAGCTGGGCGACATTACCCTTGAGAAGGTGGTGGTGAGCTGCCTTTTTGAACTGCTGCAGTCCCTGTGGTGCAGGGAGAGAGTTCCAAGATTTTGATCCAACAATAGTGAAGGAATGGTGATATATTTCCAAGTCAAGACAGTGAGTAGCTTGGAAGGGAACTTCCAGCTGGTTGTATCTGTTGGGTTCAGAAGGTACTGCCCAAGGAGCCTTTGTGAGTTCTTGCAGTGCATCTTGTAGGTGGCACACACTGCTGCCATTGTTCATTGGTGGTGGACAGATTGAATGATTGTGGATGGGGTGCCAATCAAGCGGGCTGCTTTGTCCTCGATGGTATCAAGCTTCTTGAGTGTAGTTGAAACTGCAGTTAACCATGCAAGTGGAGAATATTCCATTACTCCTGTTTTGTACATTGTTGATGAGGGGCAGGTTTTGGGGTGTTACTCACTGTGGGGTTCCTAGCCTTTGACCTGCGCTTGTAGCCACAGTATTTATATGGCTAGCCCAGTTCAGCTTCTGGTCAATTGTCACCCCCATGATGTTGATTGTGGGGGATTCAGCGATGGTAATTCCATTCAATGTCAAGGGGTGATGATTAGATCCTCTCTTGTAGGAGATGGTCATTGCCTGGCACTTGTGTGGCGTGAATGTAACTTGCCACTTGTCAGCCCGAACCTGGACATTGTCCAGGTCTTGCTGCATTTGGACATGGACAGCTTTAGTATCTGAGGCAAATGATGCTGAACATTGTGCAATCATCAGCGAACATTTCCACTTCTGACCTTACAATTTCAGGTAGATAATTAATGAAGCAGCTGAAGATGGTTGGGCCTAGTAACATATAATAGGTATTGATTGGTTCTGTACATCTGTCATGAATGAGTTGAAGATTCTTATGGAAAATGGCAATTGTTCCCAAAGTAACACTAATGTCCCATGTTGGATTTCAGTGGAACTAACTTCCAGGTCAGCAGTAATCTATATTTCAATCCTCAGATGAACTAGGAAAAGCAAAGACCTTGCAGAAGTTAAATTAATTGAGTATTTCATGGATTAATAGCACAACAATGCTACTAATTTTACTCGCGCTTCGATGCTTATTTGCTTTCTGGTAGCTTCAATATGCAAGAGGTTCTCTGGAGAACAGGATTTCAGTAAGGAAATGTAGAGAGGCATATAAGGTGCAAAATGCACATGAGCTAAATGGAAAGTGTACTTGACTTTTGGAACATATTTGCTTGCAATAAAATCAAAATTCCTACTAATAAGAATGAAAAATCTGAAGAAGTAAAAACCTTTTGATGTAACAACAATGGCTATGAAATTCATTGTGGAAACTAAATAGACATGGATAAGATGAGTTTCCCCATAACAAGTATCGAAGTTCTTTTAGCGTTTGCAATGGCCAATGCCAAATAAAATTAATGTTTCACAATACCACTTTTACTCAATATAGATATAACCCAACGTATTACAGAGTGATGTTTGATTCAGCCAATTTTCCCAGAATACCTGACAGCCACATAACACCAATATATATGGAAGTGAGAGAATAACATCTGTTTTAGACTTCCTCGATTAAATAGATCACAGAGCAGAACAGGAGCCTTATATGCCTTTGGGTTCATGCATGCTCTGTTACCTTTGCAACTCAATCGGGACACCAATGAATCTAAATCCCCTACATTTTTTGCTATAAATATTAGAGTCTATGGGCTGGATTCTCTATTTCGGAGAATAAGTTCTGACGCTGGGACTGAATCGATGGTGTTGCTCTTATTGGCCTTAGTTTTATTAACTCTAATTCTGTCACCTTTGCTCATGAGTCGCCAGGTATCTTTCTGATACCGCCACGTGGTTCAAGCTTGAGTAATGATTAATAATGCAGCACACCGCTTAGTAAATGTTAAATCAACGATCATTTATTATATACAGCAATAAATACTTATACAATAATCCTACTTCTAGACTATTACCTACCACTAAAGGCCAATACTTAACTTTGGTGTTGGCCCACCAGGTCAGGGAAACGAATGGTCTATCGAATTGGGTCTGGCCAGCGGGATTCAAAAAGGCTGGTACGGGTCGATAGTCTGGAACACCTATCTGGTAGCAATCGCTGGAGTAAGACTTACTTGCTCTTTCGTCGAAGGGTCTCGAAGGTTGCGAGTAGGAGAAGAGGGGTCGATCTGAACATTGCCCCTATTTTTATAGTCGCTAGGGGCTTCCCGCCTCTCGGGGCAGACCTTGACCCTGGTTCCAAGTGATTGGACTTGGTTCCAATCACTGGGTTCGATATGCTCCAATAATGGGGCGATTCCTTGATCGGGGGGGTGGTCGTCCACCTTTCTTGGTCTCAGCCACTGCTGGCACCAAAAAGTCTGGATCGGCTTTCAATTGCTAATTTGTAGCAATTGTTCCCGGGGATGGCTGATTAAAACGCAGGTGGCTGGGTTGATGTGCTGTTAATGGTTGCAGGTATCGGTCTGGGCCGACTTCCCCAGAGTCGAATACACTGTTTTGCCTGCAGCTCTCCGTTTGAGTCCTGTTGGCTGATTTTCCCATCAGCCTCTTTCGTTCGCCATTTTAGATCGGGGTTTGGCCATTTTACTCAGGAATCAGCCATTTTAGGTGGCTACAATGGTGTTCTACGACCATAGAAGGAAGCGCCTGACTCGGAGCAATTCAGGATTTGTTAATGGGTTAGCCCCAGCGCCATGTGGAGCTAGAGCAATTGCAATGAAAAATGGTGACAATTTGCCAGGGTCGGGATTGGCACTCAAGATAAGCTGCAGCCACATATAAGCACTCCACTCCCCACACATGGTCATTCCAACCAACAAGATAACAGCCTGAAAAGCAGCACCGCAGTTCACAGATGCGGAGCTTGAGATCCTGCTGGATGCCGTGGTGCAGAGGTGGTCACCCTGGTCCCTGGGGTGCGAAGGAGGCTGCCAACCACTGTCGTACACCGGGCCTGGGTGCAGGTGGTGGAGGCTGAGAGTGCCGTGGGCCCCGCTGCCTGGACGGGCCAGCAATGCCTGGAAAAAGCTGCACAACCTCCACTAATGTTGTACCAGAAGGATCTGTTTTGGGGCCACTGCTGTTTGTCATTTTTATAAATGACCTGGAGGAGGGCGTAGAAGGATGGGTGAGTAAATTTGCAGATGACACTAAAGTCGGTGGAGTTGTGGACAGTGCGGAAGGATGTTACAAGTTACAGCGGGACATAGATGAGCTGCAGAGCTGGGCTGAGAGGTGGCAAATGGAGTTTAATGCAGAAAAGTGTGAGGTGATTCATTTTGGAAGGAATAACAGGACGACAGAGTAAGGGGCTAATGGTAAGATTCTTGGTAGTGTGGATGAGCAGAGAGATCTCGGTGTCCATGTACATAGATCCCTGAAAGTTGCCACCCAGGTTCAGAGGGTTGTTAAGAAGGCGTACGGTGTGTTAGCTTTTATTGGTAGAGGGATTGAGTTTCGAAGCCATGAGGTCATGTTGCAGCTGTACAGAACTCAGGGAGTATTGCGTGCAATTCTGGTCGCCGCATTATAGGAAGGATGTGGAAGCATTGGAAAGGGTGCAGAGGAGATTTACCAGGATGTTGCCTGGTATGGAGGGAAGATCTTATGAGGGAAGGCTGAGGGACTTGAGGCTGTTTTCGTTAGTGAGAAGAAGGTTAAGAGGTGACTTAATTGAGGCATACAAGATGATCAGAGGATTAGATAGGGTGGACAGTGATAGCCTTTTTCCTCGGATGGTGATGTCTAGCACGAGTGGACAAAGCTTTAAATTGAGGGGAGATAGATATAGGACAGATGCCAGAGGTAGGTTCTTTACTCAGAGAGTAGTAAGGGCGTGGAATGCCCTGCCTGCAACCGTAGTGGACTCGCCAACATTAAGGGCATTTAAATGGTCATTGGATAAACATATGGATGACAAGGGAATAGTGTAGGAGTGGTTTCACAGGTCGGCACAACATAGAGGGCCGAAGGGCCTGTACTGCGCTGTAATGTTCTATGTTCTATGTTTGAGAGTTTGTAAAATACCCATATATCCATTCTTAATTGCCCGGACTGCTTCATAGTGTGCAGGCCATCTAGTTACACTTAAGCTCTTTAGAGAAAACTGTAGATTGCCCTGTGTGTTTAAAATCCCCCATCTTCGTGGAGATCTAGAAAAGAAAACATACAGCTCCTGCAAAATGCCAAAATAGTCAACAACATCAGGTACAGTCGACACTGCCTTTTCTCCAACAAGGTTAAGTGAATGGGCTGCACATGGTACATGGTCTGCGTACCTGTTAATGTTTTTAAAGAGTGCTTGCAGCCCTTTCTTCGAGCCGTTCATGTTAGATGCATTATCGTAGGACTGACCACGGATATTTTCAAGTGAAAGCTTATGTTCACCCAGGACTTGTATTTTGTTGAACAAGGTTGTGGATGAATGGTTTTCTATCGGTAAAAATGTTAAAAATCTCTCACAGGGTTTTCCATTAGAGCAGTATCGAACCACAATTACCAGCTGGTCAACATGTGTGAGGTCAGGCTTAGAGTCAACAATAATCGAGTAGTATTTGGTGTCTAGGTTGTTGATTTGATTCACAATTTCATCTTGCACATGTTTTCCCATGATTTCTATCAATTCTTCATACACGAGTTTGGATAGGTAAGTAGCATTTACTTTTTCATTTTTACATTTCTCGAGATGTTCATGCAAAAATGGGTCAAACTCTGCAATAAGTTCAATGGCCCCCATGAAGTTTCCATTATTTGGTGAGCCCCACTTCTCCTCATGACCTCTAAATGCCAAACCTCTTTCACTTAAAAACTTTATAACAGCTACAACTCTTTTCAGTACTTCAAAATAGAACTGTATGGTTTTTCTCATCTATTTGTCAAGTTGCTGATCCACAGTATTTTTATTTGACTTTCTTGTTATCCAACACAACATCGCACTCTTATGTTCCACACTGTCTTCATGATTCTACAGAGTTCTGCGTACATTCATCCAGTCAGAAAACCCATCTGTTGTAAGTGATGTTTGGCATTTAGAAAAGAGTGTGCAAACAAAACAGTATATACAGCCTTTGCTCTTTGAGTAAATTAACCAGGATCTCATCACAGTCTGGCCATTTTTCAATATTTAAAAAAAATATTTGCTTGAGAAACTTCTGTTTTGCTGCTTGTAAACCCTGCTTGATTCGGTATATACATCATCTGGTTTATTATTTTGAAAAAAACCTATGTCTTGCATTAAACAATTCTGTATGAGATCAATATCAACAGTTCTGGGCCAGTTTTCGAGGTCACTGTATTCTTTGAAATCACTGAATTTGCTTCCTGTTTCATGTTTCTGCTCAGCCTCTGCTTGTTCCGCGGTACTTTCATGTTGACCACTGTGATCGTCACCTGTATCAAAAGCGTCAACAGTGGATTGAATATTGCTAGAAAGAGCTCCCACGGTTTGTGCACTATCATTGGCTTCAATGGTGTTTGCTTGGCTTGTTTCAACTGTAGTATTAGCCTAGGCTATGCGGTCGTAGCCTACCTTCCGTTCACCTCTTCATAAAAACAATAGGCTTAGGCTAATCTAACACTATTTCACCTTTATTACTTACCTTACTTTTCTAAATATAACATTTATTTTTGAGTAGGGGTAATTAAAATATTGTATCCTTATGAACACTTTATTGAAAAAAATTCTTGTCTAGATCGCTATCAAGAGTGCTTTCACGTTGAAAATTCACGTTAGCATTGTGATTGCCTTTTCAACGGCTCCCCTTTTTTGTTATGACACGTCATCTACTGTTTGTATTTCTGTCATAATTGTTAATAGTGTTTTAAATTATTTATAATTATTTTATATTAAATATATTTAGAATGAAACATCCTTAATTTGAAAGTTTTTTTCGTTTACGGCTAGCCTACATGATACTTTAATCACCTTTTAATTTTTATTTTAACTATTATTTTGTATTGAATTATACTATATTATTGATATTATTTTTTTTTTTAAACTCCTTCTCATACAGCAGACCCAAAATTTTTAAGCAATGTGGACTAAAGTCGCTTCTGAGGTCCCTCCGGTATTAGGGGCCCTGAAGCTTTAAGCTTCATTAGTTTCATAGTAGATCCGCCCCTGTGTGTATTTTTTTTAATTTTCAAAACTGGTTCAGCATAGAATGTCCAAATAGTCCAAATCTACAAATTGAGTCGATTAGATTTTCTTCTGACTCTGGTTGATCTTCTCAAAGTTTGACCTTGCTGCTCAGAACTTGTAGATTCAATGTTCTCCATGACATTCTCATGCTCAGGGACTGCTGAACTATCTGACACTGTAGCTGACGTTGATTCTGACGTAGGTTCATCATCCATCACGTTGTTGTGAAAGTTTTCTCTGGCTTTCAAGAGCACGCGACGAGTGCTTCTTAAAACGAACCCTTCCTCTGTCTGTACATTGTCGGAACGAGGTGCTACTTCTTCAAGTACAGTGGCTTTTCTCAACCAATTGCCTGAATCTTCTATTCTCACAATGTCATCACTACTCAGAGGTGGTAAAGTTCCAGACACTCTGGGCGTCATTATCCGACCCCCCAGCGGGTCGGAGAATGGCCGTTGGCCGCCGTGAATCCCGCCCCTGCCCCCGCCGAAGTCTCCGGTACCGGAGATTGGGCGAGGGCGGGAATCGGGCCACGCCGGTTGGCGGGACCCCCCGCTGGATTCTCCGGCCCGGATGGGCCGAAGTCCCGCCCAGAAATTGCCTGTCCCGCCGGCGTAAATCAAAGCTGGTATTTAACAACGGGACCAGGCGGCGTGGGCGGGCTCCGGGGTCCTGGGGGGGCGCGGGGCGATCTGACCCCGGGGGGTGCCCCCACGGTGGCCTGGCCCGCGATCTGGGCCCACCGATCCGCGGGCGGGCCTGTGCCGTGGGGGCACTCTTTCCCTTCCGCCTCTGCCAAGGCCTCCACCATGGCGGAGGCGGAAGAGACTCTCCCCACTGCGCATGCGCGGGAAACTGTCGGCGGCCGCTGACGCTCCCGCGCATGCGCCGCATTTCCGCGCCAGCTGGCGGGGCACCAAACGCCATTTCCGCCAGCTGGCGGGGCGGAAATCCCTCCGGCGCCGGCCTAGTCACTCAATGTTGGGGCTCGGCCCCCAAAGATGCGGAGCATTCCGCACCTTTGGACCGGCGCGATGCCCGTCTGATTCGTGCCGTTTTTGGCGCCAGTCGGCGGACATCGCGCTGCTGGGGGAGAATTTTGCCCTCTATCACAGAACTGCTTTTGTTTTGCTTTAATGTTTTGCATTTCCTGCAGTACCACTGCATTCTCCTCCTTCTTTTCCAAGTATGGCAGTGTGGTACGCAACCTTCTATTCATGAGTACCTCTGCTGACGATCTATCATTGACAATGGTAATGCTTTGCAACGTGACTTTGCGAGATATAGATCAAATTAGCTGTCCATTGCTTCCTGTAATGATTATTTTACAATACGTACACTATTTTCATTCAGATTTTTGGGATCCATGCATATACGAGCATCACCATTTTTTTATTTCACACATATCATGGAATTTACCGCATTGGTAGGTTCTTCTATCTTCGTGATAACTTGTGGTTTCATATCTGATATGGGTGGTAGCGTAGAAATGAGATTGACATGCAGATCTATACCTTCAGCAATTTCACTACGGATAGTTTGTATCGGTGCTTTAAATTGTATCTCGTTGGTGAATGGGAGTGCACTAAAATCAGTGAACACATTGCTGAATTTGCTGATAATATTCTCAGAATCATTGGAGTGTTGATCTAATTCTTTGTATATACTAACTGCACTAGACCTAATTCATCACAGGACTCATCAACAAATAATGAATCCAAGCCCTTGGATACAATACAGAATGGGGTGGAATAAACTATGTTCTTCACCACCACACAGGTTACAAGCACCATAACATTTAATGCTTGAACCATTATAATCTCTGAGATATTTTGTGACTTCTTCTAATCGGCTGAATTTTTAGATTTTTTAGATCAGTCATACTGATTAAATTGGCTTTGGCACCAGTGTCTAACTTCAATTGGACCACTGTACCATTCACTTCAAGTGGCAGAAGCCATTTATCCTTATCAGCTGCATTTATTTTAAATGGAGCAGGAGTTTGTATTTTTTTAAGTGCTGGAGAATTTTATGATGTCTCCAAAAAATTATTCTTCTCTGTTATTACTCCAACAAACAATGATGTTTCATCACTGGAGACTGTGTCTTCCACTGTGCAGTCTGATCTGGGACTGAGCTTAGAGTAACAATTCTGAGAAAAGTGATGTTTTTCCTTTGCTTCTGGAACGAAACTTGCCAAATGCTGGACACTGCCTTAATTTGTGCCTTTGACTACATCTTTTATACAGAAATACTTTGTCCTGATCGTTAACCTGTTTATTGGTGTGAAAGGAGCTGCAGGAACTTTCCCGACTTTTTTAGGAAGTTTCCTGCCTTTGTTGAAAAAGGACAGCAACTGGAGTGCTTTCCTCCAAGAAGACATGGCCATTACTGAGAAACATTTTAGAATGCTGTGCTACTAGCTCATGAGTCTGACAAAGCTTAACTGTCTGTTTCAAGGACAGCTCCGTTTCCCTCAGCAACTCTTTCCTCAGCTTACTTTCATTCACACCAAACACAATTAGGTCCCGAATCATGGAAGATTCCACTGCAGAAAAAGTACAAGTTTTAGCTGTTAACTTCAAATCAGTGATGACATGATTTATGGACTCTTCTGTATTCTGGAAACATGATCGAAACACATAGCGTTCATAAAATTCATTCTTTCTGGGGTGCAATGTTTATCAAATCTTTGAATTACTTTGTTAAAATTGTTACTACCTTCATCGTTTGCAAATAATTTTTTTGCATTAAACACAGCAATTGCTTAGGGGCCTGCTGCTGTTAGGAACAACCTGATTGATTTTCTAAGTTTACTGCAGTAAGAAACAGATTAAATTGTTGTTTAAACACGTGTCAGTTGCTGTCTATATTACCATGAGACTTATTAGTGGTTTCAATGACTCCATGTTGTTAATTCTGGCAGTCTGCAAGATCTTCAAATCTCTGTGGACCTCATGGCAGGCTGATAGTTTTTTTCGCCAGTGATTAATACTATCCAGACCTGATACCATGTCATGTTCTTGTTGGATGGCCTGATTTATATTGCGAGAATACTTACAGCTAAAGCTTTTTAAAAATAAATCTAGCAATTTAGCGTAGCCACAGTATTAATATGGGTAGTCCAGTTCAGTTGCTGATCAATGGTAACCCCCAGGATGTTGATTATGGAGGATTCAGCAATGGTAATGCCATTGAATTTCAAGGGCTGATGGTTAAATCCTCTCTTGTAGGAGATGGTCATTGCCTACCACTTGATTAGCGCAAATGTCACTTGCTATTTGTCAGCCCAGACCTGGATATTGTCCAGATCTTGCTGCATTTGGATATGGACTCTTTCATTATCTGAGGAATTGTGAATGGTGCTGAACATTGTGCAGTCATCTGTGAACTTACCCACTTCTGATCTTATGATGCAAGGGAGGTCTTTGATGAAGCAGCTGAAGATGGTTGGGCCTAGAACACTGTTATAACCTGCCTGCCATTGGCTGGGGACTAATGACAATCCCACAATCCTGTGGGAGTATGAGCTTCCCCAATGAGGGGGGGCGGAGAAACCATTAGTAGACTCCATGTCTAAATAAAGCTGGCCAGTTTGGAACCAATAGGAAGGAGTGAGCAGCAAGGGAAGTTGCTGCTGCTGTTATATATATATGTTATTGTAAATAAATGTTATTTCTTTGTATCCTTAAAACTCATGCTGGATTCTTCTTGGCCCTCACAAAAGACACTATCCTAAGGAACTCCTGAAGTGATGTCCTAGAGCTGAGATGATTGGCCTCCAATCACTACAACCATCTTCCTTTGTGCCAGGTATGACTCCAACCCGTGGAGAGTTTTTCCCCTGATTCCCATTGAGTCCAGTTTTGCAAGGGCTCCTTAATGCCATACTCGGTCAAATGCTGCCCTGATGTCAAGGGCAGTCACTCTCACCTCACCTCTGGCATTCAGCTATTTTGTCCATGATTAACCAAGGCTGCAATGAGGTCAGGAGCTGAGTGACCCTGGTGAAACCCAAACTGAGCTTCCATGAGCAGGTTATTACTGAGTAAGTTCCGCTCGATAGCACTGTTGATGACTTTTTCCATCACTTTGCTGATGGTGGGGAGTAGACTGATAGTGCGGGAATTGACTGGGTTGGATTTATCCTTTATCTGGTGTACAGGAGACACCTGGGCAATTTTCCACATTGCTGGGTAGATGCCAGTGTTGTAGCTGTACTGGAACAGCTTGGCTACAGGTCTGGCAAGTTCTGGAGCACAAGTCTTCATTACTATTGCTGGAATATTGTGAGGGCTCATAGCCTTATTAGTATCCACTAGGCACTTCTGGCTGAAGATTGTTGTAAATGCTTCAGCCTTATCTTTTGTACAGATGTGCTGGGCTCCTCCATCGTTGAGGATGGGGATATTTGTGGAGCCTCCTCCTCCAGTGAGTTGTTTAATTGTCCAGCACCAGTCACGGTTAGATGTGGCAGGACTGCAGAGCTTATATCTGATGTTTGTTGTGGAATCACTTAGCCCTGTCTATTATTTGCTGCTTATGCTGTTTGGCACACAAGTAGTCTTGTGTTGGTGCTACACCAGGTTGACACCTCATTTTTATGTATGCCTGGTTTTACTCCTGACATGGTCTCCTGAACTGTGCATTGCATATTATAATGGTTTGATTCTTATAAAATAACATTTCATCCAACCGAGTGTAAACAGTGCCATAGGATATTTTCAACTTGCCCAGTATTGTCACCATTTCATTGTTGTTCTTCGGTCCAAGTTAAGTTGCATTTTAAACTTTATCATGGATTTTTAATTTACTAATTTTGTTGTTATAAGTTCCTACTCTTTATTTGTCACCATTGTGCAAATAAATATCTCCACATAGCATGCTTCCCTTTCTACCCTGCTGGCAGTCCTTAACTCTCCCACTGTTTATTCCTCTTTGCTTGGCTGGAGAAGAGGTCTATATTTCACAAGTACCAAGCTTCAATCAGAATGTATTTATTTTTATTAAAAGGAGAGAAAGCTAGAAAGCTATTCTTTTCCATTACTCTCCAGCTGGGGAACTTTTATGTTATGATCTGCTCAATCAAAATTAATGGATGGGTTTCCATAATTCACAACTGACCTCAATCAAATGTTATTTCTCAAATGACCTGACGCTGGATGAACATGCTAAGGGCTGTTTCATAACTCACCAGTTGGAGGTTGGAGCTCTATAATTTCAAGAATAGCAAGAAAGACTTATCTGAGTAATGTGAAATAGTTACAGTACAATTGTTCTCTCAATCTAAGGCATCTGTGTGAACGACCTTCCTGAAATTTAATGCAGTGAGCTATCTTTGTGGCAGGAATTTATTCTTGAATTAGATAACGGGTGAGATATTCCCCGAAATCACCAAAGGCCATTGGCAGCTGTGAAGAATGGCATTAACGATGCCGACGTTAGTTTGGGACTTAGAAAAAAAAAACATGTGGGTCCCACAATATAGAAATGATGGGGTGTTTCTTATTCACCCATCACCCCCCACCAGCAACTTGGAAACACAAGGATTAGGTGCTATTTTTAAAGACCACCCCAGCGCAGTGTCCAGATCAGTTAAACTTGGCACCCCATCCTGGCAGCCCGCTGGGCAATCCCCTTGTATTAACCGGGCACTACACAGGCATCCCTGGCAGTGCCCAGGCACTGTCCAGGGAGCCCGGCAGTACCCTGGCAGTGCCCGAGCAGTGCTAGGGGGGACCCAGCTGATGCCAGGGTGTGCCTGAGCGATGTGCAGGCAGTGCCAGGGGATTGCTTAGGAATCCTCTCCCTCTGATCACTGAACTCATGCAGCTCCTCTGGGTAGTTTGCTCACCAAAGCCGGAGGGTGGATGAGTGTCACGGGGAGGGGACGAGCGCCCGGTCCAAGTGAGGGGGCTCCGCTGTGGCAGGGTGTGTGTGGGCAGGGCATTCCAGGTGGGCGGGTCAGGTGGGGGGGATCAATGGGAAATGGAGGGTCCCGGAGTAAGGGTGTCAGTCTAATATCCTCTCTCGATGCCTTACTATTGAACGCTATGGCACGGCCTTTGGACCCAGAACTTGCCCTAGTAGTGCTGCTGCTAGGCTGGGTGGCCAGACGCAAGAGACAGCGGCAGCAGCAGCATCTGCAAAGGCTTGAGGTGGCGGGCCATGTGCCAGACCCCAGCACACACCCTGAGGATTTGGCTGCCATAAGACTAGGGAGGGACCCAGAGGGGGCGCTGCGCGACAGCCCAGGGTCTACAGGCATCGTTGGTCATTTGAACAGATGACAGACAGCACGTGCCTCAAGAGACTTGGCCTCAACAAGGAGATGGTGCGGCATCTGTGTAATGTTCTCGTGGTCTTGGCACCAGGTAGAGGAGGAGGACTCCTGCTCCCGGTGGCCGTCAAGGTCACTGCACTCTGAACTTGTACGCCCAGAGTTTGAGCGGGGACCTGTGTGACATCTTGTAGGCAATAGCCTACAGGTGCATCCAACAAGTTACCGTAGCCAGTTAAAATGGCTAACTCCCGATTTAGAATGGCTAACCCCGATTTAAAATGGCGAACGGCAAAGGCTGATGGGAAAATCAGCCAACAGGACTAAAACAAGCAGCTACAGGTAAACTGTGTATTCACTTCTGGGAAGGCCAGACAAGATCGATACCAGTAACCATCAGCACAACAAAACACGAGCCATCTGCATATTAATGAGCAATCCCCGGGAACAATGTGCAACACTTAGACACAAAGCCAACCCAGACTCGTCGGCGCCAACAAAAGCCGACACAAAGGGAGATGAACGACCACCTCAAGACCGCCCATCGATCAAGGAATCGCTCCAGCATTGGAGAATATCGAACCAAGTGATTGGGACAAAGTCCAATCACTTGGAACCAGGTACAGGGTCCACCCCGAAAGGCGGGAAGCCCCTGGGGACTATAAGAATAGAGTCCAAGTTCAAACCGACCCTTCTGCTGCTACCCCTTCTGCATCATCCTGCACCCTTCTGCTTCTTCTTCTGACCGGGTCACTCAGCAACGGAGACCAACCCTTGACAGTGACCGGTCCAGCCATTGCGAAACACCCCGTATGTCTTACTTCAACGCTCGCAATGAGATAGGCGCTCCTAGCTATCAATCTGCACCAGCTTCGAATCCCGCAGGCTCAAAACCCGAACAAAAGGCCATTTGTTTCCTTCACCTGGTGGGCCATTTCCAAGTTAAGTATTGGCCTGTTAGTTGTAGGAAGTAGCTTAGAAGTAGAATTTATGCATGAGTATTGATTACTTTATATAATAAATGTGCTTTGATTTAATTCTTACTAAGCGGTGTATTGGATTATTGATCATTACTCGGACTTGAACCACGTGGCGGTATCAGAAAGATACCTGGCGACTCAAGAGCAAAGGTGATAGAACAGAGCAATTAAACTAAGGCTAATGTTAGCAACATCACGGATGCCCTGTATGCCCGGGCGGAAAACTATATCATCTTTGACATGGACCAAGCCGAGCAGGATGCCCGGGCAGCAGGTTTCACCACCATCACCGGGATGCCCCAGTTTCAGAGGGTAATAGGTGGCACGCATGTCGCCCTGCACTCACCGGGCCATTTGGGAGTGCGCTATATTGGCAGAAAGGCGTTCGACGCCCTCAACATACAGCTCGTGTGTGACCACCAGATGAAGATAATGAACGTGTGTGCACACTTCCCGGGGAGTGTGCATAACAGCTACATCCTGGGGCAGTTGGTCATCTAGGACCACCCCAGGAGGGGTGGTTGGCTCTTGGGGGATCAGTGGTGCCCGCTGAAGACCTGGATAATGATGCCAGTACAGAGGTCTGAGACTGAAGCGGAGAGCCGATACAATGAGGCCCAAGTGGCCACCTGGGCTGTGATTGAACGGTGTACCGGACTCCTGAAAATGCGGTTCCGATGCCTCGAACGCTCCGGTGGTGCACTCCAGTACACCGCCCGGAGGGTAGCCCGCTTTGTGGTGGTCTGCTGTGTCCTCCACAACTTCGCACAGCAGTGACGTTGGTGATGGGCTGGGGGTGGGTGATGAGGAACATGTGGCCACCTCCGAGGAGGAGGAGGAGGAGGAGGACGAGGATGATGTAGCGGGGCCGGAACATCAGAGGCTGGAAGATGAGCCCAGGGAGGAACTGGAGGACCAGCCATAGGCATTCTACTGAGATCCTCAGCCATGGCCGTCACCAACTGCGCGTCACCATGAACACCTTCATTAATGGTGCAACGTCATGCACCAGGCTCGCCACTTCCCTCGCCACCTGAGCAGTGTTGGCCTCGTTGCCTCACATTGCCGGTGACATCTCCTGTGCCGTAGCCTCTGGGACTCCTCCAATCAGCCATGGACCTGCTGGAGTATCACTGACATCTCCCTCTGAATGTCCTGTCTGCTTCCTATCATCTCCATAAGCTCCGGGATGACCTCTTCCTCAGACTCTGCATTAGGCTGGGACCCATCGGGGTCCTGGGATTCAGCAGCCCTCTGACTGCTGTCTTCTCTGGGGGTTCCTGCTCCACCTGATGTGCATCAACAGCTTTGTGGTGCTCACCAGAATGCGCCCCAGAAGCCTGACCAGTAATATTTCCCACCAAGGTGCATGTATCTGCGCTGGTGGAGGGTGGGGATGACAGCTGTGGCATTTTGTGCCTTCCTCAGAGCTCCTCTTCGGGGTGTTCTCCTGGGAGGCTGGAGAGGGGGCCAGCTGAGATGGGCCGGCGCCATCAGCTGGAGGACCTATGGGAGAATGGACAAATGGGGTTGGATTCTCCCAAAATGGGGCTATGTCCCCGTGCCATCGTAAGAACGCTGCATTGCACTCCCGAGTTTCCTCAAAAAAAGATAAACCGATTCACTTACCTTCAGGGGGCTCGCAGGGTCCCAGAGTAAATCACACAGCTTTAGCTGCAGATATGGGCCCCCGCACCTCCGGTTTCGAGACCTCGCATGCGCACGGCGGTGGCCTCCAGCGGCCGTGCCGAGCGCCACGGCAGACTCGGACCGCGGAGGCAGCTCCGAAATATAGGCCCCCCCCCAATCTACCGGGCACCCTTGCATCGGACTGGCTCGATATAGCCCCGGCCGCTCATAAGGCCACTCCTCCCGGTGCCCGATTCCCCCACCCCCCACCAGGGTTCCCAAACGGCAATCGGTGATTAGAACCACGCCGGCAGGAACTCGGCCGACTCGGAGAAGAGAATTGCTGGGCGGGCCTCTGGCAATAGCCCCCCAGCTACACGGAGTAATTCGCGAAAAGGCCGAATCTCAGGTCCCGAAGAACCACTGGAGTGGCGCCGGGCCCGATTTCGACGCGAAAGATGATTCTCCGCCCCCGTGCCAAACGCAATTTCGGCGTGGGGCTGCGGAGAATCCAGCCCATGGTCAGTGGGACGGATGGGACAGTCAGTAAGGCAATTACCACTCATGTGGCACGGTAGCCTTGTGGATAGCACAATTGCTTCACAGCTCCAGGGTCCCAGGTTCGATTCCAGCTTGGATCACTGTCTGTGTGGAGTCTGCACATCCTCCCCGTGTGTGCGTGGGTTTCCTCCGGGTGCTCCGGTTTCCTCCCACAGACCGAAGATGTGCAAGTTAGGTGGATTGGCCGTGATAAATTGCCCTTAGTGTCCCAAATTGCCCTTAATGTTGGGTGGGGTTACTGGGTTATGGGGATAGGGTGGAGGTGTTGACCTTGGGTAGGGTGCTCTTTCCAAGAGCCGGTGCAGACTCGATGGGCCGAATGGCCTCTTTCTGCACTGTAAATTCTATGGTTATCTATGATAATCTATGTTTGACAGATCAACCAGGTGGAGCCCGGTGATTCCACACCTCTGTGGCATTCGTTAGCTTCTGTGTGAGTGACTGCTCTGTCCTCGGCCACCCCAGTCACCTCCAGGGCCCGTTCCTGGAAGGAGATGAGAATTCTCGTGTCCGGTTCCCCACCGCCAGTTAGGTTGTTGATCTTTTTTCATCTCTAGAGGCCAGTCACATTCCCGGCGCTTACAGTCACTGCCACCTCATCCCAGGCAGCACTGGCTGCCCTATGGCTGACCCTCCGGCACCCTCGGGGGAACAGGACATCCTTCCTGGCCTCCACTGTGTCTAGCAGCCTGGCCAGATCTGCATCCCCGAATCTTGGGGCCCGTCTCCTGGGCCCCATTGTTGCAAGCTGGCTGGCGTTGGCTGAGGAAGAGCTATTTAAGTGCTGCTTGACCTTGTTAGGGGGGGGCTGGCGAGCGTGGTGCCGGTGGATTGGCTGGCGCGCCCTGATTTGCGGCGAGAAACCCATGGGGCCTCATTAAGTGGAACAATTAACGTTGAAAAGCTTTGCCGGCCTTGCTGGGCTGAACGCCGGGAATCTCGTGGCAGTTCCCGCTCACTGCCACACTTAGAAATCTTTCCGGAGAATCCCGCCCATCCTTGAGCCTTGGGAAGTCTCTCCCCGATCTAGCTCACACTTAGAAATGTTTTCATCACTGGGAGCTGAACCTTCCGGCTAGACTGGCTCCTCGGGCATTGAATCGCCATTTTGAAAGGGTTCCCCAATCTCAATGTGAGATTGAGGGTCGCCCACACCCCCCCAACCACAGGCAATGTCACCTGCCCGCAAACATGGGCATTACACCACACCCCCCAAGTAAGAACACCCCACTGTGGGGTCACCGAAACCCCCTCACTTTTTAGGCCCCCCCCACCCCCTCTTTCAAGCCCCACCCTTTCAGGACCACACACATAACCCCTCTGACCTTTCTGAGGCCCCCTCATACCCGCCATTCACCCCCCCCCCCCACACACACACTTTATAACCCCCTCATCCCCCCTTTAATCGGCATGGCCCCCGTCAGGCCTGATACTTGGCAGTGCCAACCTTGGGTGCAGGCAACCTGGCACAGCCATCCTAGCATCCTGGCAGTACCCCTGCCATCCTGGCAGTGCCATCCTAGCATGCTGGCAGTGCCTTCTGAGCATTCTGGATGTGACAGGATAGCAGTGCCAAGGTTCCAGGCTGGCAGTGCCAAGGTGCCCAGGTGCCAGAGAGCCAGGGGTCACCCTGTCCTGTCCCCAACCACCCAGGGGTCCCTAGTGGTCTGAGATACCAACCAGGTGCTGTTGCGCATGGTCCACACTACGGCGCCTCATCAAGGCCTTGCTGGGGAGGCCGTTAGTTCCCGGGTGCCGATAGAATCCGGAGCAAACCTATTTAAATGAACCTACTAGCTCATTTCAGTGTGCTGATCTGGATCTCGCCCAGCAGAGGACTCGGTAACTCTCGGAGAGCAGGTCCCATCTTGATGTGTGCTTTGCCACAAGGAAGACAGCAGGTTAGCCTGGTGGGATGGGAGGAAGCACTTACTGCTGGAGAAGTACTTTCTTCTTCGACACATCTGTTCTCATCTTCCTTTAGCTGCCAGGTTTCCTGATGCTTCGGAAATCTGGCCTGCCAGGGGTACATCTGGAAAAGAGGTAAAATTTAAGACATGCATTCTCTTTAAAATACTTAAAGAGCAACCCACACCCTAGGAGGAGCAGTGATTGCCTGTCAGCAGTGATTGCCTGTCTGCCTGTCAATCCTCTATTAATACTGCAAGTGGTTGATTTGAAGCAGGTTGAGTTTGAGATTTTAACTATTTTCACACTTCTCCTGACCCCAACCCATTGATTATGGGGGCTGGGGAGAGGTGGACGGTTAAAATTCTCTTCAGGGTTCCAGGCTATTCCTTTCTGTTACCTTGGAGCAAGTTGCCTTAAATATGAGCAGCCAAGGGACTGGGGACACTCGTCTGTCAGAGAGCAATGTGTGTTATTTTAGAAATAGTTGGTGGGCTTCTGTTTTGGTCTCCGATATTTCAACCCACATTCGCCACCAGAGAGAACAGCGACGGAGGTGGAAATTCCGGAGAGAATCGGGAAATGCAATTCTCTCCGGGGATATCACGAGGTTCACGCCCACAAAGGGCGAGACCCTAATTTTAATGGATTTCAATAAATTTGAATATCATTAGCCAGCCCCAGCCACACAATCCTCTCTCTCTGAATATTCAAGGTTCACGTCAGTAAGGTTTACATCAGGTTTTGAAAGGTGAAATTGAGTTCAGTGGATCCCTCCAGGGGCACAAAGGCCCGGGGTCAGAGAGATATACCCGAGCAGTGCACTGGCACTGCCCTACGGCACAGGTTTGCAGTGCCAGGGGTGGGCCCTTTTGGGAGCCCATGGGGAGGGGGGATTCCAATTATGTGTGGTGAAGGGGAAGGGGCGGGCAGTGAGGGGGAATTTTGCAGGCACGGGGGAGGGGGCAGAGAAAGCAATGAGGAGAGGGAATTCCAGTGATACTTCCAAGGTGTTAGGGGGGGGTGGCTGGTGTCACCAATGATTGTGTGGAGGGGAGGGATGCGGGGTGCAGAGGGAGTCCTCATTACCTTTGGGGCAGGGAGTTCCAGTTCAATTCTCATCTGGGTACCCTTTAAATTTTGATTTTGACTTGATTTGATTTATTGTCACATGTACCGAAGTACAGTGAAAAGTATTTTTCTGCGGCCGAGGAACGTTGACAGTACGTACATAGTAAACACAAGAATAATCAACAGAGGACATTGACAAATGGTATATCGACAAAACAGTGATTGGTTACAGTGCAGAACAAGGGGCCAAACAAAGCAAACAAAACAAATACATGAGCAAGAGCAGCATAGGGCGTCATGAATAGCGTTCTTACAGGGAACAGATCAGTCCGAGGGAGAGTCGTTGAGGAGTCTTGTAGCTGTGGGGAAGAAGCTGTTCCTATGCCTGGATGTGCGAGTCTTCAGACTTCTGTATCTTCTGCCTGATGGAAGGGTCTGGAAGGAAGGCCTCGGTGGGAGGGGTCTCTGATAATGCTGTCTGCCTCCCTGAGGCAGCAGGAGGTGTAAACAGAATCAATGTGGGGTGACAAGTTTGTGTGATGCATTGGGCTGAGTTCACCACACTGCAGTTTCTTGCGATCTTAGACTAAGCAGTTGCCATACCAGGCTGTGATGCAGCTGGATAGGATGCTCTCTATCACACATCTGTAGAAGTTTGTGAGAGTCGATGCAGACATGCCAAATTTATTTAGCTTCTGTAGAAGTAGAGACGTTGTTGGGCTTTCTTGACTGTTGTATCAACGTGAGTGGACCAGGACAGACTGTTGGTGATGGTGACCCCCAGGAGCTTAAAGCTATCGACCATCTCCACTTCGGAGCCATTGATGCAGCCGGGAGTGTGTGTCGTGTTACACTTCCTGAAGTCGATGATCAGTTCCTTGGTCTTTCCAACATTTAGAGAGAGGTTGTTTTCGGTACGCCATGCAACCAAGTGATTTATCTCCCGCCTAAAGTCTGATTCGTCGTTGTTTGAGATACGGCCCACCACAGTCGTATCATCCGCAAACTTATAGATTGAGTTGGAGTTAAATCTTGCCACACAGTCCTGTGTGTTTCGGGAGTAGAGTAGAGTTCTGAGCACACATCCTTGGGAGGCTTCGGTGCTGAGGACTATTGTGGAGAAGGTGCTGTTGCCTATCCTGACAGATTGCAGTCTGTTGGTGAGGAAGTCGAGGATCCAGGGCACCCCAATCTCTGTGATGCCAGCCTTGCAGACTCTATGAGGCCCGGCTCTGCCAGAATGATGGCGTGAACCCCACCCATTCATTTTTTACATTCAGAGAGGCTCAACGTCTATAGTGAAAATCAGTCTGTGCAATTGGATAGGTACATGGCGGTTTTCAGCCTGAGCCTGACTCATCGAAAAAATCTGGTAAGGTTCCACCCACCATTTACACCTCGGGTTGCGGAGTTTTGGAAGCACATTAAAAGCACGGCAGGTTTTACAAGGATGGATCCGCAGTTGCCCAATGCCGGATTCGGGAACCCCAATGGGAGCAGAGAATGGCGCATGGGCTTAAAAACAGGTTTGGTGCCAAACCCATTGCCACACTCTGCTGCTCCCCTGTCGCAGGCGGGGAAATAGTAATCCCTCATTAGTTTGCATAGGACTGCGATTAACAGACCTGATGCCAGAATCTCCACCCTCGTGTTAATCTCCAACTCCCACAGTGGGAAATCCACTGGACAGGCTTTGGTGCAAGGTTGCACAAGCGTGGCCCTGTCACGGTAGACCCTGCGGTGAGTCACTGGGATTAGAGCTTAATGGACATGCCCTCACCCCAGTCAATCACAAGGCACCCACACAATGCTAATCATGCCCCCATCAGCCCCCCCTCCCCAGACCATTCTCCCCATCAAGCACCCCCTATCAAAACCCCCCATGAGAGAACCCCATTAGAGATCCCCATCAGCGACCCCCCATCAGAGCCCCATATCAGTCACTCCAGCCCGGAAGGTGAAGAGCAGTCCAGGCAGAAACAATGAAAAATCACTGCTTTTTTCAGACAAAAGTGTGGAAAGGAGCAGGTAAGTGAAAATGCTGTGATTTTTCACTGTTTCTGCCTGGACTGCTCTATCGCTTCTGGGTAGGGGTGACTGATATGGCGGCTTCTGAAATGGGTCCTCTGAAATGGGGCCTCTGATATGTATGGCTTTGTTGGGGGCTCTCAAGTGTAGCTCTCATGGGGGGAGGTTGATGGGGGTCTCTGACAGGGGAATCGATAGGGGGCTCCCATGGGGAGGTGGGGGGGGGGGGGGTCTGTTGGGGGGGGGGGGGTGCAGGATCTGGTTTGTGAGGGGGAGGGGGGCCTGCCAATGGTTGCTAGGACCGGGCTGCCCACTCAAAATGGTGGTCTGATCACGGTCCTCCATTGGAATCAGGCAGGCACCGTGCCATTCATAATTTTTCATGGCCAAAGAACCCAGAATAGCATGTGGCTGACGCTCCCAATGTCAGCGGGGACCAGCGTTGACTCAGTTGTGCCGGGAGAACTTAGTCTCCAAACGGAGAATCCAGGCCAGAGTTTCTGAAGGAAATGGAAGCCTGCTCTGGAGGTGAGAACATTCCAAAAGAAAAGTGTAAAATGTTTTCACACCTTCAAATGTCACTATTAGGTGCTATATTCTAATGTAGATGTGTTCTTAATGTAGTGATTCATCAAAGAGATCTGTCCCGCTAAGGTATATTGACCCTTTCATTGACTAGTATCATCTAATTATATATTACAGTGCTTTATCAATTATAAAATACCATAATATATTTGAAAATGTACTCTACTGTCATACCTTTGATGTGGAGATGCCAGCGTTGGACTGGGGTGAGCACAGTAAGAAGTCTTACAACACCAGGTTAAAGTCCAACAGATTTGTTTCAAATCACTAGCTTTCGAGCGCTGCTCCTTCCTCAGGTGAATGAAGAGGTAGGTTCCAGAAACATGTATATAGACAAAGTCAAAGATGCAAGACAATGCTTTGAATGCGAGCATTTGCAGGTAATTAAATCTTTACAGATCCAGAGAGAGGGGTAATCCCAGGTTAAAGAGGTGTGAATTGCCTCAAGCCAGGACAGTTGGTAGGATTTCACATGCCCAGGCCAGATGGTGGTGGGTGAATGTAATGCGACATGAATCCAAGGTCCCGGTTGAGGCCGTACTCATGTGTACGGAACTTGGCTATAAGTTTCTGTTCGGCGATTCTGCGTTGTCGCGCATCCTGAAGGCCGCCTTGGAGAACACTTCAGAGGCTGAATGCCCTTGACTGCTGAAGTGTTCCCCGACTGGAAGGGAACATTCTTGCCTGGCGATTGTCGCGCGATATCTGTTGATCCGTTGTCACAGCGTCTGCATGGTCTCGCCAATATACCACACTTTGGGACATCCTTTCCTGCAGAGTGTGAGGTAGACAACATTGGCCGGGTCGCACGAGTATGTACCACGTACCTGGTGGGTGGTGTTCTCACGTGTAATGTCTCTGATTTAATTGGACTGGCAGATCTGTCTGTTCAAACAGTTTCTGAAGGTAGAATAAATGGCATGCATCTGCTTCTCCCTCCATTGATTGACAGACACTCTGCTTTGAGGTGGAAATGGACACATGTTCAGTCACCGGAACTGGGAAGCTTTTGTTATGAGCTGTTCCAATATGAATGCTTGGCTGTGTTTCAATGCCATCAGCTCTGTATATGGTCTTATTGATCCAAGAACTATTGAAACTTTTATAAGCCTATAATAACAGGTGTGGTGTGTTTTTTGTTTGTTACAGACCTAATGGGCATTTAAAGGATTAGATTTTTTTCCCTTTGAGTTTTTGGTTCAGTATCAATTATAATGAGTTTGAAATCAGCATTTCTTATATTGTTAATGTTCTTCCAATGATTTTAAAATAATTCCCGTTGCTGTTGCATGGCTCCTGAGAACTATACATAGCCCATACTAGGTGACAGGCTATGTAGAATACATGGGGAGCATAGAGGTGGCATGGGGAATGTGAGATGACAGGGGGAATCTGAGAGGGCATGGCATGGCATATGGGAATGTGAGGTGTCATAAGGTGGTGTGTGGGAGTGTGAGGTGTCGCAAGGCGGTGGAGGATGAGGAAGGTGCAAGATGAGGTTTAGGAGCTCTTCAAACAATGTTGCGAGTTGGGCTCCTGTGTTGGAGAACTGAGACAGGCCATCTAAGTAGCCCACCTTCTCACCCATTCTCCTCATGCAATCCATTGTGGTTCGCAAAATATATTGTGCACTTGATCTCTGTGTGAAAAGACAGACATCCCTTTAAGTCACACATGGGTGGAGTGAGCATTTTGTGAGCCCCAAAGGACCACAGGTCAGGTTATCCTGTTTCTAGCCGAAGATTTGATCTATGATTTCAAATCCTACCAAAGCAGTGGGGGAAATTTACTTCAATCAATTAATAAACATGGAATGGTGGACGGGATTCTCCGCCCCGCCGCGCGACATTTCGGCCCCGACCGGCCGGCGGGATTCTCCGTTACGCCGGCTGGTCAATGGGGTTTCCCATTGTGGGGCAGCCCCACGCCGTCGGGAAACCCCCGGGCACCGGCAAAACGGAGAATCACACCGGTGGAGAATCCCAGCCATAATGTTCGCCACATTAATAATGATCATGAAACTACCGTTTTGTTAAAAACTGACTTGATTCACTAATGCCCTTAAGGGGGGAGAAACCTGTCATCGTTACCCAATCTGGGCGAAATGTGACTTCAAACCTACACAATGTGGTTGACACTTAACTGTCCTCTGAAAAGGCCGAGCAAGCCATTCAGTTGCAACAAACGTCGACATAAAAACTGAATAAGAGTAAAACCGATGTGCTGCGACCAATCTGTGATTTTATAAAACCAGACAACTACCCGCTATTGACCTAGGCAACAGTAGTAACAAAGTACACCCTGCCCAAAAAACCTTGAAAAATCCTGTTCAGTAACATCTTCGATCGTGATTGGGAGAGCTGTCTCACAGATTAGCCAAACAACAGCCTGACACTGCCACACTCACCGAATTGTACCTTACACCCAATGTCCCAGACTCCTCCATCACCAGCCCTGGGTATGCACAGTCCACCTTCAGGAGAGGCCTCTCAGAGGAGTTGGCACAATGGTATATAGTTGGAAGGGAATGACACTGGGGTTCCTGAACATTGACTCCTCAACACGAAGTCTGATGGCATCAAATCAAACATGGGCAAGGGAACCTCCTGTTGATTACCACCTACCACCTTCCCTCAGCTGAACAACACTTGGAAGAGACACAGATTGGGGCACAGCACCTACTCTAGGTGGGAGGCTTTAATGTGCATCATCAAGACTGGCTTGGTAGGACCACAACTGAACAAAGTGGCTGAGTGCTGAAGGATGTATTTTTCAAAGTGGGCCTGAAGCTGGTGGTGAAAGAACAAACAAGAGGGAGAAACCGACCTCACCAATCCATCTGTCACCGATACTGTTCTCCATGGCTGTATAGGTAGGACTCACCACTGCACAGTCTCGATGGAAGCAAGTCCAGTCTTCAAATTGAGGACTCTGTCTGTCATGTTCTATGCCACTGTCACCATACTAATTGGGATGGTCTCAAAATCAATGTTGCAGCTCCAAACTGGGCATTCATGAAATGCTGTGGGCCATCAACATAGAGTGGAGCTGCATTCAACCACAGCTGTGAACCTCATGGCCCAGCATATCCCTCACTTTATCATTACCATCAAGCCAGGGGACTAACCCTGATTCAATGAAGATTGCAGGAAGCAAACCCAGGAACCGTACCAGGCACGCCGAACAATGAAGTTCCAACCTGGTGTAGCAATAGCAAAGGACTCTGTGTGTGTGTCAAACAGCGGGAGCAGCTTGCAATAGATAGAGAAAAGGAATCTCATAACCAACAGATCAGATCAAATCTCTGCAGTTATGAATGATGCTTGACAATTAAACAATTAACAACAGGTTGAAGCTCCATGAACATCCCCACCCTCAA
The DNA here is from genome assembly GCF_047496885.1 of Scyliorhinus torazame. Lineage (NCBI taxonomy): Eukaryota > Metazoa > Chordata > Chondrichthyes > Carcharhiniformes > Scyliorhinidae > Scyliorhinus > Scyliorhinus torazame. The sequence goes on from NC_092713.1 coordinate 67,073,259, forward strand.
TGATGACAGTGCCAAGTATGTCATTGTTAGAAAAACATGGCAGAATCATTTGAAAGCAATTTTAGCTGGAAATGTCAAGTGAATGATCCATCTCAGTGTCCACTCGAGTCCCCCGCATTACCGATGCAAGTCTTTAGCCAATTCAATTCGCTCCACGTGATATCAAGAGACAGATGAAAGCACTAGGTGCAACAAATGCGGTCGGCCCTGATAGCATCCAAGGTGTCGTATTAAGGATATTTGCTTTAGATGTACTCTTTGTTAACATGTTCCAGTACAGCTACAACACTAGCATCTACTTGACAATGTGAAAGATTGCTCAAGTATGTTCTCTCCATTGGTTGGAGTCATACCTGACACAAAGGAAGATGGTTGTAGCTATTGGAGGTCAATCATCTCAGTTCCAGGACATCACTGCAGGAGTTCCTCAGGGTAGTGTCCTCGGCCCAGCCATCTTCAGCTCCTTCACCAATAACCTTCCCTCCATCATAAGGTCAGAAATGGGGATGTTCGCTCATGTTTGCATAATGTTTAGTGCCATTTGCAACTCCTCAGATACTGAAGTAGTCCATTCCCACTGGCAGCAAGACCCAGACAACATTAGCTTGGGATAATCAGTGACAGATAACATTCACGCCACGCAAGTGTCAGACAATGACCATTTCAAACAAGAGAGCATCTGGCCATCTCCACTCCATGTTCAGTGGCATTACCATTGCTGAATCCCCCACTCTCAACTTCCTGGGTGTTATCATTTTGGATGGGGCACAAAAATAAGGTGGTTACAAGAATAGGTGTCAATTTTTCAGTGGATAACTCATCACAGGGGCTGGTTTAGCACAGGGCTAAAGAGCTGGCTTTTAAAGCAGACCAAGGCAGGCCAGCAGCATGGTTCAATTCTCGTACCAGCCTCCCCGAACAAGCGCCGGAATGTGGCGACTAGGGGTTTTCCCAGTAACTTCATTTAAAGCCTACTTGTGACAATAAGCGATTCTCGTTTCATTTCATTTTTCATCATCTGACTTCCCAAAGCCTGGCCATCATCTATAAGGTACAATGAAGAATGTGGTGGAATATTCTCCATTTTTCTCCACTCAAGAAGCTCATCACATCCAGGACAAAACGGCCCAATTGATTGGCATTCCACCCACCATTGTATACATCCGCCACTCCCTTCACCACTAGAGCATAGTGGCACTAATACGTATGACATACAAGATGCACAGCAGCAGCTTGCTAAGGTTCTTTCAACAGCACTTATCAAACTTGCAGCTTTGCCATCTAGAGGAATAAGGGCAGCGAACACATGGGGACACCACTACCTTCAAATCCCCCTCCAAGACACTCTCCATCCTGACTTGGAGCTAGATTGAAGTTGCTTCACTTTCACTGGGTCAAAATCCTGGAACTCCTTTCCTCACAGCTCTGTGTGTGTACCTACACCACGTGGACTGCAGCGGCTCAAGAAAGCAGCTCGCCACAACGTTCTCAAGGGCAATTAGGGATGGGCAACTAATGCTGCATTTCCCAGTGATGGTCACATCCCAAGAATAGAAAAAAAGCACCGCCTGCCTGATTTATCAAAATAGCTTGCACATAAGAAAGTTACAACTTTAACTGACACAATTTAGGATTTCCTATGGGAAAAATTAGATCCCAAGGCATGTAAGGAGACTCATTGAGCATTAATCACTTGCACAGGCGGGATTTACATCACTGAAACCACATTATAAGCTGACATGAAGCTACATGCCTTTACTAAATGACAATGAGGAGAGATGTTTTTTCTTTTTTAGAAATTCCCCATTAAGGGGTGGTGTGCACCATTTCTGGAGATACTGCAATACCGGGTCGATGCGTGGAGTGGATGGAGCAAGCCCCGAGTCCATCTCCCTGCTCCAAAAATCAATTTAATATATGGTCCCCAGATAAGGGACATTTCAGATATTAAACTGAAAAGATCAGAGACTACACTTGATCTTAGCCAAAAGGCCGAGAAGCGATTGACAATGAGCAGAGTTAAAAGATTAAGACGATATTTGCTATGGAGCAAAGTTGATGAATACTGGCATTACACCTTGGAAAGGAATGCCATTTTCTCATTGCCAACATTGACGTGTCATTGAGAACTGACTGCTGGCTCAGAAAGGCTCTCTGTAAATGCTTCTTAATTCATATTCTAAGCACTAAATTAATTTTTAAAAAGCACTTGTCAATACATTAAAAAACACATTTTATTTGAGTGGTCTTCTAAAATACACCAAACAAAAGTGCCAGAAATTAAATATGAGATTTTATTGCTCAGATTTTTCTTCACAGACCATCCCAAGGTATTTTTACGTGTTTTTCTTGTAATTATTTTATGTGTTTTTATGTGTTTTTTAACATGTTTTTCTTGTAATTATTCATTGAATTAAACAGACACTCTTTAAAATATGCTGCAGACATCTGAACTGTTTGAAATTATTATAAAGGAACAGAGCTGTCGCTGCTATTTTCAACCTTTCCTCTGTGATCTCCCATGTGTTATGTTGTAGAACTGGCTGATGACTGCAGGGAATGTTCGAAAACACTTTGAGTAAAATTCTTCTCACAATGACAGCAGGAGCTACCATTCCAATTGCATTTTAAATTTAGAAAGATGAACTCACATTAAAAATGGAAACCTGTTCTGATATTATCAGCAATCATGAAATTCTGGCAAACGTACATCAACCAGGACTGTTCTCCCCTTCAATATGTTCCCAAAAGTCAGTTTCTGTGGTTCAGAAGTTGCACCCAAGCATTTCAAACAATGTTCAGTTTTTCTCAGCAAGTGATGATTTCTCACCTGTAAAAATGAATTGGGACCGTCAGCAAGTTTGGAGGTGCCCATAACATCATAAGACCATAAGACATAGCAGCAGAATTAGGCCACTCGGTCCCTCGGGTCTGCTCTGCCATTCAATCATGGCTCATATTTTTCTCATCCCTGTTCTCCTGCCTTCTCCCCATAACCCGTATGTAATGGAACCTACAAGGGAACAAGCAGTCCTAGATCTGGTCCTGTGTAATGAGGCAGGATTGATTAATGATCTCATAGTCCGGGATCCTCTTGGAAGGAGCGACCACAATATGGTGGAATTTAAAATACAGTTGGAGGATGACAAGGTAAAATCAAACACTAGTGTTTTGTGCTTAAATATAGGCGATTACAATGGGATGAGAGAAGAACTAGCTAAGGTAGACTGGGAGCAAAGACTTCATGGTGAAGCAGTTGAGGAACAGTGGCGAACCTTCCGAGCGATCTTTCACAGTGTTCAGAAAAGGTTCATACCGACATAAAAGAAAGACGGTAGAAAGGTGAAAAATTGACCGTGGATATCTAAGGAGGTGAGGGAGAGTATCAAATTGAAGGAAAAAACATACAAAGTGGCAAAAATCAGTGAGAGACTAGAGGACTGGGAAGTCTTTAGGGGACAACAGAAAGCTACTAAAAAAGCTACAAAGAAGAGTAAGGTAGACTATGAAAGTAAACTGGCTCAGAACATAAAAGCAGATAGTAAAAGCTTCTACAAATATATAAGACAAAAAAGAGTGGCTAAGGTAAATATTGGTCCTTTGGAAGATGAGAAGGGAGATTTAATAATAGGAGACGGGGAAATGGCTGAGGAGCTGAACAGGTTTTTTGGGTCAGTCTTCACAGTGGAAGACACAAATAACATGCCAGTGACTGATGGAAATAAAGATATGATAGGTGAGGACCTTGAGATGATTGTAATCACTAAGGAGGCAGTATTGGGCAAGCTAGTGGGGCTAAAGGTAGACAAGTCTCCTGGCCCTGATGGGATGCATCCCAGAGTGTTAAAAGAGATAGCTAGGGAAATTGTAAACGCACTAGTGATAATTTATCAAAATTCACTAGACTCTGGGGTGGTTCCAGAGGATTGGAAAGTAGCAAACGTGACACCACTGTTTAAAAAAGGAGGTCGGCAGAAAACGGGTAATTATAGGCCGGTAAGCTTAACTTCGGTTGTAGGGAAAATGCTGGAATCTATCATTAAGGAGGAAATAGCGGGGCACATGGAGGGAAATTGTCCCATTGGGCAGACGCAGCATGAGTTCACAAAGCGTAGGTCATGTCTGACTAATTTGGTAGAATTTTTTGAGGACGTTACCAGTGCAGTAGATAACGGGGAGCCAATGGATGTGGTATATCTGGATTTCCAGAAAGCTTTTGACAAGGTGCCACACAAAAGGTTGCTGCATAAACTAAAGATGCATGGCATTGAGGGTAAAGTGGTAGCATGTGTAGAGGATTGGTTAACTAACAAAAAGATAAATGGGGATAAATGGGTGTTTCTCTGGTTGGCAACCTGTAACTAATGGGGTCCCTCAAGGATCAGTGTTGGGCCCGCAGTTGTTCACAATTTACATAGATGATTTGGAGTTGGGGACCAAGTGCAATGTGTCAAAGTTTGCAGATGACACTAAGATGAGTGGTAAAGCAAAAAGTGCAGAGGATACCGGAAGTCTGCAGAAGGATTTGGATAGGCTAGGTGAATGGGCTAGGGTCTGGCACATGGAATTGATTGTTGCCAAGTGTGAGGCTATCCATTTTGGGAGGAATAACAGCAGAATGGATTATTATTTAAACGGTAAGATGTTAAAACATGCTGCTGTGCAGAGGGACCTGGGTGTGCTGGTGCACGAGTCGCAAAAAGTTGGTGCGCAGGTGGAACAGGTGATTAAGAAGGCTAATCAAGTTTTGTCTTTCATTGCTAGAGGGATGGAGTTCAAGACTAGGGAGGTTATGCTGCAATTGTATAGGGTGTTGGTGAGGCCACATCTGGAGTATTGTGTTCAGTTTTGGTCTCCTTACCTAAGAAAGGACATATTGGCACTGGAGGGAGTGCAGAGGAGATTCACTAAGTTGATCCCAGAGTTGAGGGGATTAGATTATGACGAGAGGTTGAGTAGTCTGGGACTGTACTCATTGGAGTTTAGAAGGATGCGGGGGGGATCTTTTTGAAACATATAAAATTATGAAGAGAATAGATAGGATAGATGTGGGCAGGTTGTTTCCACTGGTCGGGGAAAGCAGAACTAGGGGGCATAGCCTCAAAATAAGGGGAAGTAGATTTAAGACTGAGTTTAGGAGGAACTTCTTCACCCAAAGGGTTGTGAATCTCTGGAATTCCTTGCCCAGTGAAGCAGTTGAGGCTCCTTCTTTAAACGTTCTTAAGAAAAAGATAGATACCTTTCTAAAGAATAAAGGGATTCGGGGATATGGTGTATGGGCCGGAGAGTGGAGCTGAGTCCACAAAGATCAGCCATGATCTCATTAAATGGTGGAGCAGGCTCGAGGGGCCAGATGGCCTACTCCTGTTCCTAGTTCTTATGTTCTTATAACCCCTGATCCCCTTATTAATCAAGAACCTTTCTATCTCTGTCTTAAAGACACTCAGCGATTTGGTCTCCACAGCCTTCTGCGGCAAAGAGTTCCATAGATTCACCACCTTCTGGCTGAAGAACTTCCTCCTCATCTCTGTTTTGACGGATCATCCCATTCGACCTTCTCCATACCACTCCTGTAAAGATTTGGTTCTATAAAAATATCTGCTAAAATGTTACATTTATAATGCTAGAATAGGATAATGGGGTGCATTCATAGAACAATTAATGACAAGATGAGACATACTACTTGGTTCTTGCACTTGGTCAGGCTTCACTTATAATATTCTGCTTAATTTTGGTCTACAGACATGCTGGATGATATTGAGGTTTAAGACAGTGTTCAGAGGAGAGTCACTTAATTAATTCACGGTATACAGTATCTTGGTTACGAAGCTAGGCAAAAAGAGTTGAGACTCTATGCTTTAGAGAATATTAAGCCTACAGGATGATCTGATTGAAGCAATGTGTTCTGTTCCAGTGATAGTTTGGATGCCTTGGAGGGGAACATGCAGGTGGGTGGTGTTTGAGAGGGTTGATTCAGAGAAACTCTTTTCTTATTGTGGGGGAACCTAGAATGAGGGAGCATTGTTACCTTAAAACTGGAACTTCACCATTCTTGAATGAAATCAGGAAGTATGTATTTGCATGTAAAGTAGTGGAAATATGAAATATGCTCTGTCAAAGGGTTGTGGATGCTAGGTCAATGATTGTTTTTAAAACTGATGCCAACATTTTTTTAATATATAAGGCTATCAAGATATAGGAATGAGTTGTAGGTAAATGGAGTTGAGGTATAGATTAACCATGACCTAAATGGATGTCAGGACAGGTTCACTGGTCTGAATGGCCTACGCCTGTTGCTGTGTTCTGTCAGTTGATCTCCAATGTTGGCCCGGTTCCTGGTCAGTGCTGAGCCAGGAAAACAGACGATTTCATGCTCAAACTCTGAGCTGAGTTAGAGAATCTTAGCCAGGATGGCACAAAGAGCACAATTTACCTCAGTGCTCCGTGTCATTGAATCATAGAATTTACAGTGCAGAAGGAGGCTATTCGGCCCATCAAGTCTGCACCGGCCCTTGGAAAGAGCACCCCACTTAAGTCCATGCTTCCACCCTATCCCCGTAACCAAGTAACCCCATCTAACCTTTTTGAACTCTAAGGGCAATTTATCATGGCCAATCCATCTAACCTGCACATCTTTGGACTGTGGGAGGAAATCGGAGTACCCGGAGGAAACCCACGCAGACATGGGGAGAACGTGAAAACTCCGCACAGTGACCCAAGCCGGGAATTGAACCTGGGACCCTGGAGTTGTGAAGCAACTGTGCTAATCACTGTGCTACCATGTTGCCCCATGGTATCAGTCAGTGTGTCTGCCCCTGCCCATTATCCAGCAACATAGAACATAGAACATACAGTGCAAAAGGAGGCCATTCGGCCCATCGAGTCTGCACCGACCCACTTAAGCCCTCACTTCCACCCTATCCCCGTAACCCAATAACCCCTCCTAACCTTTTTTGGTCACTAAGGGCAATTTATCATGGCCAATCCACCTAACCTGCACGTCTTTGGACTGTGGGAGGAAACCGGAGCACCCGTAGGAAATCCACGCAGACACGAGGAGAACGTGCAGACTCCGCACAGACAGTGACCCAGTGAGGACCTGGGACCCTAGCGCTGTGAAGCCACAATGCTAACCACTTGTGCTACCATGCTACCATGTTTCAATTGTTCATCAATTGACAACAAGCTGAGATTTGGTGGAGGGGTTTGCTCAGTTGTATATTGCGTAACTGGAATCATTAGCAGGTCGAGCCAGACAAGATGGGCAGAATTTGAACTTAAAAATAAGGGTGTGTTTGGATTGGGTGGCTGGGCTAAAGTCAGAAAACTCTGTTTTTCGAAGCAAACCCTCCTCCAAACCATCCATTCCTGACTTTAACTGAGGTGGAAGATTGGGCAGGCAACCTACCCACTCCAAGGTGGCAGATTGCAGCCATAGACAAAGTAAACTTTAGAAACCTGGCAGCAGTCGGCTGGGTTTTTCAGCTTTGGGTAACCTGGCAACTTCACCAAGGTGAGGAGGACCTGGCGGGTTCAGGAGGTGAACGTCATCACACCTACCTCCTGACCTACCTGCCTGCCTGAGGAGCTCCTGTGATTGGGTCCTTCCGTCAATGACCAACCCCCTCACCCCTTGACCCCCACCAGACCCTAATCTCCCTAATAGATCCTGATACCCCACTGGGTACTGTTACTACAGCTCCCACCAAGCCCAATCTCCCTAACAGATCCCGATTATGCCACGATCTCCCCACCACCACACCGCAATTCCCCTGCCGAAAAGTCTCTGACCGTCTCGCCCATCAAGCACCAACCTAGCCCTGGGATCGGAAGTCCACCCAATTAACTACACATCCCCACCCTGCTGACTGAATCCCCCATCCCCCTCCAACCCACTGGAGGACCAAGCTGTTTGACAGACATGCCTCTGGAATCAATCACTGACTTGAGAGACACACTATGGAGTTAAAGTTCCTCAGCATGTGGGGGAAACTCAAATTGTAAGTTCCCATAGCTTTCTCCCTTGGCGAGCAGGTATGTAAAAATTCAGCCCAATGCATCTGAAATGGCCCGTCAGTGGCATTCGTCCTGATAAAAACAAAGTATTTCACTTGTGCCATGTCATTCTGACACAGCAGAGGTGATCCAAGGTCAAGAGCAGCACAACTCCTAAAGAGCTCCTAAAGAGCATTCAGCTATCCCTGCAAAGTAATTAAACTCCTCTGGTCATAACAGCATTCTGTTTCATGCTCCTGTGTGAAACGAAAGCCCAAAATGTGGGATGCTGATTCATTATTAAGTGTGCAGATCCTTCAACATGCCATTACATTGTAAACACTAATTGAAGAGAAGAATAACAAAACCCACTGTTAATGGCCGGGCACTAACTCCCAGCTTGTTGATCAATAAGCCTATTTCTTTTGATAAATTGTTGAAGTTTTTCTAATCTCTCACCACGGTTGTTTGCCTTTTCCCCGGGAAAATAATACTTTTGGCAATTACACAAAGAAATACGAATCACGTGATAAATTAGATTCAAATACATTTTATGTTTCAAAACTCGCAGTAAATTCCACCATTTTCATTGCTTGCTACTAAGATTGCACTAGCTTTAACTTGGTAAATGTTGAACTTTGAATTTGCGGTCACTTGTCTCCCAGTATCAGATTCAAAGATTTTGCAAATTTACACAGTTGGGTTGGAACACATGTTGTAACTCACTTGCTGTTTCCAAATGATAAACTATGAAAAGAAAACTCAAGCACGCTGTGAAAAATCACCTGGCACCTCACATTTGTCACAACATGATCTGACCCCATTCTGTGTTGAATAAATTCAGTCATGCAGTTTTTCGCTGTCAAACCTACAGCTGCTGTGGAGTTTGACATTGTTTGCGAATTTTGCAGTCTTTTATCACAACTGCTTTCCACTTTGTCACAAGGTCAAATTGGCATTGAAAGTAACTTGACATGGAATCAGCAGCTAAGGTGAATTTTATTTTCGGAGAAACATGAAGAAACATGGGGCGGGATTCTCCGTCAGCTGATTCCAGAATTGTGGAGAATCCGACGACAGCCAAAAATCACGGTAGTAGCTGGGCGCCCGATGGAATGCCATGCTCGACAGGAGCGTGACTGCATCCTTCGCCGCACGTATAGTAAATGCCGTTGGCATATCATTAATGGGCCCAGTCCAGTATTCTCCCGGTCTCCCGCGATGCTCCGCATCTGCCTGCAGGAATTACCGATGGCGAGGTTCACTTGTGGTTTTAAATCTCGGGAAACTGGCGCAGTGGCTGCTGAGGGAGTGTAAGGACATATTCCCAGAGGCATGGCAATGGGCTGCCAGTCCTACCACTGCTATGACTGGCTGGGGGGAGCGTCTGCCAGGGCCGGGGGGAGTAGCGGGCGGTGACTAGGGGATGGGCCATGGCAAGGGGGTGACCCTGGGACTGGGCTATCCAGGCACGCACTGCCATTCCCGTGGAGTGCCAGGCAACATAGTGTACATGGTTATGCACCACCCGTACCCCTGCCGGCAGGAACAGGTGCCGGGGCCAGAGGCTCTCACGGTGCCGGGCACTGACGGGGCCAGGGGTGCGGTGAGGAGGGCAGAGTGCCTGGCGGAATGGCTGTGGGTGTCTCTGGGGATGGGGGAGGAGAGGAGGCGATGAGGGACATGTGGGGGCAGGGGCTGCAGTGCAGGTCGGGGCCACCGTGTAGCCTGTTGGACCTGGCTGGGCATAAGGATGCTAAGATGTCTCCCTTTCATCCCTGCAGACAATGGATTTCGGAATCCAACTAGGAATGGTTGCCATCACCCGAACCACCGCGGCACCGGGGGATGCACTGAGGTTGTACGGCCAGAGGCTGCTTGGGGAAGGCCCTGCAGCAGCAGAGCGTGGCCCAGAAGAACAGGAGCCATCCGGTGATGATGGAGAGCCGGCTGCCCAACAGGCTGAGGAGGAGGTGGGAAGGGGACGCCGCATTAGGCCTCATGTATATCGCGATCGCCTGTCATTTGAGGGCCTGCCACACTGGGCAAGCTGTCGAAGACTCTGGCTGAGTAGGAAGACTGTACGGCATATCCGCTGGATCCTGGCACACCTGGCACAATGGGGGTATGGGGAGGACACCCGCTCCCGGTGGCTGTCAAGTTGATGGTCAGCCTGAACCTCTACGCCACTGGGTCCTTCTAGGCGCTGAGTGGGATCTGTTTGGGATCTCGCAGACCTCGGTGCACAGGTGCATCCTTGCTGTCATAGAGGCTCTATATGCCTAATTGGTACAATATATCAGCTTCAATATGGACTGAGCCCACCAGGATGGCCAGGCAGCGGGATTCACCACCATCGTTGGGATGCCGCAGGTTCATGGGTGGTCAATGGGACGCATGCCCCCCTAGGAGCACCGGCGCATAAGGGGATGGTCTTCACGAACGAAAGGGGTTCCCCTCCATGAACATGCAGCTGGTGTGTGACAACGAGATGAACATAATGCACGTCTGCGCTCGATACCCGGGCAGTGTGCATGACGTCTTCACCCTGGCACACTCCACGGTTCCTGACACCGTCGAGGTGCTCCCCCGGGTGAGGGGTTGGCTCTTAGGTGACAGGGGTTATCCACTGCAGTCATGGCTGATGACGCCTATCCGGAGGCCACAGACTGACATAGAGGCCTGCTGCAACGACGCCCATGTAGTGACCAGGGGCGTGATTGAGTGGTGAATTGGCATCGGAACGTGCGCTTCAGGTGCCTGGATCGCTCTGGAGCGGCCTTTCACTATAGCGCTAGGAGAGTCTCCCACATCGTGGTGGCCTGCTGTGTCCTCCACAACATTGCACAGCAGAGGGACGACATGCTGGGGGATGGGGATGAACGCTAGGCTTTGTCTGACAAGGAGGATGTGGTGGAGGGCGAGGATGGGCAGGGCATGGAGGCTGGTAAAGCACAGGAGGCTGCACAACATGTGCACCTGGGTGGTGCACACTGGACGCTCCAGGTTTGGTCTCCCTGCCTCCCCGCCCCCCCCCCCCCCCCCCCCCCCCCACAAGCGCCCCCTCCGCAGCCAGCCCAGCCCAAACCATCCCTCACCCCCTTCTAACAGTGCACCTGCAGGTGTTGGATGATTGCTGGCAAGCCCTCATGTAGTCCCAGGCTCTGTGTCTACATCTCCAGCATCGATGGGACCGCCATTTCCAGAACCTTGAGACTGATCTGGCTGGCAGCTAGTCCCTGGGGTTGGGCTGCCCTCTGACTGTCCACCCGCTCGGGGGTTCCTACCTTCACCTAATGTACCACTGCCCGTGTGTGGTTCGCACTAGATAGTGCCCCCGGAGCCTCTTCACTAACATGCCCAACCAAAGTGTTTCTGGGATGGTGGAGGGTGTTGGCGACAGCTGTGACGGGAGGCCGGTGTCATCCCCAGACTCGTGCTCAGCGGTGTCGCAGGCTGACGTTTGGGGGCTCACGTTGTTGTCTGTTGCCGCCTCCTCACTGGACATGTCTTAGGGTTGTGGCCGGGGGCAAGGAACACCAGAAGGGTCCACCTCGTTGCCAGGTGATCCTGCAAGACACAAGACATGGTGCATGGTTGGATCACATTTTGGGGTGGTGCTGTGGGGGAGGTAGGTGATTGGGGGCTGGGGTGGTGTGTGGGTGATGGTGATCTGGTGTTGGGCAGGTTGAGTGCACCCGGTCCAGTTCCCACCACTCCACGAAGGGGGGCGGGGGGGGGGGGGGGGGGGGGGTAGAGGAACAGGAAATGCAAGTGTTAGGCAGTCAGACCATGGGCTGCACAGGGGGTGGGCAGCTAGTGGCCTTTGGGAACAGGGCACCCGGCCATGGTGGGCGTTATGTGTGCTGGCATGTGGCGCAGGGTGGGGTGCGAGCAGACTGCCGGAGGGTGGGGTTCAAGAGTTCAATCGCCCTCCAGATTGGGGGAGGTGGGGTACAGGTGTGTGGGACGGAGGTTGGCACCAGATGCATGGTGCTGGCCACTCACCCTGGCCGCCCTGAAGAGGTTGTGCTGCTTTTTGTGACATTGCTGCATTGCTGGCCGGTCCTGGTTGTGGGGCCCACGGTACTCACAGCCTCTGCCTTCTGAGCCCAGAACCGGTGTATTGCGATGTATTGCAGCTTCTTCCTACTCCGGGGAACAGGGTGCCCCACCTCACCTCACAGCGTCCAGCAGGGACTCGAGCTCTGCATCTGCAAACCGGGGTGCCGGTCTCCGGGCTGCCCTCTTCTTGACTGGGATGAGCGTGTGTAGGGAGTGGGGTGATTATATGCGACTGCAGCTTGTCAGCCTCTCGAGTGCCAATCCCAACCCTGGTGAATCGGACACTGTTTTTCATTGGAATTGATCTCATTCCACATGGTGCCGTTGCTAGCCCATTAACGGATCCTGAATTGCTTGCGATTGGCGCCGATTCCGTGGTCATAGAACACAATTTATTCAGTCCCGGCATCAGCACTTAGTCTCTAAAACAGAGAATCCGGACCATTACTTTTGATGTGATATACAGAGGCAGATTGTCTGGGGCCACCAGCCAGCGGCGGGAATCGCGATGGTCTGGTGCTCTGTCTAAGTGCTGTGCCTGTACCTGCTCTTTCTAGGAAGCTCTTCAGAACAAAGAGCCAGCCTCTTTGAAAAACTGTGATTAGAATGAACACCTGCTCAAACGAGGAAGCACTTCAGAGTTAATGGACACCTGTAGAGCTGTATAGATAAACAATGGTAACCCTTCATTTGATACTTCCTGGACCTGTCAAGTAAGAGGCTTTTGGAAGGCAATGATCTACGAAATTGAATAAAAACAATGCAGTTCAAAGTTTGTTGGCTTCTAAGCCTGCAGAAAGGTCTGAATAAGTTAAAGGGAAATGAAATTGACTGTGAAAAAACACTTCAAAGGTTAACACCACATTAAAGGAAATACATTTACTTTCTTCTCACAGATCTTTCATTTTGACATGCTGGGAGACAGTTTGAAGGTTTTAAGGCTACAGGTGTGATGATTTTCACTCTCTTCTCACAGAACTTTAATAGGGGCTGGTTTAGCACAGTGGATGAAACATCTGGCTTGTAATGCAGAACAAGTCCAGCAGCGCAGGTTCAATTCCCATACCGGCCTCCCCGAATAGGCGATGGAATGTGGCGACTAGGGGCTTTTCACAGTAACTTCATTGAAGCCTACTTATGACAATAAGCGATTATTATTATTATATTCTGGGAAGCAGTTTAAAGGGTGTAACGGCCAGAGGTGGGAAGACAAGCCAAATGACCCCTATACCAAGAAAGACCCCAGACCTGTGCCCCTCCAGCCCAGCACAAGTACTCTGACCCCCTCAGCACCCTGGAGGCAAGTGCATGGAGGGTATGCACCCCTTTCCATCCCTCAGAGTGCAAGATGCCGGGTTGGTACTGCCAAGGAGAAGGTCCTGAAGGGGGGGGGCTAATGGGGGATGAAGGGGGGCCTGAAAGAGGAGCTGGGGGGTGGCCTTGCCAGCGATTGAGGGCGGGTCTTGCCAATGATCCAGGGGGTGGGGGGCTGCAATAGTATTCTGAGATCAGTGCACCCCTGAACTCTGAGGAGCGGGACCTCTTTTATAACTGCAGAAAGCACTTCACTGCTTTGAAGTGGTCAGCAGCTGTCAATCATAACAAGAATGTTTATAAACATTGTGGTTAGGATTAATGGAGGGTACTTCAAACTGAACAAACCTCCTGGGAGCAGTGTTTAAATCATTACGCTGTCAATCAAAAGCAAGTTAAAGTATTGCAGTGTGAAAATGAATGGATGTTTAGCATTTCAAAGGACCTCAGGGCATTGTACGCCTTTTCAAATATGGTGGGCTTTCTAGGAAGGCTCTGACACTTCAAAATGCAACAGTTTTAAAGCATAGGGCTGATGGAGCAGATGTGAGGATAGGGAAAGTGTTCCTGGCTTTATTCTTCACTGATCTGTCTGGTCTCCTCATCAGCAGTCGGGCAGAGCAGTTCAGAGTGAGAAGACCATTTCAGAGTTCAAACAGGTCAGACAATGATGAAGACCTTGAACAGAGGATTACCTGAATGTCAAGAATGATCTTCAGCCTCGGGCTGGAAGGCACAGTCCAAACATCCTCCCGGGGGAGGATCCCAGGGTCAACCCCTTACCAACAGCTTGAGACCACCAGCCCCAAAAACCTTGGGAGTTCTCCCTCTGCAGCCTGGCAATGGCAAAGGGGCACATGGCCAATGGGCTGGTCCCCTTGACCCCAATCATGCCAGGCTAGTTAGTCACTGCAGGGTGTCAGTGCAATGGTGCCAGAGGGCAGTGTACCGTTGGCAATGCCAGGGGGCGCAGACTGAAGGGGGGACTGAATGGAGGGACCTGGAGGGGCAGCTGAATGGGGGGATGGCTGAATAGGGGTGCTGCCTGAAGGAAGGGGGGGGGGTTGGCTGAAGGGGGTGCAGCTCAAGGGAGGCTAATGGGGATTGGGGGGCGCTGAGGGGATGGGGGGGTGGCATTGGATCACTCTCATGCGTGGGTGGTGTGAGCGGAGGATGCCCCTCCTTGATGAGGGATTGAGGGTGCTCCCATTATTAGCAGGGGGCTGGGTCAACATTTGTGGGGAGGAGGGCAGCCTGTCCCTTGATGCTGGGATCAGGGTGCTCGTTCAAAATAGCGGCAGTAAGTGCTGGAAAACCGGCAAGTTTGGCGCTATGCACATGTTTGCAGAGTAAAGCCATTAGAATCCCCTCCCCAGTGACGCACCTAGCGCCATCCACCGGTGAGAGCACTTGGACTCTGGAAAGGAGAATCCCCGCCCCATTGAGCGATTAAACACATCGGTCTTCTTGCTTTTTCAATGACATATGCTGTGTCACAAAAACTTCTTATAAGAGCTTCGTTACCTTTACCAAAATACAGCTAATGCAGAATTATGTTGTAAATCTATTATTTCTGCAGGTAATAAAATAAAAAATAGCTACATTATAGCCATGATATATTGATGCTCTGATACACTGCATAAATGATGTGGCTTCTTTCACTATTGACAAAACAGATTTCCTTCCCTTATTCAGTTCTATGAATGGTTTTGATCAGAGACCAAGCATTCCTGTTCAGGGCAGATATAGGTTAGTGGAAAAAAACCACAACAAAACTATGAATGATTCAAGATTGCACATCCTGATAAGCAGTTCACAGTTCACATTGACACAGGTCAAAATAGTGCAGAGTACGGAGTGAATGGAAACCAATGAAACACAAGAAACAAGTTGAAATGTGGTGGGTGGAATTACAATGCTGTTGTAATATTACAAGCAACACTCAGCCAACTGATGGGCAATACCTCTCCCTCGTCAATCTAAGTTTTTTCTTTCTACTTATACTACAGGCATCAGGGTGGCACAGTGGTTAGCACTGCTGCCTCACAGCGCCAGAGACCCGTGTTCAATTCCGGCCTTGTGTGACTCTGTGTGTAGTTTGCACTTTCTCCCTGTGTCTGCATGGGTTTCCTCCGGGTGCTCCGGTTTCTTCCCACAGTCCAATGATGTTCAGGTTAGGTGGGGTTATGGGCTTACGGGGATGGAGTGGGGGAGTGGGCCTAGGTGGGGTGTTCTTTCAGTGGGTCGGTGAAGACACTGTGGGCCAAATAACCTCCTTCTACACTTTAGGAATTCTATGGTCCAAGCGCTGTTCGTTTGATCTTTTATCCCTCATTCAATAATAACAAAACTGGCATGTATTTCACAAATTAAACACAGTAGAACACCCAAATTGCTTCACAGGTGTGTAATCATGAGGCACCAGCAGCAGAAGAAATGTACTTAACCACAAACCTATTGGCCCTGCATATTTCCCGCTCTACAGATATCACCAAGCCGTGGAACCAACACTGGTTCAATGAAGTGTGCAGGAGAGCATGCCAGGAGCAACACCAGGCATACCTAAAAGTGAAGTGTCAACTTTGTGGTGTTACAGCACAGGACTACTTGTGTGCCAAACAGTGGAAGCAGAATGCGACAGACAGTTAATCTCTCAACCAGCAGATCAGGTTTAAGCTCTGCAGTGCGGTCACATCCAGTCACAAATGGCGGTGGACAATTAAACAACTCACTGGAGGAGGAGACTCCACAAATATCCCCATCACCGATAATGGATGAGCCCAGCACTTCAGTGCAAAAGATAAGGCTGAAGTATTTGCAATCATCTTTAGCTGTTCAGAGCACTTCTTCTCTGAGAGAGTGTGATCGATGCTTTACAGGTGAATGTCAACTTCTTGTAAGGTGCTCCTGCTGCTGCCTTCAATAAGACATGGAAGCAGATAATGGAGCTGTACCTTGTACCAAGAAGATCAGGAACATCACCACCATCAGTAGCAGGCATGCTATGCTCCCTTCTCCACAGCCACTTGGTCCCCACCCAGAACAGACGGAATGGTCACTGATTTCCTGTTGGACGGAGGCAAGACCCCAACACAGGGTGGGTCAGCTCTCTTGACATGTCTGAGCATTCATGCCTCAGGAGGCTAAGGATGTAACAGCAGGTCACTCCCAACATCTGGCCTCCCCTGGAATTTAACCTCAGTGGGCCAGCTGGTCATGCATTGCCAATGGTTGATAAGATTTCTGTCACTGGAAGGCCACCAGCTGGGTCTCTGCCAATCACCAAGTTGTATGCTCTCTTCTCCTGCAAGGAGAGAAAGCAGAGAGGTTTGAGTGTTCGGAATGACTTGTGGAAAGGTGGGAAGGACACCATTTTGTGACTGTGAGGGAAGAGTGCGAGACGCAATAGCATGAGGGTGAGAGTGAATGCTGACTGTTCAGGTGGGTATATGAGGTGCCTTGGGAGAGGGAAATGAGCTGTACAGGGTTGTGACTTCAGGAGTGCTGTGCAGGTTGTTGCTAACTTTTGGTTGGTTCAATTGTCTCTGTTTTATAACCTTTGCTCTAGAGTCGCCAGGTATCTTTATGATACCGCCACGAGGTTCAAGTTCAAGTAATGATCAATAACTCAACACACCAATTAGTAAGATTCAAATCAATACACATTTATTATACACAGTAAATCGCTACCTATGCATAAACTCTACTTTCTAGGTTATTTCTATAACTAACAGGCCTATACTTAGCTTCGGACTGGCCCACCAGGTCAGGGGAACAAATGGCCTTTCGTTCAGGTCCTGAGTCTGCGGGATTCAAAGCTGGTATGGACTGGTAGCTAGGAGTACCTATCTCGTAGTGAGCGTTGACTTGAGACTTACTTTCTTGGAGGCCGCTGGACAGTTCACTCTCAGGGATTGCTTCGCGTTGCTGACTAACCCTGTCAAGAAGAACAATTTGAACTTTACTTTATAGTCCCCAGGGGCTTACCGCCCTTCAGGGCGGACCCCGTACCTGGTTTCAAGTGATTGGACTTCGTTCCAATCGCTTGGTTCGATTTCTCCAATGCTGGAGCTGTTCCCTGATCGTTGGGCGGTCTTTAAGTGTCCGTTAACCTCTTTTGTATTGGCCCCTGCTGGCACCGAGGAGTCTGGCTTGGCTTTGTTTACCTAAAAATGTTTCGATTGTTCCCGGGGATCGCTCATTACTATGTAGATGGCTGCTACATTACAATGCAGATGGCTGCTTGTATCGATGCTGTCTAGGTTTCTGCAGAGTCTAATACACAGTAAACTTGCACCTGCTAGTTTTTTGCCTGTGTTGGCTGAATTTCCCTTCAGCCTTTGCGGTTCTCCATTTTAAGTCGGGAAGTGGCCAACTCAGGTGGCTACACTCCCTCCTTGTGATCCTATTGCGAAGCGTGAAGGATCACATAACTCCGTTGTCTTCATTCCCTGACCCAGCGAGCACTCTTCTATGGCCTCTACACTGACCATAACTATGCAAGGAAAATTTGAACTAACATTCTAAGTGGCGCAATGTCAAAACAGGGACATGCATTACAAAATAAGAAAAACGGTACCTCTAACTGTCCTTAATAAACTACACTCACTCAAACATTCAATCATATTAACTTCGTAAACAATACACACAAAATCATGGCAGCATCATTCACATTTGACCTGGCTTGGCAGTCAAGCTCAGGATTGTACAATCGCTCATGAACACATTTCTTTATTCACAAAAAGAACGCAAACGATTGTTCTTTATTATAGATTGCGGGGGTCGGGGGTCTGGTCATAACCGAAAACAGGGGATCTTGTCCTATATACCGGCGTGCGAGCGTGGTAGGTTCTCCTTCGCCATTTCCTCAGATGAATAGTCTGCACGATGCAGCAGAGTATCGCCAATATTAGTAGGGATTCTATTAAGTAGGACAGGGAGTACCAGGTTATAAACCTGTCACACCAAAATGGTGTGGTGGCGCTTGTGACTGGACTCGGGGTGCTATGGGGAAGTGAATCATTAACGGCTGGGGGGGGGGGTGCTGGGGTCAGGGGGTTCACTTTCGTGCGCAACCAAATGTTCATTAGGTTGATGAGCAACACGGAGGATGTCCTCATGGTTCTTCTTATTTCTCTTCTCTTCTCTTCGTCTACTTTCCTGGAGCTTCTGGGGTTCTGTGGGATCAAGCATAGTGTCTGTTACTATCTTGGTTTAATATCTCGTCTATTAGTATGTCTGTCCTTCAGTGCCAATTCTCCCTTTACAATTTGTCACCATGTGTGACTCCCTCATTTCTTTTATAAACCGAATATTCCGGACAAGACACACTTAAAAATACTGAAACAGTGTGAGCCGTCTCGCAGACTGTGCGATTTACCATCCAAATGTTTGAGGATGTAAATAGCATAGGGATGGCAACCTAAGGGTCGCCTGAAACAAAACAAAACGTTTTGAACCAAAAGTGCCGAAATGAGGTGCGTATGGTCCGCGACGGGTAAGATTTGGATGGAATCCCCGGGTAGGACGGCGACTGATGCCGTGTGTGCTCTACCCGAGCGTAGCTGACCAGAGGGGGGGTCCTCAGGCAGGGCGGGTCCCAATGCCGTTTCTCCACTGCCTGAGCAACCGACAAGAACGGGCAAAAATGTAGTCAACGTGGGGGGTTGCCGTATTGGTTTTACCTTTAAACCTGAAGGGCAGTTATGAACGGTTTGTTTTTCTGTCGACAGACGAGTTCCTCTGAACTGGCACTGGGACATTAACAAGTCTCTGTTGACAAACTAGGACAAACTAGTTTCTCTGACTGCCAGTGAGCGTCAGAAGGGTGGTGGTGTGGGGCCGTGAAAAAAATTTCCGATCTTACAAACAACATTTACCAATACCACTACAAACAACATTAAACATGCTGCAGGTTCCATCAGAAAGGACACCGTTTTCTCCCAAGTGGCTGCTTTTTAAAACATCATCTGGACACCTCAGTTATCGGTTGCGAACAGTGTCGCAAAGAGGTTCTCGCTTGGGGAGTCAGACTCAAAGTCGTCATCTTCTCCTGGATGCCAAACTCTCGAATGTATAAGGGCGGATAGGGCTGCATGGTGTGATTTGGGATCCATCTCGTCATTCCGGACGAGTCTGAATGAATTGTCCCGGTGCCAAAAGGATGTGTCCAATTCTGTTGGAATGGAGTCAGGGTCGTCATTGTAGGTTGGTGGTCGGTGGTGGGGGTTGTTTAGGAAAGTGATCATGAAGGGATCACTCGAATCGTGCTCCGATTCGCTGGGTGTGGGGCCTGATGTATGGGGATAGTAGGGAGGCGTGCTGTGGCTATTGTCTGTGTCACAGTCGCTGTCGCTGTCGCTGCAGTCTGTGGGCGTTCCGGGGCGGAGTGTATAGTTCGGGGGTGGAGTCGGGGTTGAGTCCGTGGCTGGGCTGGACGTGTTGGGGGAGGGTAGGGTTATGTTGGCTGTGGGCGGGGTGTGGTCTGCTGCATCGAGCATGACGTGGTGTGTGTGGTTTGACTGTGTTCCATATGCCTTAAGCTGGTTAATATGGAACCACGCAGTCTTTCCGTTGGGGAACTTTATTTTGTACACGGAGGGGCTTACTTTGTCCGCAATGGAGTACGGACCCGAATATTTAGGTGACAGGAATGTGCTGGGGTTGTATATGGAGAGCATGACCTGCTGTCTGACACTGAGCTCAGTCGCAAGTACTGTCTTATCGAAACAGGCCTTGCTCTGTTTCTTTCGTGTGCCTAATCATGCCGCGGCTGCTAGCTGAGCCGTTTTAACATTCTCTACCAGTTGTTCTACTGCTTTCTCGTGTGTGAGGGCCGTCACCTCGGGGCTGGTCAAATCTAATCCCAATAAAAATTCTGTGTCTTTCATGGGGCGTCCGGTCATGAGGGTGTGTGGGGTGTAACCCGTAGATGATGAAACGGTATTTTGCAAAAAGATCAGCGCAAAAGGGAGAACTGAATCCCAAGTGGAGTTGTTTTGCTGGACCATTTTTCTGAGGGTGGATTTTAGGGTCCGATTCATGCGCTCCACGATATCACTTGACTGGGGGTGGTATGCGATGTGGAATTTTTGGGTAATGCCAGATATCGTGAGGACGTTCTGCATGACACGTCCCGTAAAATGGGAACCTTGGTCGGATTCAATGCTGCGGGGGATGTAGTGCGTTAAGATCTTGGCTGTGGTCTTTGCCGTGTTCGTTCTGGATGGGAATGCCTCTACCCATTTTGTAAACGTGTCTATCACAACGAGTACATACTTATAACCATTCCTGCAAGGGGACAATGGTCCTATAAAATCAATCTGGAGGTTAGTCCAAGGGCCATTAACGGGTGGGTGTGACTAAGTTGAGAGCTTTCTTGGCGTATCTGTCCAGATTGTTCTGGGCACAGATAAGGCAATTCTCAACGTAGTGCGTTACGTCTTCTTTTAAACTGGGCCACCAACAGAGCTGCCTGAGGTGGGCTGTAGTGGGATCAGTTCCCTGATGTCCATGACTGCCATGGAATAAACAAATGAGCTGATTCCTGTCCTGTTCAGGAACCACATAAAGGGTGTCTTTTAACACCACACCGTCATGTGTGGTCAGTGTATTTTTAAATCTCTCGTAAGGTGCCGTAAATTTTCCTTTCAAAATCTCCCTGAGATTGCTATCCTGCTTCTGGGCCTGCAGTACATCCTCGATATTAGTCTGCGAGACCTGAACTGCATTCACTGGTGCGCTTTCGGGGGGTGTCCAAAAATATCCGTGCCTGGAATCTGCTTTTGCCAGTGCGTCGGCTTTTACATTTCCGGGGGGGGGAGGAACGATGGTGACTACGAACTTTAACTATTCCAAAAGTCCTGCCCTGGGCTTTTCCTAAAATGTGAAGGAGCAATGGGGCTGAGGGGCGGGGTTTTCTGTCTGCGGAAACAAATCCTCTTGCTTTCCACAGGAGTAGGAACTCTGTAAGGCTGTTGCAGACATAGAGACTGTCCGAGTATATGTCTGCTGAGCTGGGGAAGGAACCTGGGTGATCTGCAATGTACGCCATGGCTGCTAATTCTGCCGCCTGTGCACCTAAGTGTCCTGGAAGTTTTATTGCGATTTCTTCTAGGGCGCGTCCCTGCGCATCCTCGACATAAATGCCGCATGCGGTTATGCGCTTCCCTTCTAATATTGTGGAAGGTCCATCCACATATATTCTTATGGGTTCGCACGTGTCTGTGTGCTTGGGGCTCTGGGTTGGATTACCTCTCCTTCTGGGGGGGGGTTTCGCAATAAAGGGGCCTGTGTTGTGGTGCGGTGAGATGATTTCACATTCATGGGGGGTGCCTGGGTACTGAAGGTTATCTGCTAAGAAAGTGTGGGTCTTGGTCCTTTTAACAGTGATGTCCCGTCCCTGCAAAAGAAGGGTCCATCTGGCTGCTCTTATTTGACTGACTGTACCGTCCTTAAGTCATCCGTCCAGTAAAGGTTGGGTGGGGGTGTGTTCCGTCATGATTGTGATGGGATTCAGTGCGGTTATGTAAGAAAAATACTGTGCTGCCCAGAAAACTGCGAGCAGGTGCCTTTCACAGGCTGAAAATCCCTGCTCCACAGCATCTAAAACTCTGGAGGCGTAAGCCACGGGCCTTAACTGTACGTGCCGTTCCTGGTGGAGCACGGCCGAAAGGGTCCAGTCTGTGCTTTCTACCTCTATCGCATAGGGGGAAAGCGGGTCTGGAACTTGTAGTGCGGGGGCTGCAATGAGTGCTCTTTTCAATGAGTCCACAGCATCCGTATGCTGCGGAAGCCATTCCCAGGGTGCTCCTTTCTTTAGGAGGTCTGAGAGGGTTGCTGCCTTGCTGGCGAAACCGTCAATGTGGTTTCAGCAGTAGCCAACCAGTCCTAAAAACGACCGGAGGGCTGAAACGTTCTGGGGAAGGGGCAATTTGGCAATCGAGTCGATTCCTTTGTGCTCGATCTCGCGTTTACCATGTGTGATAATTGTACCCAAATATATCACCTTGTATTCCAGAATCTGGGCCTTTTTGGGGTTGACTTTACAACCAGTTTTCTGTAGGAGTTCCAGGAGTTTGGCCAGAAGCTCGATATGCTCTGTCTTGGTGTCTGTCTGCAGTAATAGGTCGTCCACATACTGGACCAGACATTCGGACCAAGAAAATTTTGATAATCCATTTGCCAGCTGGCGGTGGAAAATGGAGGGGGCGTTGTGGAATCCTTGTGGAAGGCATGTCCACGTGTACTGCTGATTTTTAAAAGTGAAGGCAAATTTGTATTGGCACGCTTTTGCCAATGGAATGGACCAGAATCCATTACTGATGTCCAAAACCGTAAAGTATCGTGAGTTGGGTCCCTGTTTGAGCATGGTCTCGGGACTTGTGGCTACCGTGGGAGCTGCTGCGGGGGTGACTTTGTTGAGTTCCCGGTAATCGATGGTCAGTCGCCATGATCCATCGGGCTTTCTCACTGGCCAAATCGGGGCATTATTAGTCGAGGCTACTGATCTGAGTACGCCCTGCTCTAATGAGCTGTCGTTAACTTTTGCGATTTCTCCCTCTGCCTCTTGGGGAAATCTGTATTGCTTTTGGGGTCTAGGATCAGGTCCTGTGATTTGAACGGAACCAGTCATCAGGCCACAGTCGTGTTTGTGGGACGCGAATGCTGTCCTGTTCTTTTGTAAAACTGCCCTAACCTGCTTGTCCGTGCTAATTGTGGTCGGGTCAAACCAAAATTCGCCTACTGCGCTAATTTCTCCTATGGTGAGAGTTGCGGATCTGCGGATCCATGTAAAATCTGCGGATTTTGCCATTCTCCAGACACATTGGTTGACTGGATCAAAGGACAGGTTGTGGGAATTCATAAAATCAATTCCCAAAATGTGTTCTGCTGTGTGGGGTAGATTGACTAAAACTATGGGGTGCTTGGTCGTTATATTGCCAATCTGAATGGGTACAGGGGCTGTGATGTGTCCCCGCTGTGAGTGGCCTGTGAAGCCGCTGAGGGTGATGGTGGCTGTTGTGGGCCACGTGTTCTTTTGAAACATGGTGGAGGAATTGATTGTGGTGCGGGACCCTCCTGTGCCCCAGAGAAACTCGATGGGCTGTCCCCGTATCTTTGCTGCAACTACTGTTCGGCCGGACCTATCCCAAAGGGTGTCGCAGACCCAACTGGGGGAGCCCGAATACCGTCAGTCCGTTCCGGTCAGGTCCGTCTGACCTGAGCGGGTGCTTTGTCCTGTTCTTATTTAGAGTGCCCGTCTGCTGGGCTCTCTGTTGCTTTTGTGGGGCATTGCATTCTCTTGCAAAATGTCCTAACTGTCCACAGTTGTAACACTCCTGTGGCTTTTGTGGGGGGCTGTTCCTGCCTTCATTTACCCATGTGGGGTTCTGGTGTGCCTTGAATGTGTGTATGTCTGCTTCTGCCTGCTGTTCTTCGGGATTTTTATTTGTGGGTTTGTTTTGAACAGATTGCTTGCAGGTGCAGGATAATCTTTTTAGAACCCATTTCTCATTATAAGCCTCCTCTGAGGGATCATAATTGGCACAAGCTTTTTGTCCTGTTTCTGTGGCATGGGAGATAAGGGTGCGGGTCCATTTGGCCATGTTGTCTGGGGACAAATGGGCTCGGTCTAAGTCTCCGAAAACTGCTGCGAAATGGATCCACAGGCATCCAGCAAACGCTGTGGGGTGCTCGGATTTCTTTTGCCTGCACTTATTGAGGCGGTCTACGGGGTCACGCCTGTTATACCCGATCGCGTCTAGGATCATGGTATGCATTTCTGCAAGGGTGCCTCTTCCTACATTCTGTGGGTCGGGAAGGGCTGCTACAACCGAAGGGTCTAAACTTAAAACTGTGAGCTTTACTTGCTCTCGCTCATCCAGGCCGTACATGGTCGCCTGCTGCTTTACTCTGGCAAAGAAGTGGTGGTGGTCTGAGGTGGGGAGGAACGGTTTGATTTTATCGCATGCATCCCGTAATTGGGTCACTGTTAAGGGGATGGTGTACAGAAATTCCATGTCGTCCGATGTGGCTGTGCGGTGGGTGGTGACTGGGTTCATTGGAGCCTGAACTATCTGCTCTGTGGGGGGTTGGGGCGCTTTTCTCTTCTGGGGCTTTCCCTACGCACATGTTCCCTGAACCTATCTCTGCGCTGTCTCACTCAATTCTTCCCAATCAGGGCTGTCTTCCTCATCTAACTGTGATCTAAAGGTTTCCTGGAATCCTTTTTGAACAGAAAGCAGAGATTGCAGTTCTGCAATCTGCTTCCAGCACTTTGCGTGGTCTAATGAGCTTTATCTTTGTTCCGTGGTGGCAGCATGCAGTGCTCTTAACGCTGCCTTCAGGTCACTACACTGCCTCTGCAATGCCTCTACCTGCTTCTCGGTTTCCTCTCGTACCAGGACTGCACGTCGCGTGTCCTGATAGGCCTTTTCGTACTGAGATTGGAAGCTGCTTAAGTGCGCCAGACAAGACTGGTGTGCCCCCTTGGCATCATCCACCTCTCCGTCCTTTGCTGCTAACTTCCTCCTTAATTCTACATTCTCTTTCTCTACCTCACTGACATCGACCTTGCTCATTTGATGTATGCCTTCTATCTCTTTTCGGAGCGTCCTACTGACCTCCTCTGTGCCTCCCAATTGTGCCAAACAGGACACGATTGCCATCGGCTTGCGAGTTTTTCCTAAGCTCTTCTTGTGAATCTCGCTCAGGTTCTCCCACCAAGTATGTCCTATACTCCCGGGGCCTGTTTCCTCATTTTCACAGAATTCGCTCCAAAGGGGCCATCCTTTCCCTTTGTTGCACTTTCTGATTTCCTCTTCCCAAACGGGACACTGTCCTACTCTACTGCTCGTTGCTGCGACCACGAATTATTCGGGGTTCATGAGGCGTTGCATTGCCTGTATTGCCATCTTTCCTCTCTAAATGCTTCTCTTGAAATTTGGAACAAGGGGTATTAAGGCGTTGTTGTAATTACGGGTACGGTTTTTGCTATTTTCCAGAATACAAACTCCCGACAGTTTTGACGCAACAAAAAATCTATCAGTTTACCTTATAGCCCTGTTAGTTACGCATGCATTAACACACTTCCGAATTATGAGGATTGATCAGAACTGCTTGAACACTTGTGGTTTTTCTGTTCCCAATTGGATTTCTAATTCAAATTTTGAGTTCTCCCGGAGTGGTTAAGCCACTTCTCGATCGGGTCCCGGCGGTGTCGCCAGTAATATGTTGCTTACTTTTGGTTGGTTCAATTGGCTCTGTTTTATAACCTTTGCTCTAGAGTCGCCAGGTATCTTTATGATACCGCCACGAGGTTCAAGTTCAAGTAATGATCAATAACTCAACACACCAATTAGTAAGATTCAAATCAATACACATTTATTATACACAGTAAATCGCTACTCATGCATAAACTCTACTTTCTAGGCTATTTCTATCACTAACAGGCCTATACTTAGCTTCGGACTTGCCCACCAGGTCAGGGGAACAAATGGCCTTTCGTTCAGGTCCTGAGTCTGCGGGATTCAAAGCTGGTACGGACTGGTAGCTAGGAGCACCTATCTCGTAGCGAGCGTTGACTTGAGACTTACTTTCTTGGAGGCCGCTGGACAGTTCACTCTCAGGGGTTGCTTCACGTTGCTGAGTGACCCTGTCAAGAAGGATGATTTGAACTTTACTTTATAGTCCCCAGGGGCTTACCGCCCTTCGGGGCGGACCCCGTACCTGGTTTCAAGTGATTGGACTTTGTTCCAATCGCTTGGTTCGATTTCTCCAATGCTGGAGCTGTTCCCTGATCGTTGGGCGGTCTTTAAGTGTCCGTTAACCTCTTTTGTATTGGCCCCTGCTGGCACCGAGGAGTCTGGCTTGGCTTTGTTTACGTTAAAATGTTTCGATTGTTCCCGGGGATCGCTCATTACTATGTAGATGGCTGCTACATTACTATGCAGATGGCTGCTTGTATCGATGCTGTCTGGGTTTCTGCAGAGTCTAATACACAGTAAATTTGAATTTCCCTTCAGCCTTTGCGGTTCTCCATTTTAAGTCGGGAAGTGGCCAACTCAGGTGGCTACAAGGGGAACACTGGGCAAGTCAGATTGTGGGAATTGACCCCTGAAAGCATCATGCTACTCACCTTTCCTGCCCTCCTGGATCCTCCTGTTTCACTGTCTCCAGGTTGGAGAGGCCACACTGCTGCTGCTACCCTTCTTGGCTACTTCCATCCACGTCTGCTTGATTCAAGAGGCTGTCTTCGTCCTTCCATTCTTGACAAAGTTCTCCTCACTGCAGCTTCGCAGATACCGCAGCAGGACTTCCAGATCAGACTGAGAGATACAGAGAGCAGCCTTCCACAGGTCTCTTCTCCATTCTGGCTGATCACTGAAACATCCAAAGGCAATTTCACCATTCTAACCCATGCTGGGGCCTGTTTAGTTATATCCTTCCTTTGATGGGTTATCTTACGCTACTCCCTAAAATTCCCGATTGGTCAGGGAACCCAAAGGCTGGACAATAATCCTGGGGCTCAAAGAAAAAGAGCCTCTGCAAAATCTGCCAATTAGTGAATTGGGTCCTCAAACCACAGATATCTCAGCTGGCATGAACTGCAGAAGATTCCACCCAAAATATTTGTTGAGACTTTAATAATTTGATTCATAAATTGTATATCCAATGCCCATGAAGACTATTCAGGATTAAGACGGCTCCAATAACTAGGCTGCTGCTGTTTTTACTTGATCTGATAGAATGTTGCAAGCTAATAAGTTCATCTGTCATTTCTCTGCCTGTACTGTGCCCAAAGCAATCTTCTCTCGGTGCATTAATTCTAACATTCAGAACCACAGAAGTGAATGAATGTTGAATCTTGCATTGAAGGGGACATGAAATATCCGTTGTACTTTATTTGAACCATTAGCTTATTAACCAGCAGATCAATTAGACACAGAAATATCCTCACTGTAATTGGAGTCCCAGTCAGAAAGTAATCAAGGGCACAAACTAATTAAATAAATTACAGAACAA
This sequence comes from Scyliorhinus torazame, assembly GCF_047496885.1. Classification (NCBI taxonomy): domain Eukaryota; kingdom Metazoa; phylum Chordata; class Chondrichthyes; order Carcharhiniformes; family Scyliorhinidae; genus Scyliorhinus; species Scyliorhinus torazame. Next base: position 67,100,658 of record NC_092713.1, read on the forward strand.
TTCTCTTGGATTGACAAAATGATGATGTCCTTTAAATCTACCTTTGGATTACTTGACACAAAACCACAGGCAAAGCATTTACAGGAATGGGTGTTGTACCAGCGCGGCTATACTATAGTACTGAAAACAGTAACACTTAAGGAGCTGAGTACAATGTTAGGTCAAAACCAACACCGTGGTTCAAGCTGTAAAAACTAGGGAAAACATCAAATGTTTTTTTGTAAATTGGCTACCTACTGGTATGTATCACTGCTTTGCTTCCTTTTTCAGCTAGGAAGACAGAACAACGTGGGCTGTATATTCCTTATAGACACACTCACTCTTTTCCATAATGTTACGACACCCTGGGCTAGTGCATGGTCAATTCCAGCCTGGCTTGGCCTGGAGTTGCATTACAATTGAAATTAACTATTAATTCTTCTAAAACACCCAAAGTTTGGATGCCCAATAAATCCAGTCACCTGGTTTGTAAATTTAAGCACATCTAATCTTTATTAACGACAATAACTGTAATTAAATATGTGGCAAATACAACTGGTTAACGATGATCTAATTCCTAACCCACTCTCTTTAACTCACCCCATCCTCTACACACACACAAGACAGACCAACACAGAGGGGAAAGAGGGGTGCAAAGGAAAATAATACGAAAAGTAAAAAGGATAAAAGTCTCTGTTTATGATGGACGTCTTCCAGTACATCTTTCAGTCTAGGTCTTCCGTTGGAGATTCTTGATTTCCGTCTGTAAAGGTTTTCACTGTGGATTCATCAGGATTCCAAGACTTCTCTGTAGATTCAGAAACAGCACGCAGGAACCCATTTTGGAGAAAGAGAGCAACTCACAGCTTTTCTCTCAGCATCCAGGGGAGTTCGGTTTCCTTCCTCGGTCCTCTGAAAATCTCCCACCTGGCTGAAACCAATCACTGTCTGTAGCCAGGCAGAATACAATCTTTGGCCAATCCATTGGCCAACTAATTGCACTGAATCCCTCCAATCTTGTGGGTGCCAGAAAGTCTGAGATCTTGGGCGTCATTCTCCGACGCCCCAGAGGGTCGGAGAATGGCCGTTGGCCGCCGTGAGTCCCGCCCCCGCCCCCGCCGAAGTCTCCGAAGGGAAAAAAGTCGGCGGGGCGTTAATGTCGCCGCTGCCGTCGGAGAATGTCACGGGTCTGAGCAAGGCAGCCGATTTTCGGCCTGCCGATATTCTCCCTTCCGGATGGGCCGAAGTCCCGTCGACGTGATGACCGTTCACGTCGACGTAAATTAAACCTCCTTTCATCGGCGTGACCCGGTGCTCCAGGCTAACGCCGACCAGCGTGGAGGTGAGTGATGGCCTGGGGGGTTGGCTCTGGGCAGGCAATGGCGTGGCCGCAGTCTGAATGCGTGAGGAGAGGTGTGTCTCAGGTTGTGTGTGTGTGTGTGCGGCGGGGGGGGGGGTGGTTAGAGTAGGTTGGGCTCCGGGTGAGTGCCGGGAGGGGGTCCGTGCCGGGGTGGAGGTTGGGGGGGGGGGTCCGTGCCGGGGTGGAGGTTGGGGGGGGTCCGTGCCGGGGTGGAGGTTGGGGGGGGTCCGTGCCGGGGTGGAGGTTGGGGGGGGTCCGTGCCGTGCCGGGGTGGAGGTTGGGGGGGGGGTCCGTGCCGGGGTGGAGGTTGGGGGTTGGGGGGGGTCCGTGCTGGGGTGGAGGTTGGGGGGGGGTCCGTGCTGGGGTGGAGGTTGGGGGGGGTCCGTGCCAGGGTGGAGGTTGGGGGGGGGTCCGTGCTGGGGTGGAGGTTGAGGGGGGTCCGTGCTGGGGTGGAGGTTGGGGGGGGGTCCGTGCTGGGGTGGAGGTTGGAGGGGGGGGGTCCGTGCCGGGGTGGGGGTTGGGGGGGGTCCGTGCTGGGGTGGAGGTTGGGGGGGGTCCGTGCTGGGGTGGAGGTTGGGGGGGCGGTCCGTGCCAGGGTGGAGGTTGGGGGGGGTCCGTGCCGTGCCGGGGTGGAGGTTGGGGGGGGTCCGTGCCGGGGTGGAGTTTGGGGGGGGGGTCCGTGCTGGGGTGGAGGGTGGGGGGGGGTCCGTGCCGAGGAGGGGGATTGGAGGGCAAGTGAGTTGGTCCACCTGGCCAGGTGCCAGCCTCCAACAGTTGGACCCATGCGGTCCATGCCACCTGGCTGGGGGGAGGAGGGGATATGGGCAATGATGACATGTCGTCGTTCCCCTCCCCCCCACCAGGCCGTCATGTTTTCAGATCATCCAGCGATGTTGGCTGCCGTGGTGGCAGCCGCTCATGTCTATGTTGCCCTGGATGAGGAGGAGGAGGAGGAGGAGCGTGCCAGAGAGGCGGCGCAGGCTGCCACAGAGGGGCAGGCGGCAGCCGCCCAGGCTGGAGGGACACCTGACCGACAGGACGAGGAGGGGGAGGAGGACGTCGCGGCCCCACGGCAATGGAGGCACCCGAGGGCGCCCCGTGTGTACCGGACCCGGCAGTCATACCAGGACCTCACGGACCGGGAATGCAGGAGGAGACTCCGGATGAGCCGGGGAACCGTGGCACACATCTGCCACCTGCTGGCACACCTGTCACCGCGTGGCACTGGCGGGGGACACCCTCTCCCCGTGTCCGTCAAGGTTACGGTGGCCCCGAACTTTTATGCAACGGGGTCATTCCAGGCACCGAGTGGGGACCTGTCCGGCATATCGCAGACATCGGTGCACCGATGCATCCGGGCAGTGACAGATGCCCTATATGCCATGGCGCACCGCTACATCCGCTTCCCCGTGGACCGGGCCAGCCAAGATGCCCGGGCCGTGGGCTTCTCTGCCGTGGCCGGGTTCCCCATGGTCCAGGGCGCGATCGATGGGATGCACGTCGCCGTGCGGCCACCTGCAGATAACAGGGCCGTGTTCACTAATAGGAAGGGGACCTATTCGATGAACGTACAGGTGGTCTGCGACCACCGCATGATGATCCTGCACGTCTGCGCCCGTCACCCAGGCAGTGTACACGACTCATTCGTGTTGTCGCGGTCATCCATCCCCGGCATGTACGAGGGACGCCATTCCCGGCTGAGGGGTTGGTTGCTGGGCGACAGGGGCTACCCATTGCGATCGTGGCTGATGACGCCTATACGGAGGCCACGCAATGAGGCGGAGAACCGCTACAATGATGCCCATGTAGCGACAGGGGGAGTGATCAAGAGGTGCTTTGGCTGGCCCAGCGGGCACGGGACAGACTGATAGACGCCCGCTTCACTGACTAGATGGGTGTGGGAATCGGGTAGTATGGCCACAGACCGCACACCATGGCAACAGCCGACCACCCCCACCCCCAACCCATCCACCCACCCAGCACCCTCACCCCCCTCCCCAACCCCACCCACCCCACCCGCATGCACACCACCCCCCCACCCCCCATTGCCGATCCATCTGCGGCACAACGGGCCGGGCTCACACAGTTGCGGGTGGACGCGTGTCTATCGCAGGCCATGGAGGATGATGACAACCCGCCCTGCGATGAGCTCCTGGCTCTACATCATTGGACTATGTCTGACCCATGGCCACAGTACCACCATCCACCCGGACCATCCCTGCATGCGGCTGTGACACTGCAGCGCACCGTCCCGTCCTCTGTCCGGGGGATGTTGATGGCGGCCCAGAGGGAAGGGGGCAGACTCACCTGGGGCTGAGGTAAGACCACCCCTCACACACACACTTGCGCTCAACGTACATGACACCCCCGCACACTTTGGACAGAGCACAAAGGCAGCTTCGGTAGGTGTAACATTGACTCTTATAACCAAAGGAGTTCATGCACGTGCCCTAGCCCCTAAAACGCATCTGTGCCCTGCACCTGTGCCAACTTACTCAGTGTCTAATTGTTTGGCCTTACGGGCCCTTTGACTACGTCTACGTGGTTCCCCAGACGGTACAGCAGAACTGGAGGTGGACTCCTGTGATTCCTGCCCTCTGACACTGGATCCCTTTGGCGGCCGTTTCCTGGGGCGTCCTGGCCTAGATGGGCCAGGCTGCGGCCCGGGCGACTGGGATGGCGAGCTGCCAGCCTGTCCTGCCCGTTGCCCACCCGATGCACCTGGGACGGAAGGGAGGGAGTCCGAGGTGTCGCGGTGTACCGGGACCTCCCCTACAGAGGGAGCCGGGACGGACCACACCACCTCCTCCTCCCTCGGGGTGCCCAATGGCCCCCAGGCCTCTACATGGGTGGGGGATGCGAACGGACTGGCCATCCGACGCCGCCCCGACATCTGGCGCTGCCAGTCCTGGAGGCCCGTGCTGGTATCGACAGGGGTCTGCAGGTTTGCAGCCATGGAGCCCAGGGGGTTGGCAAACCCTGTCTGTGACAGTGCGACGCCGGCTCGCACATGGCCAATGGCGCCGATGCCCTCAGCGATGGCCTGCAGAGACTGGGCCATGGCCTGCAGAGACTGGGCCATGGCCTGCTGAGACTGGGCTATGGCGTTGAGCGCCTCTGCCATCTGACGCTGGCACTGGCTCATGGGCTCCTGTGAGAGGGCAGCCATTTCCTGGGCCACAGACGCCGCCTGCACGGAAGGCCCCAGGCCTCGCAAACCGTTCCCCATGTCTGACACCGTCGCACCCATTGCCTCCACCGCGGACGCCACCCGTGCGGTGTCGGCCTGGGTGGCACGCATGACCGGCACCACTCCCAGCTCCTGGACGTGGGTGGACTCCTCCACCTGCGACCGCAGCCGCCGCAAGCCGCCCGTCACCCTCTTCGCTCGTCTCCGGGTCGGTGGTTGCATCGGATCTATGTGTGGGTGTGGTAACTGCAGGAACCTGGGATCCATCTGGGCGCAGATGTTCGCTTGGGCTGGGCTGCCCTCCGGCCGCCCGGTCCCTCTGCTGCTCCTACCTCCACCTGCTGTACCGGGACGGCTGTGTTGTGCGCACCAGTGAGTGTACCAGACGCCTCATCACTAAAGTGCCCAACCGTGGGGAGTGTTTCTGCGATGGTGGAGGGTGTTGGTGACAGCAGTGGCGTTGTGTCGTGCTCTTCGTCCCACTCTGAGTCCATGGCACTTTGGGGTGGGGGTTCGTCTCCACCAATCCACTCTGAGTCACTGTCCGGCATTTCGTCTTCCTGGGTAGTGCTGTCCCGGGTAGGGGCGTCATGGGTAGTGGTGTCCTGGGTAGTGGTGTCCTGGCTCGGATGTGACAGGGGCCTGTGTATTGCCCCCCTCGTCGCTGGGTGGTCGCTCCTGCACGTGACGGGGGTGTCGTCTCCCTGTTGCTCCAGGTCTCTCCGTCTCCCGTGGTGTGCGAGGGGCATCCTGCGGGCGTCGCATGCTGGAGGGTGCGGGTCTCTCCGTCTCCTGTGGTCTCCGAGGGGCATCCTGCGGGCGTCGCATGCTGGAGGGTCCGGGTCCCTCCGTCTCCCGTGGTCTCCGAGGGGCATCCTGCGGGCGTCGCATGCTGGAGGGTGCGGGTCTCTCCGTCTCCTGTGGTCTCCGAGGGGCATCCTGCAGGCGTCGCATGCTGGAGGGTGCGGGTCTCTCCGTCTCCTGTGGTCTCCGAGGGGCATCCTGCGGGCGTCGCATGCTGGAGGGTGCGGGTCTCTCCGTCTCCTGTGGTCTCCGAGGGGCATCCTGCGGGCGTCGCATGCTGGAGTGTCCGGGTCTCTCCGTCTCCCGTGGTCTCCGAGGGGCATCCTGTGGGCGTCGCATGCTGGAGGGTGCGGGTCTCTCCGTCTCCTGTGGTCTCCGAGGGGCATCCTGCGGGCGTCGCATGCTGGAGGGTCCGGGTCTCTCCGTCTCCCGTGGTCTCCGAGGGGCATCCTGCGGGCGTCGCATGCTGGAGGGTGCGGGTCTCTCCGTCTCCTGTGGTCTCCGAGGGGCATCCTGCGGGCGGTCTGCATCTGCGGGGATGGGTGCCTGGACGTTTGGTCCTGCGATACTCAATGAAGCATGCATGGTTAGACATCAGGCAGTGATCAGGTGATACGGGGGAGGGGGATATAGGGGAGGGGGGATATGGGGAGGTGGGATATGGGGGAGGGGGGGATATGGGGGAGGGGGGATATGGGGAGGGGGGAATATGGGGGAGGGGGGATATGGGGGAGGGGGGATATGGGGAGGGGGGATATGGGGAGGGGGACTATGGGGGAGGGTTGATATGGGGAGGGGGGATATGGGGGGGATATGGGGGACATGGGGGAGGGGGGATATGGGGGATATGGGGGAGGGGGGATATGGGGAGGGGGGATATGGGGGAGGGGGCATATGGGGGAGGGGGGATATGGGGAGGGGGGAGATGGGGAGGGGGGATATGGGGGATATGGGGGAGGGGGGATATGGGGGAGGGGGGATATGGGGGAGGGGGGATATGGGGGATATGGGGGAGGGGGGATATGGGGGAGGGGGTGATATGGGGAGGGGGGATATGGGGTAGGGGGGATATGTGGGATATGGGGGAGGGGGGGATATGGGGTAGGGGGTGATATGGGGAGGGGGGGATATGGGGGAGGCTCACCCTGCCTGCTCTGATGAGGTTGTTCACCTTCTTGTGGCACTGGGTGCCTGTCCGTGGTGTCAGGGCCACAGCGGTGACGGCCTCTGCCACTTCCCTCCACAGACGCCGGCTGTGGCGTGGGGCAACTCTGCGGCCGTGCCCGGGATACAGGGCATCCCTCTTCTGCTCCACCGCGTCCAGGAGCGCCTCCACATCGCGTGACTCGAACCTCGGGGCTGAGCGACGGCCAGCCATCCAGTCGGGTGTTGCGGTCGGGTGTTCCGGTCGGGTGGGGGGGAGCAGCGCGGCCTTATGAGCCGTCACGCCGTGCAGCGCGTATGACGCTGCACGGCGTGAACCACTGCGCAAGCGCGGATCCCGTTACGTCGCTGCTAGCCCATTTCGGGCCGGAGACTATCGACCCATTTTTCCGACGTGACGCAAGTCGGATTTGCGCCGTTTTTTGCGCCGATCGGCGGACTTTCCGCCGATAACGGAGAATTTCGCCCCTTATGTTCAAAATCTAAGTCTTCATCACACAGTGTACCATTTTGCAACTTTTGAGTTCCTCCCTCCTTCATTTCATGTAAAGGATAACAAATCAAAAATAATAACAACAAAGTAAAAGAAATGGAAAATAAGGGAATCAGCTGGAAGGGTCTTTACACACCTCCCTCCCTAAAATGAATAAAATGTCAGGGCATGTACTTTTCATTATGAGGTATGCAAGACATAAATCACAGACATATATCCATTCATCTTTCGTTGTTATACAAGTTCCCCCCCTCCTTCCAGTTCCTACATTGGTAATTAATCAGCCCTTAAACCCATGACAAAGCATCTGCTATCAAATTATCCCTTCCAGGGATGTTTACCATTTTAATATTGAACTGTTGTCATAATAAACTCCAGTGGAATAATCTTGCGTTCCGAGTTTTAAACCTTTCTATAAATGCAAGTGGATTATGATCCATATAAACTAAGCTTTGTTTATTGTCATGTCAGACATATACTTCAAAGTGCTGAAGGGCTAGTAGTAATGCTGAGGTTTCGTTTGCAATGGTAGAATATTATCTTTGGTACAGACTTAGTTTTTGAAAAAATATCCCACTTGCCTCCCTATTCCTGCATCGTCATCTTCTAGTAGCTCTACCCCCCACCCCCAAGTCGCTGGTATCCGAGGCCATTTTAAAAGATTTGGACAAATCCGGGGCGGTCAGCACTGGTTCGCTCACTAACATGGCCCTCAATCTCCCAAACTCTACTTGTCATTCTGTGGACCATACCATTTTCGCTTGTTTCGGCAACATAGCAACATGCACTGGTTTTCCGCCACTAACTGAGCCAGTCTTTTTGGGTTCAGTTGAGACGCCTGTTACTTTATTGGTTCAGAGTCTCGTATGTCTGCATCATGATTAGTTAATGTAGTGCACCTTGGTGTGTCCCTACAAATCTGTCCATATTTATGCAGTATCTTTATTCAATCTTTTTGTTGTTCTTCTTCCAAATAGGCAAACTCGGCCTGTATTGGTTCCAGAATGACCATATTTGTTAGTAATATCACAGGAGGGTCATTCTGTGAACTGTTGACCTCTTCGCCTACCTCACTCTTCCTATCTCTGTCCTCTTCCACTAATAATAATAATCTTTATTATTGTCACAAGTAGGCTTACATTAAGACTGCAATGACTTTTACCACCTACTTATTCATTCCTATCCTCTTCCTAACAATGATATTTGTTCAACATATTTATGTGGTCTAACCGGTCCTTATTCCTATGGTCTGAAGAATCGATTAAGTAAATCACCTTACTCAACCTCCTAACTACCTTATAAGAGCCACTGAATTTTGCTTTCAGATGTTCACCTTGCAATGGCAACAATATTAGTACCTCATTTCCAGCCTTTAATTCTTTGGACCTGGAATGTTTGTCTGCTCACATTTTCATTCTTGTTCCGGAAACGTTTAAATTACTCGCAGGCTACCTGACAAGCTCCTGTGAGACATTCCAGAAACGTGGACACGTAATCCAACATTGAGGATTGAACCTGTTGTTTTTGAAACTTCTCTTTCAACAACTTTAATTGACCCCTTATTTCATGGTCATAAACTCATTCAAATGGGCCAAACTGAGTAGATTTGTTCAGAGAATCTCTTTTTTTTTTCTTAAAAAATAAATAAATTTAGAGTGCCCAATTCATTTTTTACAATTAAGGGGCAATTTAGCATGGCCAATTCGCCTAACCTGCACATCTTTGGGTTGTGGGGGTGAAACCCACGCAAACACGGAGAGAATGTGCAAACTCCACACGGACAGTGACCCAGAGCCGGGATCGAACCTGTGACCTCGGCGCCGTGAAATAGCAGTGCTAATCACTGCACCACCGTGCTGCCCTGTTCAGAGAATCTCTGGTTGCAAATAGTAAAAAATCCAATCACTTATCCCAATATCTTGGATATTCATGGCAATAGGTCCTAATCATGGCAATATCTGCCCAAAGCTGAGTTTGTGGGTGATAGGTGGTTGTTTTTAATTGTTTGATACCTAAACTTCAAATTATCTCCTGGAAAATGTGAGACATAAAGTTAGAGCCCTGGTCAGGTTGTACTTTAAAGGGTAGGCCAAAACGTGTGAAAACCTGCATCAACCTTTCCACTACTACCTTAGCTGTAACTGTTCTCAAAGGTACAGCTTCTGGGAATCGGCCGTAAGAATGTACTGATGCCCTGCCTTCGTTTTAGGCAACGATCCTACACCATTTACCAATACCCGCCTGAATGGTTCTTCAAACACTGGCATGGGTATTAAAGTTGTGGGTTTAATCACATGTTGTTGTTTACCTATTACCTGACAGGTATGAAAGGGTATACAGAATTGCACTACATCCTTATGCAGTCCTGGCCAGGAAAAATGCCTGTTGACTGATGCCCGAGTTTTCCGAATTCCCACATGTCCTGACATTGGTATCTCATGTCCTACCCGCAGGACTGCCCTACGATATTTGGGTGGTACCACTATCTGATGAACAACCGTCCATTTCTCATCCACAGGTCTATGAGTATGTCTCCATCTGTTCTTAATGTAATAGCACTATGTAACCTCCTCAGCCTCAACATCTGTGAGATCTGATTGTGGTAATCTCTGGAACTGTCCCATGGGCCTCAATTAATTAATCTACCCTGTCTAATCCTGTTAGAATTTTATAAGTTTCTATGAGATTCCCCCTCACTCTTCTAAACTCCAATGAACATAATCCTAACCAACTTAGTCTCTCCTCATATGACAGACCCGCCACCCCCAAATCACCCTGGTAAACCTTCGCTGCACTCCCTCCATAACAAAAACCCTTCCTCAGAAAAGGACATCAAAACTACACACAATACTCCAGGCGTGGCCTCACCAATGCCCTATACAATTGAAGTAAAATGTCTCTATTCCTATATTCAAATCTTCTCGCTATGAAGGCCAACATACCATTTGCCTTCTTTACTGCCTGCTGTACCTGCATGCTTACTTTCAGTGACTGATGTACGAGGACACCAAGGTCTAGCTGAGTCTCCACCTCTCTCAATCTGCACCTATTCAAATAATAATCTGCCTTCCTATTTTTGCTATCGAAGTGGATAACCACACAATTATCCACATTATACTACAGCTGCCCACTCACTCAGCCTTTCCAAATCCCGCTGAGGCATCTCTGCATCCTTCTCACAGCTCACCCTCCCACCCAATTTTGTGTCACCTGCAAATTTGGAGATAATACATTTAGTTCCCTCGTCTAAATCATTAATATATAATGTGAACAGTTGGTGTCCTAGAACAGATCCCTGCAGGACCCCAGTAGTCACTGCCTGTCAATCAGAAATAGACCCATTTATTCCAACTTTTTGCTTCCTGTCTGCTAACCAGCTTTCTATCCATCATAATAAGATACTACCCACATTCCCATGCGCTTTAACTTTACACAATAATCTGCTGTGAGATCTTGTCGAAAGCCTTCTGAAAGTCTAAATAAACCACATTCGCCGGTTCTCTCTGGTCAACTCTACTAGTTACATTTTCAAAGAATTCTAGTAGATTTGTCAAGCATGATTTTCCATTCCTAAATCCATGCTGACTTTGTCTGATTACACCACTGCTTTCCAAATGCTGTGCAATGAAATCCTTGATAATGGACTCCAGCAACTTCCCTACTCCTGACATTAGGCTCACTCGCCTATAGTTCCCTGATTTCTCTCTACCTCCCTTTTGAATAGAGGGCTTTGAGCTACCCTCCAATTTGTAGGAACCATTCCAGAGTCCAACAAATTTCTCCACTTATCTCATTCACTAATACCTTAGCTTTCATTGAACTCTCTGGAGGGAAAACCAAATCCCTCTCCAGTAAGAGAGTTTGTGTAGCACCTGTGTCCCTTACAATAGTTGTGGGTTTGGCTACATCAGTTGATGAATATGGGGTGATCTTCTGCTGAGACAAAAACCCTGTATATCTTTCATCTACCTTATTCATCACACCTGCGCCCACAGCAGTGTTTACCTCTGGTCTCCTAAGTCCAGTTAGAGCTACAGTCTATGTAGCACGGTAGCATTGTGGATAGCACAATTGCTTCACAGCTCCAGGGTCCGAGTTTCGATCCCGGCTTGGGTCACTGTCTGTGCGGAGTCTGTACGTCTTCCCGTGTGTGTGTGGGTTTCCTCCGGGTGCTCCGGTTTCCTCCCACAGTCCAAAGATGTGCAGGTTAGGTGGATCGGCCGTGATAAATTGCTCTTAGTGTCCAACATTGCCCTTAGTGTTGGGTTGGGTTGCTGGGTTGTGGGGATAGGGTGGAGTTGTTGACCTTGGGTAGGGTGCTCTTTCCAAGAGCCGGTGCAGACTTGATGGGCCAAATGGCCTCCTTCTGCACTGTAAAGTCTATGCTATGTTAAAACTCTATGCTATGCTATCCCGAAGTATTCTACATTTGTGTTCTCTTTTCAGAATCCTCCTTATGAACCCCAACAAGTCCCACGGGCTTTCATCGCAAATTCCAACATGCTGAACTAACGTGTTCCACTTTATTGCAATGGTAACACCTAGGCCTTCGAGTCTCACCTCTATCCTCAGTACTTTCCTTCCGGGTCTGAGGAGATGATCTTGGCGCATTCCCAGCTATTCATTCTTTACCTTAGCTACCTGCATTCCTTTCACTTTCCTACTTTCTATACTTTTCAACATTATGGGGGTGACAGAACAAAAGTTTGAATTTGTGGATCAGCTCATAATTGTCAGCCAATATTGCTGCTTGACTAGTGATTTTCACACTTTGGTCTTCAACATGGGTTCTTATCACAGAAGGTAGTGAATTATTAAATTCTTCTAAGAGAATGAGCGGAGGAGGGGAGCAAAACTCTCTCTCTTTTGCGTTTTCCTTTCTCCCCAATTCCAACCTCCTTGCTTCAATATCCATTTGAAAAGTTCTTTCTTTTGCTGTGTCCAATTCTCTTTCTTTTTGCTGCATCTCTAATTGTTTCCTTTGTACCTGGCACTTTGCTCATTTTTGCTATGACCCAGGCTACGTTTCTGGTATCTCCTTCAAATTTAAATGCTGCATGATCATTTTATTTATCTCTACCTTCTCAGCTTTAGACAGTACCTCTATTTTTAATTAATTTGTCAATTCAATTAGTTTGTCTTTCCAAATCTCTTGTAATTAAACCAAAGGTGGGTCTTCCACCCAAAGAAAAACCTTAGCAGCTTCCAGGGCCATTCTGTTATGATATTACAAACCTGGTGTCTCTTTAGTACATACTTTGCCCCCAAACATCGCCATCTACCGTTCCAACGATCACGGGACCGAGCACCCAATTATGTTACGACATCCTGAGCTGTGTACGGTCAATTCCATCCCCACTTGACCCAGAGTCGCAAACAACTGAAATTAACTACTCATTCTTAGAGATCAGAAATCTTTGGCTACCCGATAACTACAGTCACCAGATTTGTAAGTTTAAACACAATTAATATTTATTAACAAAAATACCTATAATTAAATAGGTAGCAAATACAACTGGTTAACTGTTATCTAATTCCTAACTCCCCCTGGCGACGAGGGAATTTTCACATTGACGTCATTGCAGTGTTAATGTGAGCCTATTTGTAACAATAATAAAGATTATGATTATGATTATTACACAGAGGGGAAAGAGTGATGGAAAGGACAATCGTACAGAAAGTAAAAAGGAAGAAACAAGTCTTCAACGATGAGCTCGGAAGCATGAACGTTGGCACATGTTAGCACTGCTGCCTCACAGCTCCAGGGACACGGGTTCAATTCCGGCTTTGGGTGAATGTCTGTGTGGAGTTTGCACTTTCTCCCTCTGTCTGCTTGGGTTTCCTCCGGGTGCTCTGGTTTCCTCCTACAGTCCAAAGATGTGCAGGTTAGGTGGATTGGCCATGATAAATTGCCCCTTCGTGTCCAAAAGGTTAGATGGGGTACTGGGTTATGGAGGTAGGGTGAAGGCTTGGGCTTAAATAGGGTGCTCTTTCTAAGGGCAGGTGCAGACCCGACGGGCCGAATGGCCTCCTTCTGCACTGTAACTTCAATGATTCTATGATAAAAGTCTCTGGGCGGGATTCTCCCGCAACTGGCCAGATGGCCCGACGCCAGCGCCAAGAGCAGCGCAAACCACTCCGGCGTCAGGCCGCCCGGAAGGTGCGGAATCCTCCACACCACCGGGGGCGAGGCCCGCACTGGAGGGTTGGTGCCACACCAACCGGCGCCAAAGGGCCGGCGCGAGTTGGCGCATGCGGAGAACCGCCGGAGTGGTTCAGCGCATGCGCAGACCGGCCGGTGTGTTCCTGCGCATGCCCAGGTGGGTTCTTCTCCACGCCAGCCATGGCGGAGCCCTGCAGAGGTCAGTGCGGAAGGAAAGAGTGCACCCACAGCACAGGCCCACCCGAAGATCGGTGGGCCTCGATCGCGGGCCAGGACACCATGGGGGTCCCCCCCCGGGGCCGGATCCCCCCGCTCCCCCCCAAGGACTCACCTGGCCGGCCTACAAGCCAAGTCCCACCGTGATGGACCATGTCCATTTCACGCAGGGGGGACTGGCCGAAAACGGGCGGCCGCTCGGCCCATTAGGGCCCGGAGAATTGACGGGGGTGCCGCTGCCAACGGCCCCCGACTGGGGGGGTCGTGGAATCCCGCCCTCTGTTTACGATGGATATCTTCCAGTACATCTTTCAGTTTATTTGGAGATTCTTGCTTTCAGTCTGTAATGGTTTTCACTGTGGATTCATCAGGATCTAAAGACCTCCCTGTAGATTCTGCGACAGCAGGCAAGACACCTTTTGGGAGAAAGAGAGAGAGAGACAGAGAGCAACTCACAGCTTCTTCTCTCGGTGTCCAGGAGATTTCTGTTTCCTTCCTGGGTACTCTGAAAACCTCTCACCTGACTGAAGCCAATCACTGCCTACTGCTGGGCAAAATACAGTCTTTGGTCAATTCGTTGGCCACCAGTCGGCTAATCAAATTGAATCCCTCCAATCTCTCATGTGCCAGAAAGTCTGAGTTCTTCTATTCAAAATCTAAATCTTCACACCACAATGTACTATTTTGCAACTTTTGCGTTCATCATTTCTTCAATTCGACTTAAAAGTATATGTCCATTAAATATCCATGGATCAAAAATCATAACTACAACCTAATAGCAAAGGGAAATAAGGGAATCAACAGGAAGGGTCCTTACAATAATAAAAATTATTTATTTTTACTGATGATGGTTTTAAAATTCCAAATGAGTCCCAATTCTTAAGGGTTGCCTATTCCTGTCTAAATTGGACTTTTTTCTTCAAAATGGTACATTAAAGGTTTAATCTAAAAGTGTAATAACCTGCACAGAACACATGCAGCGGGATCAATTGTTTTCCCCGTGTGAATCGAGGAATATGAGCTCCCCCACTAACTAATGGCCTGATAACCATGTGGTATAAAAGGTTGGCCAATCAGGAACCGACCAACACAGAAAAAGGACCCAATGGTGTTTAACCGGGTTTCATTTAAATAGTTATTCTTATAAATAAACGTCTCCCTTTGTTTAGTAGGACTCCCCTCGCCTTTACTAAACTGGCGATGAGGATTAAACTGGAACTGTTAATGTGCAACTCTGCCAACTGGGCTGCTTCTCTGTGACTTTGCTTCTCCCTTGGACTAAGGTATGGTTTTATGTGCTTCACGATGACTTTGCTTGGTTGATTGGTTGCTTTAGACCACTGTTTCTCAAACTTTTCTCCGGGGACACATGTTTACCAACCGTCCAACCTTCGGGACCTATATCGGCCGACCTTTGCGACCCATACCGGCCGACCTTTGCGACCCACGCCAGCTGACCGTCGTGACCCACGCCGGCCGACCTTCGTGACCCATAACGGCCGAAATTCATGACCCACCATTTGCACTTACCTTTAATGTGACAGGTGAGCCTGCTTGGTCCTCACGATCTCACTTGCTTTGTCATTCAATGTTACATTTCTGTATGGATTGTTCATCAGAAGTTCTGGGGCTCACACCAGCACTGCTCTGTCCTGTTGTGGACTGCTAAACAGCTCACACCAACACTGCTTTGTCCTGTAGTGAACTCTCCTGAACAGCTCACACCAGCACTGCTTTGTCCTGTTGTGGACTCTCCTGACCAGCTCACACCACCACTGCTTTGTCCTGCTGTGGATTCCCCTGACCAGCTCACACCACCACTGCTTTGTCCTGTTGTGGATTCTCCTGAACAGCTCACACCACCACTGCTTTGTCCTGTTGTGGACTCTCCTGAACAGCTCACACCACCACTGCTTTGTCCCGTTGTGGATTCTCCTGAACAGCTCATACCAGCACTGCTTTGTCCTGTTGTGGGTTCTCCTGAACAGCTCACACCAGCACTGCTTTGTCCTGTTGTGGACTCTCCTGAACAGCTCACACCAGCACTGCTTTGTCCTGTTGTGGATTCTCCTGAACAGCTCACACCACCACTGCTTTGTCCTGTTGTGGACTCTCCTGAACAGCTCACACCACCACTGCTTTGTCCCGTTGTGGATTCTCCTGAACAGCTCACACCACCACTGCTTTGTCCTGTTGTGGATTCTCCTGAACAGCTCATACCACCACTGCTTTGTCCTGTTGTGGATTCTCCTGAACAGCTCACACCACCACTGCTTTGTCCTGTTGCGGATTCTCCTGAACAGCTCACACCAGCACTGCTTTGTCCTGTTGTGGATTCTCCTGAACAGCTCATACCACCACTGCTTTGTCCTGCTGTGGATTCTCCTGAACAGCTCACTCCACCACTGCTTTGTCCTGTTGTGGATTCTCCTGAACAGCTCACACCACCACTGCTTTGTCCTGTTGTGGACTCTCCTGAACAGCTCACACCAACACTGCTTTGTCCTGTTGTGGACTCTCCTGAACAGCTCACACCAGCACTGCTTTGTCCTGCTGTGGATTCACTTGAGCTGCTCTCTCCAGCAGGTTTAGTTGTGAGATCCTTGCCTGTTTGTGTCTCTGGCCCTCTCTTCCTTATTACAAAATGATCCATTTTAAATTTTACAGTCCTGTTGCTTGTTTGCTGCTGACAAAGTGGAGGAATCGCAATTGCGCCCAGAGCACGTGTTTGGGGTGCGTGGCCGGTTCTCTGCCATTGCTTCAGACAGGAAGTCTGCCTTGAATTTTGAAAAAAATCTTCTCCTGGGTCAGCGCACTGACATCAGGGGAAGCGGTGTTTCTTGCTGGATGCGGGGCATAGGCACTGACGAGCAGACACGCATGTGCAGCATGCCAGCATTTTGAAAGCCGGCTGCAGCCGTCATTTTTAAAGCCGGGTTTAGCTGGCATTTTTAAAAGTTGGTTCCTGCGGCTGTTGAGCATTAATCCCCGTGATCGGGAATGCCGCGAAGGATTCCACGACACTCCCGACATCTGCCCGCGACCCACCCTTGGGTCACGACCCTGACTTTGAAAATTACTGCTTTGACCCTGCTGTTGAATCCTGGAATCAGTATGTGGAATGTCTATGTTACTTTTCAGGGCAAATAACATTACCAAACAGAAGCGGCAGACAGTGATTCTATTGACAGCCTGTGGGGCGCACACATTCGGGATAATTAAGGGCCTTACATTTCTGGCAGATACGCTAGTATTTGACCAGCTTTGGTGGACGACCATTTTAACTTGATGTTTTTAAATGGTGTCCCGATCTCCTTCTGCACTGAGGAACCCCAGCGGGTGGAATGCCTCAGTGCAGGAAATGGGACCAAGTGTGGCCTTGTCAGGACGTTCCCTGTGGAGGTCCCGTATCTACCTGAATTGGCATTTAATAGCGTGGTATTTCTCGGCACTCCGAGCGCTGGGAAACATCTGGCTAAATGCGCTCGCTACAGGACTCTGTTCCCATTTGGGTAGATCGCGCCCACAGACTTCTGGGGTCTCTAACTCAGACTTGATCGTTCGCCGGCCTTCGGGTTGTTCTCTGCCCAGACATTCCAGCCGCAAGCGTCGTTCTCCGGCTAGGTATATGCTGGCCGACCCGGTCCCTCCGCCTGCCAGCGATGTGCAGAAGCCCAAGAGTCTGAGTCCTCTGCCGCCTGCCGGGACTCTGCCAATTTCTCCTGCTCTTTCCTCATCATCAGTATTTTTGACTTCTTGTTCTGCTCCTCGTCTTCATTGTCCTCATCGTTCTCTTTGGGGGGGGGGGGGGGGGGGGGTCTTCGGACTTTGGGCGGGAGGGGGTAATAGCCTGCAAGAATTACAAGGGGCGGGGTTGATTGTTTTCCCGCCGTAGTTTGAGGAGCTCGCCCACTGCGGGGTTGATACCCATGTTGTATAATAGGTTGGCCAGTCAGGAATGGCCGACACTGAGAGTGGACTACCGGTAAGTATAACCAGGCGCCATGCAAATAGTTGTTCTTATAAATAAGCGTCTTCTTTTGTTTACTTGTCGGACTCCCCTCGTCTTTATTAAAGAAACGAGTTTCAATACAGTGTATTTTCAGAACCTTAAGCGTTCCTAAAAATTGTAGCTCATTCTCTTGAAAAGAAAGATACATTTAGCTGCAGCACAGGGAAAATAATAGGTCAACTTATATGAAAATAGCATGTTGAGTTTAAACTGCCATCTAAACAGATGCAAGGCATTTCAATCAGCATGAAGTAAAAACTCAGCCAGCCTAGCAGCATCTGTGGAGAGTGAAATAGAGCGAACGTTTCGAGTCCAATATGACTCTTCTTCGGAAATTCTCTCTTCACAGATTTTGTCAGACCTGCTGAGTTTTTTTGCAGGATTTTCTTCCTTTATTTCAGATTTCCAGCATCTGCGGTATTTTGCTTCAATCACCACGAAAATCAAGTTGAAACAAAGTGAAAACAGTAGACGACAAAGAACCAACATTTCAGTCGTCAGTTTCTTCCAAGAAGCGTGCAAACTAAATCCTAATAAATCCTGTCGCTGTGTGTGCAGTGAACAATTGATGGCAAATTGCTCAATGATACAAGCTGCGAATGTGAAGCCAGGCTTGATGGAGCAGCTGGTCTTTCCCTCCATTTTAATACAAAAATTACATTTTAAGCAGGTTTAATTCCCTTGCACTTAGATCCCAATCATTAGAGCCTGGAACAGGTATTTTGAAAGCAAAGCAAAACAGATGCACCAGTACTACACTGTAACATCCTCTAATATGGCAATACTCAAGGAACCTTCTTCAACAGAAGAGTTCTGTAAAAACATCATGTGACATACGCTTTGCAAGAAACAATATTAGTTTCCTTGGCCCTATGTTCTTTGTTGTGTTAGCTGGTTAATTCAGCTCCAAACAGCGGACTGAGGTTTCAGGATCCCCCTCTCAAAAGAAAGAAGAGCTTAAATTTGTACAACACCTTTCATAAATATGCAGACCGCATGAAGCTGCAACCAGTTAGCGACAGCTATGTGGTAACCTCCAACGGTGACCGATATATTGATAATCACCATCACCTGTTGCCAGCAGCCAAACCAACACCAGCAACTGATCACTCAGATCGACCATTGTTCCTGAACCTCTGGCCCCACCCACCTCCCTCAACCCAGACGGCATTGGAGACTTGCATGGCCTTCACACCGCACGAACGATGCGCCTTGCATGCCCTACACAATGCACACTGCCAATAGGACAGTCCCACCTGCACCTGTTGGTATCGATACACGTTACAGACACTTGAACAGGGCCAACACAAGGTATCAGAACTCCATCACGTCTTAAACTGTCTGCATTGACCAAAGTCATTCTGTCAATTTTACTTTTACCATTCCCCCAACTTATCCTAAAGGAAGGGGTGGGAGTGCGCACAATAGACACACAACGCACTGTGTACTAGTTGCGAGAGTCAATTGGAGTTCTATTGTTCAAGTGCACACAGTGGGCACACAACAGACTATGCACAAATTGCAAGAGTCAAATTGGTGTTTCATTGTTTGTACAAACTGTTGTTTGCTTCTGTAAATTCATTGTTCTGTTTGCACATACTTAGTTGAACATAGTTATACGCGTACCCTGCTATATCTCACACCGCCGGGGGCCGAAACTAAATGTGGAGGATGTGGACTGGGTTATCACATGACTATGAGGTCACGTGGAACGTCACGGGGATTGATTGGCAGAATTATCCAGTACTTCATGTCATAATATACACCAGTATATCATGGTGCAGACACACACTGATGGACACAGTGGGACCAATCAACACACACAACACCACAGCCAATCACCAGTGAGAGTACACGCATTATAAAGACAGGGGGCATCAGAGTTCCCGCTCATTCGAGTAGCAGCCAGCTAGGAGCACAGAGCTCACAGCCTGCAACACAGACATTCACCATGTGCTGAGTGCATCGACTGGTTAGGACAAAGGTCTTTAGTTAAAGCTAGTATCGCATTAACCCACAGTTTGAGTATGTTTAAATAGTTAACCATTCAATAAAATAGTGTTGCACTATTTCAAGTGTTGGTGACCTGTGTGTGATCCAGAGCACCCAACACATCATGATACCAGGAGTGGTTGGATACTAGCACTTCTTAGACCTACCTGCAAGTGATCTGCCTGCCGCCAGCATTCCGTCATCCTGCAACATGGACATCAGCCCGCCGCCGCCGCTCCGCATTGCCGGCAACCTCGGGGCCAACTGGAAGATTTTCAAACAGCGCTTCCAGCTCTTCCTCGAAGCCACGGACAGGGAGGGCGCCTCGGACACCAGAAAGATTGCTCTTCTCCTTTCCACGGCCGGGGACCATGCCATCCACATTTTCAACTTTCTCACCTTTGCAGATGACGAAGATAAAATGAAGTTCAAGGTGGTCATCCTCAAGTTTGACACTCACTGCAGCGTAGAGGTGAATGAAAGTTTCGAACGCTACGTGTTCTAGCAGTGCTTGCAGGGTAAGGATGAACCGTTCCAATCCTTTCTAACGCACCTCCGCATCCTTGCGCAATCTTGCAGCTACGGGCCCACCTCCGACTCCATGATACGCGACCAGATCGTTTTCGGTGTTCAGTCAGATCCCCTACATCAGCAGCTCCTCAAAGTAAAGCAACTCACCCAAGCGACCGCCATCAAGACCTGTGTCCTACATGAAAATGCCACGAGTCGGTATTCCCATATACAAGCGGCTGAAATGGCGCCACGAGGTGGAACGGGTCCAAGTGATTGAACACCTCCAGGGCCTCAGCCTGGATGAGGGTGGCCATTTTGTGTGTTTTTCGCGGACTCCCGTGCTTGTACGCACCAAACGAGGGGACGGCGACGTTGAGGAACGTAATGTGCAGGTGCGCACCACGCACGATCGCACCATGCATGCGCGGTGGCGCAGCGAACGCGCTGACGTCACGATGTGCGGCAATTGTTGCTTCGCCCATTTAAAGCGGCAATGCCCCGCAAAATCTCGACAATGCCTACGATGTGGAAGACTTGGCCACTATGCTGCCTGCAGTCGAGCAGCTCAGCCTTCCAATTCATACCGCTTCAGCCAGCCTCGCAGGAATGTTCGGACAATTCAACCCACGGTCACCGAGTCCGATTCCGACCTCCCACACAGCAGTGATACTGAGGACCCGAAGGCACCTTTTCGAGTTGGTGTCGTTACAAAAACAGGCTGTCCCCGAAGCAAAGACACCAGCCACTGTCGGTATACAGCATCGATCCAGACGATGAGTGGTGTGCCACCCTGACGGTCAACCGATCCCAAATGCGATTCCGACTGGACACTGGTGCCTCCGCCAATCTCATGGCGTGGTCTGCTTTCCAAAGCCTTTGTGTGAAACCAGCCATCCTTCCATCGGCCTGCCAGCTATTGGATGACAATGGCAACATCATTCCTGCTACAGGCTCGTGCCAACTCGAAGTGACGCACAAGTCACGAAAAGCCATCCTTCCTTTCGAGATCGTGGGCTCCTCGAAGGACTCTCTGCTTGGCGCACAGGCGTGCAAGCTGCTAAACCTCGTTCAAAGAGTTCACTCTCTCTCTCCCAATGACACATCTGCCTTCCAGGATGCTGACTTCAGGGCGCAACTCAACGCCATCATCGACCAGCACCGCGACGTCTTCGAAGGCATGGGCACGCTCCCATACACTTACAAGATCCTACTCAAACAGAACGCCACGCCTGTGGTGCATGCACCTCGCAGAGTCCCAGCACCCCTCAAGGACCGCCTCAAGCAGCAGCTGCAGGACCTCCAAGACCAAGGAGTGATCTCCAGAGTTACGGAACCAACCGACTGGGTCGGTTCCATGGTGTGCATAAAAAGCCTTCCGGCGAGCTCAGAATCTGCATTGATCCCAAGGATCTGAATCGCAATATCATGAGGGTGCATTATCCAATCCCCATGGCACGAAGAGATCACATGCGAGATGGCTCGCGCCAAGCTCTTCACCAAACTTGATGCCTCGAAAGGATTCTGGCAAATCCAGCTCGACAGATCCAGAAGGAAACTGCGTACCTTTAACACCCCTTTCGGCAGATATTGTTACAACAGGATGCCGTTTGGGATTATATCGGCGTCAGAAGTGTTCCACCGGATCATGGAACAAATCATGGAAGGCATTGAAGGTGTTCGCGTCTATGTCAACGACATAATCATTTGGTCCACCGTAGCAGGAGCATGTCAGTCGCCTCCAGCGTGTGTTCAAACGCATACGGGAGCAGGTGGAAAGCCTCAACAGAGCCAAATGCTCCTTCGGTCAGACGGAACTCAAGTTCCTAGGGGACCACATCTCCCAGTTGGGTGTGCGGCCGGATGCGACAAGGTGGCTGCAATCACAGCCATGAAAAAGCCAGAGGACAAGAAGGTCCTCCGATTTCTGGGCATGGTCAACTTCCTAGGGAAGTTCACCCCTAACCTCACCTCTCATACCACTGCTCTCAGGAACCTGGTCAGGAAGACGACAGACTTCCAATGGCTTCCTGCCCATGAGCGCGAATGGAAAGAATTCAAAACCAAACTCACCACGGCCCCGATATTGTTTTTTTTTGGTCCAGCGAAAGAGACAAAAATTTGACCGATGCCAGCCAATCTGGCATTGGGGCAGTGCTCCTGCAACGCGATGAGGCCTCATCATGGGCCCCCGTTGCATATGCATCACGCGCCATGACCCCCACGGAACAGCGCTACGTGCAGATAGAAAAGGAGTGCCTGGGCCTTTGACCGGTGTCGTCAAGTTTCATGATTATGTGTACGGCCTTCCCCAATTCACCATCGAGACCGACCATCGCCCGCTGGTCAATATAATACAGAAAGACTTGAACGACATGACGCCTCGCCTCCAGCGCATTTTGCTCAAATTCCGGCAATACGACTTCCAGCTGGTATACACCCGGGGCAAAGACTTGATCATTGCCGACACTCTCTCCAGGGCAGTCAACACTCCGTGTGACCCAGCGGGATTCGTCTGCCAGGTTTACACCCATGAGTCCTTTGTGGCCTCCAATCTACCTGCCACGGATGAACGTCTCGTCCAAATTCGCTGCGAGATGGCGGCTGACCCTTTGCTACAGCGTGTCATGCGTCACCTAACAGACGGGTGGCTCAAGGGCCAATGCCCGCAGTTCTACAACATCAGAGACGATCTGGCGGTAGTTGATGGTGTTCTCCTGAAACTGGACCGCATTGTCATCCCGCACAGCATGCGCCAGCTCGTCTTGGAACAGCTACACGAGGGCCATCTTGGCGTGGAAAAGTGCCGCCGACGGGATCGAGAGGCAGTGTACTGGCCCGGCATCAATGATGACATCGCCAACACAGTGCTCAACTGCCCCACATGTCAGCGTTTCCAGCCGGCCCAACCACCTGAGACCCTACAGCCCCATGAGTTGGTCACGTCCCCTTGGTCCAAGGTCGGCATCGACCTGTTCCATGCGCTGGGCAGGGACTATGTTCTGATTGCAGACTATTTTTCAAACTACCCGGAGGTGGTACGGTTACACAACATCACATCGTCTGCAGTCATCCGTGCCTGTAAGGACACCTTTGCTCGACACGGCATCCCACTCACTATGATGTCGGACAATAGCCCCTGCTTTGCAAGCCAGGAATGGTCCAACTTTGCCATGAGGTACAACTTTGTGCATATGACAGTCAGTCCCCTGTACCCCCAATCCAACGGCAAAGCGGAGAAGGACGTCCACTTAGTCAAACAGCTCCTCTGCAAGGCTGCCGATGCAGGATCCGACTTCTACCTTGCCCTGCTGGCCTATCGCTCGGCCCCACTGTTCACTGGCCTGTCGCCAGCCCAGCTGCTCATGGGTCGCACCCTGAGGACGACGGTGCCGTCCATTCACGTCCCAGACTTCAACCACGTTCCGGTCCTTCAACGAATGCAACTGTCTCGTGTGCAGCACAAGGCGGCTCATGACTCCCGCGCAGCTGATCTCCCTGCTCTGGCTCCAGATGACAACGTCCGCATCCATCTTCCAGATGGTGGCTGGACTGCAACCGCTGTGGTTCTTCGGCAGGTGGCTCCCCGCTCGTTCCTGGTTCATCTACCGGATGGCTCCATTTTGCACCATAATCGACGTGCCCTTCGTCTCGTTCCACGCTCGCTACGTGATCCTCCACCATTGCCACGCCCTCCTGTTGTCCCTGACTTGGACTATGCAGAGATCCCGGTCACTCTGCATCCTCCTCGCTCTGACACACTCCAGCCCGTTCCTCAGCCGGTGGCTCCTGACCCACCCTTGAGGCGGTCAACCAGAATTCATCGCCCACCTCAGAGACTTAATTTGTGAACTTTGTGGACTTATGGACTTTCTGGTCTGTTCTGTTCTTCCGTTTAATTGTTCAAGTGGTTTGTATATAGTGTTCATCTCGTTATTCTTGTGACACACTGTTTTTCTGCACCAGGCACCTTCCCATGTAAATAGCTTAGTTTTTATGTACATAGTCCTGTAAATATTTTGCACACACGTAGTCAGGAACATTCACCACACACTATTTATTGTCACGCAGGCACATTTTTTTTATATAAAAGGGGGATGTCATAATATACACCAGTATATCATGGTGCAGACACACACTGATGGACACACAGTGGGACCAATCAACATACACAACACCGCAACCAATCACCAGTTAGAGCACACGCACTATAAAGACAGGGGGCATCAGAGTTCCAGCTCATTCTAGCAGCAGCCATCTAGGGGCACAGAGCTCACAGCCTGCAACACAGACATTCACCATGTGCTGAGTGCATCGACTGGTTAGGACAAGGCAAAGGTCTTTAGTTAAAGCCAGTATTGCATCAACCCACAGTTTGAGTATGTTTAAATAGTTAACCATTCAATAAAATAGTATTGCACTATTTCAAGTGTTGGTGACCTGTGTGTGATCCAGAACACCCAACACATCACTTCAGGCAGTGTAAGTGTGTTAATGAAGCTTTGTATCTTAGTTAATACATCTCCCGTTTGTTCACATCTGTGCATCTGTTGATTTAACGGACCATACAGAAGTGCAAGCAGCACACGTTAATTAATCCCTCTCAGACTGTCATGCTTAATACTTTTCTCCAGCCCAGCATTCCCAAACTGGGGTACACCCAGTTCTCCAAAAGGCCTTGCTCTGATTGGCCCATTTGATTTTTCTGATCTTGCTGTTGCTGGGCAGTAGAGCCGAGGTGAGGCAGGAGATGAATGAGCCAGATGTGGGGAAGTGGCTGCATTGACAAAGAGAGGCTGCTCACAAGTGAGTATGTGTGTGAGAGAGAGGGACGAATGTATGAGGGAGAAAGGGGTGTGTGCATGTATGTATATGTATGCGTGACAGACAGGGGTGAGTGTATGTGTGTGATAGAGAAAGATGTGTGTGTGTGAGACAGGGATGAATATCTGAATGTGAGAGAGGAACGAGTGTGTATTTGTGAGAGAGATATGAGTGTGTATGTGTGTCTGAGAGATACATCTGTGTGTGTGTAAGAGAGAGAAGGGTGAGTGTGTGTGAGAGAGAAGGGTGAATGTGTGCATGCGTGAGGCATATCAATTACGATGAGATGAGAGTAGAATGTAATCGAGGCTTTATTACACAGAGATGTGTGGCCTCCTACAGCAGCTTACAAAATGGCTGCTGTTCGGAGAGCACACACATTTATGCTCCGCCTCCTGGGCGGAGCCAGCAGACAGGGATCTACCCCCGCTCCTGTAGTATAGGGTCCTTACCGTAGTACCCATATATACAACTGTGGTGACGATCACATTCACCCCCTGTTAAAAATGAGTCCAGCGGTGGGGGTGGAAAACTATATACTTACAGATTGGTTTTAAAATTACAGAGAAGGTTACAAATTTAGACGATCGGGCGCCTTGATCTGTCGTTGAGAACGCCGCAGTGCTGATGGCGACTCAGGCGTCGGCTTGGTCTTCAGTGACTCCGGGAGCATGTCAAAATCCTCTTCATCCCCGGGTGGGAGCAAGGGGAGGACGGATTGTCCTGGAGCGGGGGCTGCGGTGGGGTGTGCCGCGGGAGGGGAGGGTGGCGCCGGGACGGGGGGGGAGGGGGGGGTGGGGACCCAGCTGGTGCCAGATCCTTGAGGTTGACTGTGTCTTGGCGGCCGTCGGGGTACGCTGTGTGGGCGTACTGCGGGTTTGCATGGAGGGGCTGTACTCTCTCAACCAACAGGTCCGCCTTGTGGAGTCGCACGTGCTTGCGGAGGAGAACGGATCCTGGAGCTGCCAGCCATGTTGGGAGCGAAACCCAGGAGGTGGACTTCCTGGGGAAGGCAAAGAAACGTTCATGGGGGGTTTCGTTGGTCGCGGTGCACAGGAGCGACCGAATGGAGTGAAGTGCGTCGGAGAGGACCTCCTGCCAGCGGGAGGCCGGGGGATTTCTGGACCGTAGTGCCAGCTGGACGGCCCTCCACACCGTCCCATTCTCCTGCTCCACCTGCCCTTTTCCCCTGGGGTTGTAGCTGGTCGTCCTGCTCGAGGCAATGCCCTTGTTGAGCAGGTACTGGCACAGCTCCTCGCTCATAAATAAGGATCCCTGGCTGCTGTAGACGTAGACGGGGAAACCGATCAGAGCGAAGATGGTGTTGAGGGCTTTGGTGACGGTGGCAGACGTCGTATCGGGGCATGGGACGGCGAAGGGGAATCGGGAATACTCGTCGACCGCATTAAGAAAGTACGTGTTGCAGTCAGTGGAGGGGAGGGGCCCCTTGAAGTCCACGCTGAGGCGTTCAAAGGGACGGGAGGCCTTCACCAGGTTGCAGTTTACACTCCGCGCAGACCTGGCAGTCTCTGGTGATAGCCCTGACTTCCTCGATGGAGTAGGGCAGATTGCGGGCCTTAATGAAGTGGTAAAAGCGGGTGACTCCCGGGTGACAGAGATAGTCGTGCAGGGTCTGGAGTCAGTCCACTTGTGCGCTGGCCCTCAGGACAGGACATCGGGGAGCTCGTTGAGCTTACCGGGGCAATTCAAAATCTCGTAATTGTAGGTGGAGAGCTCGATCCTCCACCTCAAGATTTTATCGCTTTTGATCTTACTCCGCTGTGTGTTGTTAAACATGAAGGCAACCGAACGTTGGTCAGTGAGGAGAGTAAATCTCCTGCCGGCCAGGTAATGCCTCCAATGTCGCACAGCTTCAACGATCGCTTGGGTGTCCTTTTCGACGGAGGAGTGCCGAATTTCGGAGGCATGGAGGGTGGGGGAAAAGAATGCCACGGGCCTGCCTGCCTGGTTGCGGGCGGTGGCCAGAGCGACATCTGATGCATCGCTCTCGACTTGGAAGGGGAGCGTCTCATCGACCGCATGCATCGTGGCCTTGGCGATGTCAGCCTTGATACGGTTGAAGGCTTAGTGAGCCTCGGCCATCAGTGGGAAAGCGGTGGATTGAATGAGTGGGCGGGCCTTGTCCACATAGTGTGGGACCCACTGGACGCAATACGAAAAGAACCCCAGGCATCGTTTAGAGGGCCTTCGGACAGTGGGGGAGGGGGAGTTTCGTGAGGGGGCGCATGCAATCGGGGTCGGGCCCTAGAACTCCATTCTGAACCACATAGCCGAGGATGGCTAATCGGTTCGTGCTGAACACACATGTCTCCTTGTTGTAAGTTAGGTTGAGGAGTGTGGCGGTGTGGAGAAATTTAGAAAGGTTAGCGCGTAGTCCTGCTGGTCGTGGCCGCAGATGGTGACGTCCAGGTACGGGAAAGTGGCCCACAGCCCATACCGGTCAACCATTCGGTCTATCTCCCGTTGGAAGACCGAGACTCCGTTGGTGACGCCAAAGGGAACCCGAAGGAAATGGTGAAGGCAGCAGTCTGCTTCAAACGCAGTGTATGGGCGGTCCGCCTTACGGATGGGGGAGCTGGTGGTAGGCAGATTTCAGGTCCACTGTCGAGAAGACCCGGTACTGTGCAATCTGATTGACCATATCAGATATGCGTGGGAGGGGGTACGCATCGAGCTGCGTGTACCGATTGATGGTCTGACTGTAGTCAACGACCATCCTATTTTTCTTCCCGGTTTTCACCACTACCTCTTGAGCTCTCCAGGGGCTGTTGCTGGCCTCGATAATACCTTCCCGCTACAGCCGCTGGACCTGAGACCTGATGAAGCTCCTGTCCTGGGCGCTGTACCGTCTGCTCCTGGTGGCGACGGGTTTGCAATCCGGGGTGAGGTTTGCAAACAGGGAAGGCGGGTCGACGTTAAGGGTTGCGAAACCGCAAACAGTAAGGGGTGGTAGGGGCCCGAAAAATTTCAGGGTTAGGCTCTGGAGGTTGCACTGGAAGTCCAGGCCGAGTAGCAAGGGAGGATATAGAGGTGGAAGCCGCTGAACTCTACGCCCTGGACGGTGAAGGTGGATGCAGTACCCCTGCATCGCCACGGAGTGGGACCCGGAGGCCAGGGAGATTCTTTGGTTAGCGAGGTGTACCGCGAGGGAGCAGCACCTTACTGTATCGGGATGGATGAAGCTCTCAGTGCTCCCGGAGTCCAGAAGGCAGGATATCTCGTGCCCGTTGACCTTCACCTTTGTCGAAGCGGTCGCGAGGTTGTGCGGTCGAGACTGGTCGATCGTGACCGAGGCGAGACGTGGCTGGTCGTCGGCGGTTGCATGCGATGAGTGGCCCGATGCGGTGCCCAACGGGCAGGGTTCCTGAGGCGGGTAAGATGGCGGCGCCCACGGGCCGCACGTGTCCTGGGGCAGGCAAGATGACGGCGCCCTTGGGCCGCACGTGTCCTGGGGCAGGCAAGATGGCGGTGCCCATTGGTTCTGAGGCGCCCACGGGCCGCACATGTTGTGAGTGGGGCAAGGTGGCGCCGCCCACGGGCCGCACATGGTCTGAGGAGAGGAAGATGGCAGCGCCCACTGGCCGCACGTGGGGGGTGCCGGGACAATAGCGGCGATTGAGCGGGCCTGGCACACTGCAGCGAAATGTCCCTTCTTGCCACAGGCCTAAGCGCGCTCCGCGCTGGTCAGCACTGCCGGGGGTGTTTTGTCTGACTGCAGAAGTAGCATTTGGGTCCCCCGGGGTTGGTTGGCTGAGGGCAGTCGCTGATGGGGTCCACGATGGGGTGGCCGCTTGCCAGGTCCACGATGCACAGGAGGGATGGGCCGTGCCATCGGGGGCATAAGCCTGTACGTTGCGTGAGGCGACCGTGAGCGAGAGCGCTATTTTCTTGGTCGCCGCAAGGTCAAGTGTGGCCCCTTCTACGAGGCGCTGGCGGATGTAGTCAGGCCCTATCCCCATAATGAACGTGTCTCTCGTTAGCAGGTTCGAATGTTCAGTGGCCGAAATGGCCTGGCAGTCACAGTCTCTCACCAGGGCGAGCAGGGCATGCCAGAAATCTTCCACAGACTCACCGGGAAGTTGGTGTCCCATGGACAGGAGGTGCCTGGCGTAGATCTTGTTGGTCTGCTGAGCGTAATTCTCCTTCAGTAGCGCCATGGCCTCTGCGTAGGTAGGCGCATCCTGGATGAGGGAAAAAACGTTGGAGCTCAGCCGCGTGTACAGAATCTGGAGCTTCTGTGCTTCCAAGATTGGGTCTGGCGCAGACCCGATGTATGCTTCAAAGCAAGCTAGCCAATGTTGGAAGTCCTATTTGGCGTTGTCTGCTTGAGGATGCAGCTGCAGGCGATCCGGCTTGATGCGGAGGTCCATGTCTGAAAAACCTCTGTGTAATAAATTGATGCACTATCAATTACGACAAGACGAGAGTAGAATGTAATCAAGGCTTTATTACACAGAGATGTGTGGCCTCCTACAGCAGCTTACGAAATGGCTGCTGTTTGGAGAGCACACACATTTGTACTCCGCCTCCTGGGCGGAGCCAGCAGGCAGGGATCTACCCCCGTACCTGTAGTACAGGGGCCTTACCGTAATACCCATATATACAACAGTGTTGACTACCACAGTGTGAGAGGGGTGAGTGTGTGCGTGAGAGGGGTGATTGTGTATGTGAAGGGAGAGTGTGTGTGAGCGAGGATTGAGTGTGTGTGTGAGAGAGAAGGGTGAATATGTGTGTGTGAGAGGGGTGACTGTGTGTGTGAGAGGGGTGAGTGTGTATGTGAAGGGGGAGTGTGTGTGAGAGAGAGGTATGTATGTGTAAATGGGTGTGTGAGAGAGAGAGAGAGATAGATGTGATGTGTGAGGGAGGGAGAGATGCGTGTGTCCAATATGAGAATCAGCTTTCCAGCATCATTCCTCCTGTTAAAAAGGAAAAAGGGTAAGATTGAAGTATTCTTTTAACAAGAGAACTTTTCAATTATGACCAGATTACACAGTGCTAAAGTGGGTACTACTTCCAGACGTTAATGTAAAGGGAGCACAGGAGGGTGGCTTTGCCAGGTGTTTATGTGAAGGGCCATGTAGCTGGCCAATGTATCTGTGACTGTGTGCCTCTTCCTAATGCAGAATACATGTACAGATTTATGTGGAAAAGGCTTGCTTACCAATGATTTCTCAGTCCGCATCTTTTTTGTGGCAAAAAAGGGTTGTCGATATTATGAGAATGTTGGGATACCCTGATGTCAAGAGGGCTAGAATACAAGAGCAGGAATGTACTTCTGAGGTTGTATAAGGCTCTGGTCAGACCCCATTTGGAATATTATGAACAGTTTTGGGCCCCGTACCTAAGGAAGAATGTGCTGGCCTTGGAAAGGGTCCAGAGGAGGTTCTCAAGAATGATCCCTGGGGCGGGATATACCGATCCCCCGCCGGGTCGGAGAATCACTGGGGACGGCGTGAATCCCGCCCCGGCCGGCTGCCAAATTCTCCGGCGCAGGGATTTTGGCAGGGGCAGGAATTGTGCCGCGCCAGTCGGGGGACATTAGCAGCGCCCCCCCCACCCCGGCGATTCTCCGGCGTAAATCACAACATGTCCTTACCGGCGAAACCTGGCTCCGGCTCCACAAGGTGGCCTGCAGAGTCCTCGGCGGGGGGGGGGGGGGGGGGGGGGGGGGGGGGGGGGGGTAGGGGGGGGGGGGAAAGAGGAGGGATCTGGCCCCGAGGGGTGCCCCCACGGTGGCCTGGCCTGCGATCGGGGCCCACCGATCCGCAGGTGGGCCTGTGCCGTGGGGGCACTCTTTCCCTCCGTAACGACCGCTGTCAACCTCCACCATGGCCGGTGCGGAGAAGAACCCCCCTGCGCATGCGCTGGGATGACGCCAGCACACGCTGGCGCTCCCGCGCATGTGCCAACTCGTGCCAGCTGACGGAGGCCCTTCGGCACCGGTTGGCACGGCGCCAAACACTTCAGCGCCGGCCTAGCCCCTAAAGGTGCGGAGGATTCCGCTCCTTCGGGGCGGCCCGATGCCGGAGT
Organism: Scyliorhinus torazame; assembly: GCF_047496885.1. Taxonomy (NCBI): domain Eukaryota; kingdom Metazoa; phylum Chordata; class Chondrichthyes; order Carcharhiniformes; family Scyliorhinidae; genus Scyliorhinus; species Scyliorhinus torazame. The sequence continues at coordinate 67,131,416 of NC_092713.1, forward strand.
GGTTCACGCTACTCCTCGGCGCCGGAGTGGCCCGCTCCGCCGGTTCGCGGATAATCCCGCCCCTGGAATGAAGAGCTTGTTGTATGAGGAATGGTTGAGGACTCTGGGTCTGTACTTGTTGGAGTTTAGAAGGATGAGGGGGGATCTTATTGAAACTTACAGGATACTGCGAGGCATGGATAGAGTGGACGTGGAGAGGATGTTTCCACTAGTAGGAAAAACTAGAAGCAGAGGACACCATCTCAGACTAAAGGGACAATCCTTCAAAACAGGGATGAGGAGGAATTTCTTCAGCCAGAGGCTGGTGAATCTGTGCAACTCTTTGCTGCAGAAGGCTGTGGAGGCCAAATCACTGAGTGTCTTTAAGACAGAGATAGGTAGGTTCTTGGTTAATAAGGGGATCAGGGACACTTCCGGGTGCGGCGATGACCAGCTGAGTCGCACGTTTCGGCAGCTCCCTGTGAAACGGACTTTTGGGCTCTTGATAGGAGCCCCAACGGCAATTTTGACGGCTAAAAACACTGTGCGGTAAACCAGAAGGGAATCCCCCCTGGATACGGATGGAAAAAGGAGGAGAGAGTGGCCAGATTGCAGTGGATCGTTTAGAACAGCGGCAAGGAAGGCAAGCAAAAACCAAGATGGCGTCGGAAGGTGGCAGTTTAACATGGGGCCCTGAACAACAAGAGTTCTTGATTATGCTGTGTGGAAGAGATCAAAAAGGAAATGAAGAAAGAGCTGTTGGCCCCGATACTACAGGCGATCGAAGGGCTAAAGGAGGAACAAAAGACCCAGGAGCGGGAGCTTCGGGTCGTGAAGGCAAAGGCAGCCGAGAATGAGGACGATATACAGGGCCTGGTGGTGAAGACGGAGACGCAGGAGGCACATCATAAACGATGTGTGGAAAGGTTGGAGGCACTGGAAAACAACGCAAGGAGGAACAACCTGAGGATTCTTGGTCTTCCTGAAGGTGTGGAGGGAGCGGACGTCGGGGCATATGTGAGCACGATGCTGCACTCGTTAATGGGAGCGGAGGCCCCGGCGGGTCCGTTGGAGGTGGAGGGAGCATACCGAGTGATGGCGCGAGGACCGAGAGCAGGAGAAATTCCCAGAGCCATAGTGGTGAGATTCCTCCGTTTTAAGGATAGAGAAATGGTCCTTAGATGGGCGAAGAAAACTCGGAGCAGTAAATGGGAGAACGCGGTGATCCGCGTTTATCAAGACTGGAGTGCGGAGGTGGCGAGAAGGAGGGCGAGCTTTAATCGGGCCAAGGCGGTGCTTCATAAAAAGAAGATAAAATTTGGAATGCTGCAACCGGCAAGACTGTGGGTCACATATCGAGGGAGGCACCACTACTTTGAGACGGCGGATGAAGCGTGGACTTTTATTGTGGAAGAAAAACTGGAATGAGCGGGTTATTAAAAAGAACGTTCGAACAAAGTGGTGGGGCGAATGTGGGGGGCAAAGAGGGGTTTTATGTACTAATCCTGCGATGTGGTAACTTTTCTCTCTCCCACAGGTGGTGATGGGGGGAGGAGGGGAGGTGGAGGAGATGGGGCGTTGGCCATTGGGGGCGGGGCCAAGGGAGAAGCGCGGGCTTGGTTCCCGCGCTATGATAATCATGGCGGGAATAGAGAAGCAGGAAGGAGGGGGCGTCGCACGGTGCGAGCCGAGGTCACGGGGGGAAGCCGAGGTCAGCCAGAGTTTGCTGACTTCTGGGAGCAACATGGGGGGAGTAATTACGCTAGCGGGGGATCTAGCGGGAGGGGTGGGAGGGGGGAATTACTGGGTTGCTGCTGCTGGGGAGAGGGGGGAGCTGGTATGGGAGAGGATGGGCGGGGGGGCACCGCCTGGGGGAGATACAGCTGCGTGGGAACCGGGTGAGGAGCTGGAAAAAGGTGATGGCTAATCGACAGGGGGCGGGGGTAGGAAGCCCCCCAACTCGGCTGATCACGTGGAACGTGAGAGGGCTGAACGGGCCGATAAAGAGGGCACGGGTACTCGCACACCTTAAGAAACTTAAGGCAGATGTGGTTATGTTACAGGAAACGCACCTGAAACTGATAGACCAGGTTAGGCTACGCAAAGGATGGGTGGGGCAGGTGTTCCATTCGGGGCTAGATGCGAAAAACAGGGGGGTGGCTATATTAGTGGGGAAGCGGGTAATGTTCGAGGCAAAGACTATAGTGGCGGATAACGGGGGCAGATACGTGATGGTGAGTGGCAAACTACAGGGGGAGACGGTGGTTTTGGTAAATGTATATGCCCCGAACTGGGATGATGCCAATTTTATGAGGCGGATGCTAGGACGCATTCCGGACCTAGAGATGGGAAAGCTGATAATGGGGGGAGATTTTAATACGGTGTTGGAACCAGGGCTGGATAGGTCGAAGTCCAGGACTGGAAGGAGGCCGGCAGCAGCCAAGGTACTTAAAGATTTTATGGAGCAGATGGGAGGTGTAGACCCGTGGAGATTTAGCAGACCTAGGAGTAAGGAGTTCTCGTTTTTCTCCTATGTCCATAAAGTCTACTCGCGAATAGACTTTTTTGTGCTGGGTAGGGCATTGATCCCGAAGGTGAGGGGAACGGAGTATACGGCTATAGCCATTTCGGATCACGCTCCACACTGGGTGGACTTGGAGATAGGGGAGGAAACAGGAGGGCGCCCACCCTGGAGAATGGACATGGGACTAATGGCAGATGAGGGGGTGTGTCTAAGGGTGAGGGGGTGCATTGAAAAGTACTTGGAACTCAATGATAATGGGGAGGTCCAGGTGGGAGTGGTCTGGGAGGCGTTGAAGGCGGTGGTTAGAGGGGAGCTGATATCAATAAGGGCACATAAAGGGAAGCAGGAGAGTAAGGAACGGGAGCGGTTGCTGCAAGAACTTTTGAGGGTGGACAGACAATATGCGGAAGCACCGGAGGAGGGACTGTACAGGGAAAGGCAAAGGCTACATGTAGAATTTGACTTGCTGACTACAGGCACTGCAGAGGCACAATGGAGGAAGGCACAGGGTGTACAGTACGAATATGGGGAGAAGGCGAGCATGTTGCTGGCACACCAATTGAGGAAAAGGGGAGCAGCGAGGGAAATAGGGGGAGTGAGGGATGAGGAAGGAGAGATGGAGCGGGGAGCGGAGAGAGTGAATGGAGTGTTCAAGACATTTTATAAAAAATTATATGAAGCTCAACCCCCGGATGGGAGGGAGAGAATGATGGGCTTCTTGGATCGGCTGGAATTTCCCAAGGTGGAAGAGCAGGAAAGGGTGGGACTGGGAGCACAGGTCGAGGTAGAAGAAGTGGTGAAAGGAATTAGGAGCATGCAGGTGGGAAAGGCCCCGGGACCGGATGGATTCCCAGTCGAATTCTACAGAAAATATGTGGACTTGCTCGCCCCGGTACTGACGAGGACCTTTAATGAGGCAAAGGAAAGGGGACAACTGCCCCCGACTATGTCTGAAGCAACGATATCGCTTCTCTTAAAGAAGGAAAAGGACCCGCTACAATGCGGGTCCTATAGACCTATTTCCCTCCTAAATGTAGATGCCAAGGTCCTGGCCAAGGTAATGGCAATGAGAATAGAGGAATGTGTCCCGGGGGTGGTCCACGAGGACCAAACTGGGTTTGTGAAGGGGAGACAGCTGAACACGAATATACGGAGGTTGTTAGGGGTAATGATGATGGCCCCACCAGAGGGAGAAACGGAGATAGTAGTGGCGATGGATGCCGAGAAAGCATTTGATAGAGTGGAGTGGGATTATTTGTGGGAGGTGTTGAGGAGATTTGGTTTTGGAGAGGGGTATGTTAGATGGGTGCAGCTGTTGTATAGGGCCCCAGTGGCGTGGTCACGAATGGACGGGGATCTGCATATTTTCGGCTCCATAGAGGGACAAGGCAGGGATGCCCTCTGTCCCCATTATTGTTTGCACTGGCGATTGAGCCCCTGGCGATAGCGTTGAGGGGTTCCAAGAAGTGGAGGGGAGTACTTAGGGGAGAAGAGCAGCACCGGGTATCTTTGTATGCGGACGATTTGCTACTATACGTGGCGGACCCGGCGGAGGGGATGCCAGAAATAATGCGGATACTTGGGGAGTTTGGGGATTTTTCAGGGTATAAATTGAACATGGGGAAAAGTGAGTTGTTTGTGGTGCATCCAGGGGAGCAGAGTAGAGAAATAGAGGACCTACCGTTGAGGAAGGTAACAAGGGACTTTCGTTACCTGGGGATCCAGATAGCTAAGAACTGGGGCACATTGCATAGGTTAAATTTAACGTGGTTGGTGGAACAGATGGAGGAGGATTTCAAGAGATGGGATATGGTATCCCTGTCAATGGCAGGGAGGGTGCAGGCGGTTAAGATGGTGGTCCTCCCGAGATTCCTCTTTGTGTTTCAGTGCCTCCCGGTGGTGATCACGAAGGCTTTTTTTAAAAGGATTGAAAAGAGCATCATGGGTTTTGTGTGGGCCGGGAAGACCCCGAGAGTGAGGAAGGGATTCTTACAGCGTAGCAGGGATAGGGGGGGGCTGGCACTACCGAGCCTAAGTGAGTATTATTGGGCCGCTAATATTTCAATGGTGAGTAAGTGGATGGGAGAGGAGGAGGGAGCGGCGTGGAAGAGATTAGAGAGGGAGTCCTGTAGGGGGACTAGCCTACAGGCTATGGTGACAGCCCCATTGCCGTTCTCACCGAGGAACTACACCACAAGCCCGGTGGTGGTGGCTACACTGAAGATTTGGGGACAGTGGAGACGGCATAGGGGAAAGACTGGAGCCTTGGGGGGGTCCCCGATAAGAAACAACCATAGGTTTGCCCCGGGGGGAATGGATGGGGGATATGGAATGTGGCAAAGAGCAGGAATTACGCAACTGAAAGATCTGTTTGTGGATGGGAAGTTCGCGAGTCTGGGAGCGCTGACCGAGAAATATGGGTTGCCCCAAGGGAATGCATTCAGGTATATGCAACTGAGGGCTTTTGCGAGGCAACAGGTGAGGGAATTCCCGCAGCTCCCGACACAAGAGGTGCAGGACAGAGTGATCTCAAAGACATGGGTGGGGGATGGTAAGGTGTCAGATATATATAGGGAAATGAGGGACGAAGGGGAGACTATGGTAGATGAACTAAAAGGGAAATGGGAAGAAGAGCTGGGGGAGGAGATCGAGGAGGGGCTGTGGGCAGATGCCCTAAGCAGGGTAAACTCGTCGTCCCAGTGTGCCAGGCTAAGCCTGATTCAGTTTAAGGTATTACACAGGGCACATATGACTGGAGCACGGCTCAGTAAATTTTTGGGGTGGAGGATAGGTGTGCGAGGTGCTCGAGAAGCCCAGCGAATCATACCCATATGTTTTGGTCATGCCCGGCACTACAGAGGTTTTGGATGGGGGTGACAAAGGTGCTTTCAAAAGTAGTAGGAGTCCGGGTCGAACCAAGCTGGGGGTTGGCTATATTTGGGGTTGCACAAGAGCCGGGAGTGCAGGAGGCGAGAGAGGCCGATGTTTTGGCCTTTGCGTCCCTAGTAGCCCGGCGCAGGATATTGCTAATGTGGAAAGAAGCCAAGCCCCCGGGGGTGGAGACCTGGATAAATGACATGGCGGGGTTTATAAAGCTAGAGCGGATTAAGTTTGTCCTACGGGGGTCGGCTCAAGGGTTCACCAGGCGGTGGCAACCGTTCGTCGAATACCTCGCAGAAAGATAGACGGAATGGGAAAAAGAAGGCAGCAGCAGCAGCCCAGGATCGGGGGTGGGGGGGGGGGGGGGGGGGGTGGGGGGGGGGGGGGGGGGGAGGAACCAGAAGGACTCTCAGGGTTGTTAATATATACTGTATAGTATGTATAGGTCGTTGCTACAGATAATTATATATTGGACTGTTAAATTATATTTTTGGAGAGTGTTACTTGTGACAAGGCAGTTGCCAATTAGGGCTAGTTTTCATTTTTGTTATTTATTATTTATTCATTTTTTGTTTATAAAATAGGTCATTGTTATTTGTGTTGTTATAATATTGTGTAAAGGATGCACAATGTACTGTGTTGGTTGACCAAAAATTTTCAATAAAATATTTAATAAAAAAAAAATAAGGGGATCAGGGGTTATGGGAAAAAAGCAGGAGAATGGGGATGAGAAAAATATCAGCCATGATTGAATGGCGGAGCAGACTCGATGGGCCGAGTGGCCTAATTCTGCTCCTATGTATTATGGTCCTATGGTGTTGGGTGGTCACGAGAGATTCTATGGCTCAAAAGGTTAGGGAGACCCTGCTCTAGCCAATGCTCCCACAGAGACCACCAGCATTTTCTACTGAAGTAAAACATGAAACAAAAATATCAAATGAGATTACACTTAAATGTAGAGCCTGCAACTGATTTTTAAGAGAAGAAATGGCTGAGGGTGTGGAAGAATTGAACTCATTCTACCTGTGGTATTTTGTTGCTCAGAAGGACAGAGAGAGGTCACACAGTTTATCAGCATCTTTATGTAACAGGTGAATGGGGGAAGGTAATGTGAATTTAATGATGTTTAGTTAACTATATACTACATAAAACATGTAGGATAAGCTTTAAAAATGTGAAACAACCAAAATAACAGGAGTGAAAATATATTAACTAAGTCCATCAACAGCTAATAGATTCCCGTTGATTGATTGATATTCCCAGCCTTTATTTTCATCTCCTGGTGACTTTGCCTAATAGATAATACAATTTGCAAGCACTCACAGAATGACATCATGCTTCCATGTTAAAAGCATTATTAGGGATTTCATCTCACAAGGGATGTTTTCAATGCCAAAGACAAAGATATAAGTTTCCAAATGTGATGTGACAAGCATTATTGTTAGCTATGTATTACAAAGTGACAATAGGACCATTTGATTGTCCGATACATATTGAAGATTCTGTTCAATTATATTTCTTTTTATGAAAGATGAAATAGACGTTTCATTCCTAATGGGTTCTGCAGCAAGGATATGTGAGGGGAATTTGACTATTTTATTACCTTTTGTCTCCCACTCCAGAGAGAAGCCTGCATTCAACCTGTCTTTAGGTCTTGTTACAGTCTAACAAATCACGGATACATTGACTGTGGGACTGAGGTTTCAATTCTGCCTTTCACTCCATTTTTCTCTGGGCAGAAACCTTTCTGCATTTACTTAGTTTCAACCCGATTCTTGATTAATGTGGGTCAACAATCAAAATGATATCACTATTCAACACAAATTATCAATCTCACAGGGTGAATGGATTAGAAACTGAATTATTCTTGCAGTATACCCCAGCGAATAGGTCCACAGTCCCAGAGGACCATAGGCTGCTCTCCCCTCTGAGAGCTGACTCTTGGTGATTTAACCCGAGGATTACCACACCTCAGGTGAGGAACAAGGTTGTGAAGGTGAGGACTTCAGGAATAACCTCAGCCGGTACAAGAATTGTGACCAAGCTGTTGGCGTCGCTCCACATTGCAAACCAGCCTTCCAGCCAATTGAGCTAACTGACCCCCAACACCAGCTAATAATATAGGACATAGCAAGCAAGATTCTCTGTCCTGCCAGACCCATTTTTCTGGTGCTGGTAGTGGGATCCTCCGTCCTGGCAGTTGGCCAATGGCGTTTCCCATTGTGGCCACCCCCACCCCCGCCGCCGTCAGAAAACCCGCGGGCATGAGTGTGCTGCCGGCAAAGTGATGACATCCTTTGCAGTTGCTGCATTCAATCAGATCGTTTTGCACCTGTGCACTACTTTTTCATTACTTTGTGTACGTGGAAGCCCAAATCCCTTTGCTCTTCCATAGTCCTAACTCCTAGCCATTGAGAAAATATTCTGATTTCTTAGGTCCAAAGTGAATGATTTCACATTATATTCATGACCACGATATTAATGTGAAGGCACATTGGCCGCAGGGTGGCAGAAGGCGGTGGCGTGGGTAGATGGAGGGGGTGGGAGGAGGGGTGGGGGGGAGGGGCGCAGTATCACGTGGGAAAACTGAAGATAAGTTCAGCATTTCTGTCACTGGCATTTTAATACAGCCAACTCATCATTGTGGATCCAGTTTCAGTGTGGATTGCGCGGCAGAAGGTGCGATGAGAACCACACGGCAGTATGTAAATTCCAGTACTTACAGGGCCAATCCAAACTTGGAACTTGGAAGAATTTGTATTTGGAAGCAAGGGGAAATAAGATGTGAATGAATTGCGAATACGCAAAACCTGCTCTGCACTTTGATAAAAAAACCTTTTTGTTACAGCTGGGGCTGTGAGGAACTGGAGAGATAGTCTCCTCTGCACCTGTGGGGAAAAATGTAACCTGCTGCTGAGACAAAGAAGGTTTGACTGGAGCTGGTCAGGTAACTCAAATGGTCTTCAGTAGGAGCATCGTGCCACAATCCTGGATTCAGTGTGAAATGTGCTTTAAATTACCGAACTACAAATTACCCAACGAGAAGAGAAATTCCAAGGCGAGGACCAACAATTCATGATTAATTTAAAACGTTAGGTCAGCACGGTGGCGCAGTGGGTTAGCCCTGCAGCCTCACGACGCCGAGGTCCCAGGTTCGATCCCGGCTCTGGGTCCTGTCTGTGTGGAGTTTGTACATTCTCCCTGTATTTGCGTGGGTTTCGCCCCCACAACCCAAAGATCTGCAGGCTAGGTGGATTGGCCACGCTAAATTGCCCCTTAATTGGAAAAAATGAATTGGGTACTCTAAATTTATTTTTTAAAAGTGAAAGATAGTATCAAACTTAACGAAAAGCACATAATAGTACATAGATGGGTGGCAGCACAGAAGAATGGGCAGGGTGTCAAAAACAGCAAAGAATGACTAAAAGATTAATAAGGAGGGAAACATTAGAGGATGAGCGAAAGCGAGCGAGAGTCAGATAATAAGAGTTTCTATAGATATTTTTAAAAAGAGAAAAGCTGTCAAAGTGAGCGCTGGTCGATAGAAAGTGAGTCTGGGGAGATAATAATGGAAAATAAGGAGATGGCAGATGATTGAATTAGTATTTTGCAGCGGTCTCCACTATAGAAAGTATAAGTAACATCCCAGAAATAGCTGTAAATCAGGAATTGGAAGGAAGGAAGGAACTCAAGAAAATTACAATCACCAGGGAAGTGATGCTTAACAATTCGTTTGAGCTGCAAGTCCTCAGGACTTCAGCCTAGTGTCTTGAAAGAAGTGACTAGTGAGATCGTTGATGGGTTAGTTTTAATTTTCCAAAACTTCCTATATTTGGAGAAGGTTCCTTTAGATTTTATTCAAAGAGGGAGGGAGACAGAAAGCAGAAAACTAGCTTACCATCTGTCACAGAGAAAATGCTGGAAGCTACTGGGCGCAATTGAACACGCAAAAAAGAGTCCTGTTTTGGGCACATATAGAGGGGTGTTTCGATCCCGCTATCTATCGGGACTCTGCCGTTTGTTTGGCCTTGGCGAAGAATGCCCCGCTGAGGCCACACTTTCCTATTTTCCTACACTGACGAGCTGATCAGGACGCCATTTATAAATACTGTTCAAATCTTTCGGCCCTCTCTCTGCACCTCCACCTTGGCTGCCGGACCTCCCCACTGTCCCAACTTACCTCTTAGGGGTCCTAGTGTCGGGTGCAACAAGGCCATTAGAACACACCCTTTATTAATGATTTTGCAACAGGACATTTAGATTACTGCAAGCTAAACAGGCAGAGTCTACATGGTTTTGTGATAGGAAAATCATGATTGAACAATTTATTGGAGTTCTTGAAGTATCACGTGCTCTGGATCAAGGGGAACCGGTGGATGTACTGTACTTAGATTTTCAGAAGGCATTTGATAAGGTGCCACATCAAAGCTTATTGTGAAAATAAAAGTTCTTAGTGGAGGGAGTAATATATTGGCATGGATAGAAGATTGACTAACTAACAGGAAATAGAGAGCTGGCATTAGTGGGCCTTTCTCTGGTTCACAGGATGTGATGAGTGATTTGCCACAGGGATTGGTGCTGGAGCCTCAACTTTTTACAATTTATATAAATGATTTGGATAAAGGGAGCAAAGGTATGGTCGCTAAATTTGCTGATGCCAGAATGATAGGTAGAAAATGAACTTGTAAACAAGGCATAAAGAGGCTACAAAAGGATATCGATAGGTTTAGTGAATGAGCAACTATCTGGCAAATGGAGTATAACGTGGAAAAATGTGAGTTTGTCCATTTGGCAGGATTTTTAAAAAGAAGCACATTATTTAAATGGTGAGAGATTGCAGACCTCTGAGATGGAGAGGGATCTGGGTGTTCTTGTGCATGAATCATAAAAGGTCAGTATGCAGGTACAGCAAGTAATTAGCAAAGCTTATGGTTCATTGTGAGGGGAATTGAATACAAGAGTTAGGGAGGTTATGTATCAGACATACAGGGTATTGGTGAGACCACATCTGGAGTATTGTGTACAGCATTGATCTCCATATTTAAGCAAAGATATAAATGCATTGAAAGTAGTTCAGAGAAGATTTACTAGGTTCACACATGGAATGAGTGGTTTGTCTTATTTTGAATGATTGGACAGGCTCGACTTGTATCTGCTAGAGTTTAAAAGAGTGATCATGAAGGGTCTTCACAGGGTGGGTATGTAGAGGATGTTTCCTCTTGTGGGAGAATCTAGTACCAGGGGATACTGTTTAATAATTTAAGAGAGAGATGAGTAAATATCTTTCCTACTAGAGGATTGTGAGACTTTGGAATTCTCTTCCTCAAAAGCACCTTTGAATATCTTTAATATCTTGAATATCTTTAAGGCAGAGGTAGATAGACTCTTGATTACCAAGGAAATGATAGGTTACCGGAGTAGGTAGGAATGTGAAGTAGAGGTTGAAATTCGATCAGTCATGATCTTATTGAATGGCAGAACAGGCGCGAAGGGCCGAGTGGCCTACTCTTGCTCCTAATTCCTATGTTCCTTTCAAAGATTCAATTCTGATCTACGCACCTCATTGATTCTTCTTACCTATTGAAATGGACAAACTTGGGTACATAGCTCTCTATCTTTAATCCAAGCCTTGATTGATATTGAGAATAATCCCAGACCCCAGTAAAGATATCTTGTGTTCTGTCAGTTACAATACATTCCATTCATACAGTGAATGGTAGAACCCTCAAGAGTATTGAAAGTCAAAGAGATCTAGGAGTACAGGTCCACAGATCACTGAAAGGGGCTACACAGGTGGAGAAGGTAGTCAAGAAGGCATACGGCATGCTTGCCTTCATTGGCCGGGGCATTGAGTATAAGAATTGGCAAGTCATGTTGCAGCTGTATAGAACCTTAGTTAGGCCACACTTGGAGTATAGTGTTCAATTCTGGTCGCCACACTACCAGAAGGATGTGGAGGCTTTAGAGAGGGTGCAGAAGAGATTTACCAGAATGTTGCCTGGTATGGAGGGCATAAGCTATGAGGAGCGATTGAATAAACTCGGTTTGTTCTCACTGGAACGAAGGAGGTTGAGGGGCGACCTGATAGAGGTATACAAAATTATGAGGGGCATAGACAGAGTGGATAGTCAGAGGCTTTTCCCCAGGGTAGAGGGGTCAATTACTAGGGGGCATAGGTTTAAGGTGAGAGGGGCAAAGTTTAGAGTAGATGTACGAGGCAAGTTTTGTACGCAGAGGGTAGTGGGTGCCTGGAACTCACTACCGGAGGAGGTAGTGGAGGCAGGGACGATAGGGACATTTAAGGGGCATCTTGACAAATATATGAATAGGATGGGAATAGAAGGATACGGACCCAGGAAGTGTAGAAGATTGTAGTTTAGTCGGGCAGTATGGTCGGCACGGGCTTGGAGGGCCGAAGGGCCTGTTCCTGTGCTGTACATTTCTTTGTTCTTTGTTCTTTGTTCTTATTCCTGCTCTCAGTCTTCTACCTCAGATTTATTTACCAACCCATGTCACACGATTAACTCCAATTCTGTAGACTTGTGTTTTTGCTAATAATCTCTTGGTGAGAATCAGAAACTGACTTTTCACCATGCCCGATCATCTTTTCACTGACATACACGGAATGATAGCTAATCTCTTTTTTGGAGCCTGGTTTCCGAGGCTCACTCTGACATTTAGTTGGTTCGAAATTAAATATTTTTCAAGTCAATAGAAAATAAAATTAGCCTGGTGAAAACCCAGTTGCTGATTCTCCACCAACCCATTTCATTCTGCTGACATAGATTAACTTCACCACGCCATCTCCCACAGTAAGTTGCAAGTGTTTCCCCATCAGCTGCGTGGCCTTTTTTTCAAAGGTAATGGGAGGTTTAACGGTGGAGAAACCTCCTCACCTGCATCCCTGCCCCATCCCCAGTATCCTTCCTTTCACAGATGCTGGGCTGAATTTTATCAGCCCTCTGGAGACAGATCAGAAGGAGGGGAGGCTTTTAAAATGGAGGCAGAATGAATCTGGAGGAAAGTCTGACATCTTCCCACCACCATGTGATATTCCCAAAAGTGGGAAAGGCAGTGGTTTGGCTGCCTTCCTTGAGTCAGGGGACAATTAAATAAATTAGTTGGTCAACTAAATGCCATTTTACCATGTCAGGGGTTTACCAGTCTTGGCACAGCCTTCTGCCATGTGAGGAAAACACGGACTATACCACAGCAGTCTCCTGGCAGCTTCTCGATGGAGACCTTTCTTTCTGACCCATTGATAGGCTACCCAATAGAGCTGCTTAAGAGTCACTGAGGCTTGTTGTCAGAGATCGACTGGGATCGTCCAATCAGCTTCCAGGTCCCCACAGGTGGTAGGGAACATTGGAGCACACTGGAGGCTGTTTCCCGGTGGCAGCCCGGGTTTTGGGGGCGGGTGCGGGAATGGTTGGCCAGTGCTCCAGACAGGCTTAGAGGACCTCCCTGCCCACTAGTGTTCAGGGTATGCAGAAGCATAGTGGTATTGTTATTGGACTAGTAATCTAGAGACCCAGGTTAATGCTCTGGGATCCTGGGTTCAAATGCCACCATGGCAGATGATGAAATTTGAATTCAATAAAAATCTGAAATTAATAGTCTAATGGTGACCATGAAACGCCCTTTAGAGAAGGAAATCTGCTATCCTTACCTGGTCTGGCCTACATGTGACTCCAGATCCACAGCAACGTGGTTGATTCTTAATTGCCACTGGATCATTCTTCCATTCATTTAATGGAATGAAATTGTGAAGGGGAAATGATCATCCCTGCCAGATATTTGTTGTTCAGTTGATGGTTGATGCCTAGACAGTAAAGTTGAAAATCTATCTCTGGGAGTACAAGAGTGTGTAATGACTCCGATATGCAAGTTTGCGATATATATATTTTTGAAATTACACTGAGCTTTAATGGAATCATCTACACATTAAAGACACAGATATCAATGATTGATTTAAATAATGGACTGCAGATATGTGCACATTCTCTCTCTACTATTTATATTAAGTAATTTAAACTTGGGATACTCCAAAATCATAATTGGAATATATCCAAATGTTCAATATATCACATTATCACATTCCAGGAAATGACTTCAAGGCTCTAATTTAATTGGCTCTAATTCAATTCTCCTGTCTGAATGATGTTCAGTAATTTAAACTTGGGTCTCTGAAATATCCCCTAAACCTCTCAGTTAAATGAAAGCCTGAAAATTCATTCCTATTAGTTGATTCCTATCAAGTCCGATTAGTTGGGCCTGGCTGAAACATTTAAACCTTGTTCTAATTTATCAACAGATTACAAGATAGTGACTGGTTATCTTAATTTATCCACCCAAAACAAAGCTATCACAATGTTTCCTCTTACGGAATATGTAGGAAGTGTGTTTTCTGCTTCCTAAACTGGGGTTCATTTGAAGTGCATCCCCAGGCAAAGAGGAAGTGAGGTACCTCAGATTTCTCAGTCTTTTATAATATTCCTCTGATATGCATTTGGCTTGTGTCCACTTCTTTCATAAGATTGCGACAGTCGCAATTAATCTAAACGTTGTTTGGAGTACATTTTGTGCAAAACCAAACATGCCACTGGTGTGCTGAAAGAACTAATTACAAGTCTAGTTGCATTCTCTGTTTGAACAGGCAGTCATGTAAGTTTAGCTGTGGGTCAGTGATGCCTTTGGAGAGAATGCATTTGTCCTCTGAAAAGACCATTAAAAAAAATCAATGAGCTATTGATGGATAAGATGATTGTTTTGGGTTTTCCACAGATGGCAACTTCAAAGCTTTTATTTTCATTAATAAGCAGTTTTAATTATTGGTACTTTCTGCATGTGAAAATTCTGGCAACTAACAATTGCCAAAAGGTTTCTGTACCATTGGCTCTAACGAACTCTGTCCATCCACTGACTTGGCTCTATGACTTTAAATAAATATATAATTAAAACTTCCAGAAGGGAAATAAAGCCATGCCATGATCAGGTTCACTTGGTTTAGTTTTATAAACATTGATTTTTTTTAAAAACATCGAAAAATGAAAAGTCTAGCGTGACACAAGAATGCAGATGTTAGGCCTTCCCAGACAATGCCCCAGTTGCTGATTAGGAAATGCTGACCTGAGCCCAGAGCTATCAATTCGGGGAAATTTATGCGGGGTTTTCCTAGGCATCTCCACCAAATTGGCTATGGACTAACATTGGCAAAGGCTTGGGAACAGACTGTCCTCTTTGTCCTGAAATTTCCGTGGTTAGCGAGAGAAAATTGAGCAGAAACAATAAATTAATCAAAATACAAAAGAAATACGAGGTGGTGATGTGGTCAAGGGGAAATAGGTTCCATTTCAGAGCTGCTACTTCAGATGTTTTGTGGCTAGTTGTTTTTCTTGTAATGCTGAGAGCTAACTCCTTCGATAATCTGGATGAGCTTCCTACAAGGTTATGTGTGCAAATCCCATCGCAGAGACCTGAGCAGATCATCTAAACTGGTACTTCAGTGCAGCATTTAACAAATGCCATTCTCCGAGATGGTGGTGGCTTAAGCTTAGGGAGTGTGACCAGGAGGACTGGTCTCCAGTGTCGTATAAAGGTCAACGGACCACACCGGGCAGCATGGGTGAGTTGACACCAACGCCCCCCCCCACCCCTCCCCCCCACATCCCCCCTCCCCACCCCAAGACCTTTCCATCCCCATGCATACATCCACCTGCTCGCAACTCTCCATGCAGCCCCCAATCCTCCCTTCACCCCCCTCTCCCTTCAACTCCCCCCACCCTTCCTTCACACCCCTTCCATCCACCACTGTGAGCCAGGCATGTGGCTAATGGTGTCTTCTCTGTATCTCCACAGGAGAAGCTCTCCCATAATCATTGGGAGAGGGCCCAGATTGGCGGAGGCACGGTGGGCATAGGGATCCTCACCACCTTCAAGGAATGGGCCCTGGAGGTGACGGGTGTGGCCAAGGACAAAGCGGTCACCAACCACGGAGGTTGGTGGATTCCGCTGAGGGGAGGATCCACCGGGCCCCACCCGGGGGACCTGTCAAACGTGAGTTGTTATTGCCATGCTGACTAACCCATCCCTCCCACTGACCACATGTCCATTCTCCCGCAGGTCCCCCAGCCGATGGGTGGCACGGTGGTGCAGTGGTTAGCACTGTTGCCTCAGGGCGCTGAGGACCCGGGTTTGATCCTAGCCCGGGGTCACTGTCCGTGTGGAGTTTGCACATTCTCCCAGTGTCTCCGTGGGTCTCACCCCCACAATGCAAAGATGTGCAGGGTAAGTGGATTGGCCACACTAAATTGCCCCTTAATTGAAAAATAAGAATTGGGGCCTCTCTAATTTTTTTTTAAAAATGTCCTCCAGCCAGTGGCGCCGGCCCATCCCGGGTGGCCCCCTCTCCAGCATCCCAGGAGAACACCTCGGAGGAGAGCGCCGAGAATGCCATGATCAGGGGCTGGCTTAGCACAGTGGGCTAAACAGCTGGCTTGTATTGCAGAACAAGGCCAGCAGCACGGTTCAATTCCGGTACCAGCCTCCCTGAACAGGCGCCGGAATGTGGCGACTAGGGGCTTTTCACAGTAACTCCATTGAAGCCTACTTGTGACAATAAGCGATTATTATTATCAATACATCTCAGCTGCATCCCCACCCTCCACCAGCACAAAGACACACAATGTTAGTGGTCAGGCTTCTGGGGCATGTTCTGGTGAGCAACACTGCTGCTGTGGCACATCAGGTGGAGGCAGGAACCCCCAAGCGAGACAGCAGTCGGTGGGCTGCTGGATCCCATGTCCCAGCTGGGTTCCAGCCTGATGCTGAGCCTCTGGTACAGGGTTACCCGGAGCTGATGGAGACGTTAGGGTACATCCGGGACATTCAGAGGGAGGTGTCGGCAACGCGTCAGCATGTCCATAGTCGCTTGGAGGAGTCCCAGAGGCTATGGGTGCAGGAGATGTCACCGGCAATGCGGGGCACTCAGTCTAATAATGCTAGGGTGGCGACCGCAGTGGAGAGCCTGGTGCATGCCGTAGGCAGCATGAGTGGAAGTGTCCAAGAGATCTCGCGGTTGATGACAACCATGGCTGAGGGCCTCGGCAGAATGTCTGACTTGCTGGGAGATGTGACCCAGTACCCGGCTGACCTTGATGAGGTTCTGCGGGACATGTCCTGCTCTCAGATGGGAATGGGCGAGATGTTGCGGAGCTCGTCCTAGTCGCAGGTGGGCACTGCCGAGGCACTGCAGAGTTTGGCCCAATCACTGAGGAGCTTCGCCTAGGGCGCCGACACCTTGGTACAGACATTGTGGAGCCGCCAGGGCTGGCAGAGACAGATGATGCAGGGGCAGCAGGGGCTCGAACCAGCTGCCCCTCTCACTTGATGTGAACCCCAGGGCCCTATGGGCACCGAACGGAAGGAGGCGGCACTGGGTGCCAACCCAGACCCGTACCATAGTGTGGGGATGGTGGCCACCAACTCCCCCGAGTTCCACCCCTCTGATGAGGCCATGTCTCCAGGTCAGCACACGAGACAGGAGGGCATGGCTGTGCATGTGCCGTTGACATGTGTGCTGGCCCAAGAGCCCCCAGAGGATGCCCGCCAGGGGCATCGAATGGATGCGGTAAGCAGCTGGCTGCCTCCACCTCAGGTGTGCATACTGGGGGCACACCTAGACGTAGTGGTAGAGGCAGGAAAGCAAAGCACATTGAGGAGCACCGAGGACATGGGGGGGGAGGGGGGGGGGGTGGGGGGGAGAAGTGGGGGGGGGAGGGTAGGTGGTGGTAGAGTGAAGGGTTTGTGGGGAGACTGGGGTGGCACCATCGGGAGGGTAGGGAATTGTTGGACACCTGTGACACATTAAAAACCTTGAGCACAACCGGTATGATGCCTCTGTCACTTTCTTCTGCAATGTGGGCCGACTTCCGAACCCTTGGCCCATCTCTCCAGGCGTCTCCACCCCCTCCCCCTGGCACACTGCATGCAGGCAAAACGTGTGACCCAGCACTCAGCAGACAGGCAGGGGCCAAAATATGGCATTGATTGAGCAGTTAGCGCTCAGCTCTCTTAGGGTTATCATCACCCCCATGCCCTTGAAAGTGACCCGCTGACGGAGCCGACACAGTCCCACACCCTGGAGTAATGTGACACAGACGCTGGGAGGGTGGGAGACGGGGGTGGGAGGTGGGTAAGGTATCGATGGCAGACCAGGCCATGTCCTAAGTGAAGAAGGCGACTATGAGGGTCTCCCAGGCGCTCCGGGCTTATCGGACTTTCGCATTGCTGCCTGTCCTGCCACCTCTGGCTGGTCCTCCAGTTCATCCCTGGGATCATCCTCCAGCCCCTGCTGATCCGGCGCTTCCTCATCGTCCTCATCCTCAGAGATGGCCACAAGTTCCTCATTACCAAATTCCAGCTTGTCGCCCCGCTGCTGTGCCAGGTTGTGGAGAACACAGCAGACTACCACAAAGTGGGCAATCTGTACAGCAGGGCACCACCGGAGTGGTCGAGGCATCAGACCCGCATTTTGAGCAAACCGATGCACCACTCAATGGCAGTCCAGGTGTCCACATGGGCCTTGTTATATCTAGTCCGCGACGGTCTCCAGCCTCCGTACAGGCATCATCAGGTCCTCAGTGGGTACCCCTATGTCAAAGTTGATACAGTTTTATGTCTGAGCAAACAGGGCATCTGTGACCTGTCAGAGTAGGGGTGGTTGCGGGACTTTACGAAATGGTAGAATCGAGTGACCCCCGGGTGGCAGAGGTCCTCGTGGAAGGCTTGGAGGCGGTCTATTCGTGCGTTGGCACATGTGCCGCGGGATAGGGCATCGGACGGCTCGTTCAGCTTTCTGGGACGGTACAAGATCTCATATTTAAAGGTGGAGAGCTTGTCATTCTTAATTTTGCCCCGCTGTGCATTATCGAACATAAAAGCTACCGACCGTTGGTCGGTGAGGAGAGTGAATCTCCTGCCGGCCAGGTAATGCCTCCAATGTCGCACAGCTTCCACTATGGCTTGGGCTTCCGTTTCCACTGAGGAGTGGCGGATTTCTGAGGCGTGGAGGGTCCGGGAGAAAAAGGCCATGGGTCTGCCTGCTTGGTTAAGGGTGGCCGCCAGAGCTACATCGGATGCGTCGCTCTCGACCTGGAAGGGGAGGGACTCGTCGATGGCGCGCATCGTGGCCTTTGCGATATCCGCTTTGATGCGGCTGAAGGCCTGGCGAGCCTCTGCCAACAGGGGGAAGGTAGTGGACTGTATTAGCGGGCGGGCCTTGTCTGCGTACTGGGGGACCCACTGGGCGTAATATGAAAAGAAGCCCAGGCAACGTTTCAGGGCTTTGGAGCAGTGGGGGAGGGGAAATTCCATAAGGGAGCGCATGCGTTCGGGGTCGGGGCCTATTACTCCATTGCGCACTACGTATCCCAGGATGGCCAAACGGTTTGTGCGAAAAGCGCATTTCTCCTCGTTATATGTGAGGTTCAGGGCGTTAGCGGTCTGGAGGAACTTTTGGAAGTTGGCGTCGTGGTCCTGCTGATCGTGGTCGCAGATGGTTACGTTGTCGAGATACGGGAACGTGGCCTGCAACCCGTGCTGGTCAACCATTCGGCCCATCTCCCGCTGGAAGACCGAGACCCCGTTCGTGACGCCAAATGGGACCCTTA
This sequence comes from Scyliorhinus torazame, assembly GCF_047496885.1. NCBI lineage: Eukaryota > Metazoa > Chordata > Chondrichthyes > Carcharhiniformes > Scyliorhinidae > Scyliorhinus > Scyliorhinus torazame. The sequence goes on from NC_092713.1 coordinate 67,150,469, forward strand.
GGAAGTGGTATAGCCGCCCGTCTGCCTCGAAGGCGGTGTACTTGCGGTCACCTGGGCGGATGGGGAGCTGGTGGTAGGCGGACTTGAGGTCCACGGTGGAAAAGACCTTATACTGAGCAATCCGATTGATCATGCCGGATAATGGGGGAGAGGGTACGCATCTAGCTGCGTGTACCTGTTGATGGTCTGACTATAGTCTACGACCATCCTTTGCTTCTCCCCGGTCTTTACGACTACCACCTGGGCTCCCCAGGGACTATTGCTGGCCTGGATTATGCCTTCCTTCAGCAACTGCTGGACTTCAGACCGGATAAATGTCCGGTCCTGGGCGCTGTACTGTCTGCTCCTAGTGGCGACGGGTTTGCAATCCGGGGTGAGGTTTGCAAACAAGGACGGCGGTTCAACCTTGAAGGTTGCGAGGCCGCAGATAGTGAGTGGGGGTATTGGGCCGCCGAATTGGAATGTTAGGCTCTGAAGGTTACATTGGATGTCTAATCCCAGTAATGTGGGCGCGCAGAGTTGGGCAGGACGTAGAGCCTGTAGTTCTTAAACTCCCTCCCTTGCACCGTTAGGTTTGCGATGCAGAACCCTTTGATCTCCACTGAGTGGGATCCTGCAGCTAGGGAAATCTTTTGCGTGCTTGGATGGATGGTCAGAAAACAGCGTCTTAGCGTGTCTGGGTGAATAAAACTTTCAGTGCTCCCGGAGTCGATCAGGCATGGCGTCTCATATCCGTTGACCAGCACCGTTGTTGTCGTCGTCTGGAGCGTCCAGGGCGGCGATTGATCCAGTGTCACCGAAGCCAGTCGTGGTAGTAGTGTCGCGGCGTCTTCGTCGGACCCCGTGGAGCCGTCGATGCTGGGTTCCTTTGTTGTCAACCAAGATGGTGGTGTCCATGAATCGCACGCGGCCGGGGGTGGACAAAATGGCCGCCCCCATGAATCGCACGTGGCTGGGGGGTCACAAAATGGCGGCGCCCATCCTCCCCTCGTGGTGCCCGGGACCCAAAATGGCGGCACCCGCGGGTTGCACACGGGGCGCTGGGGGGGGTTGGTGGGTGTTCGGGATCTGTTGTCCTCGTTCTTCTCCGGGGATTGCGGCGACCCCCCGGGACCAGCACACTGCCGCAAAATGGCCCTTTTTGCCGCAGCTCTTACAAGTAGCTGCGCGGGCCGGGCAGCGATGCCGGGGGTGTTTCACTTGTCCGCAAAAATAGCAGCGGGCCCCCCCGGGATGGTCTGGCGCTTTAATCGCGCAAGCTTGCGGGGGGGGGGGGGTGCCGGGGAGTTGGTCGCGACGGGGTTCCACGGAGCCCAATGGGCTGCCGCGCGGTCGGGGCCATAGGCGCGGGCGTTTTGGGAGGTCACATCAAGGGAGGCTGCGAGGGCCCGTGCCTCTGAGAGTCCTAGCGACTCTCTTTCTAAAAGTCTTTGACGGATTTGGGGAGAGTTCATACCTGCCACGAATGCATCACGAATTAGCAGGTCCGTGTGTTCGATCGCGTTCACCGGCGGGCAGTTGCAGCCTCGTCCCAAAATTAGCAGCGCGCCGTAGAATTTCACGAGCGATTCTCCGGAAATTTGCCGTCTCGTCGCGAGTTGGTGGCGCGCGAAGACCTGGTTTACTGGCCGAACGTAGATGCCCTTCAGCAATGCGAGCGCCGTTGGGAAATCCTCTGCGACTTCTATAAGCGAGTAAATCTCCGGGCTTACCCTCGAATGCAGGACCTGCATTTTCTGCTCTTCTGTGATCCGGCCGGGGGCTGTTCGGAGGTAGCCTTCAAAGCATGCTTGCCAGTGTTTGAATACGGCTGCCGAGTTCGCTGCGTGGGGGCTGATCCGCAGGCACTCCGGGGCGATCCGAAGCTCCATCGTCTTTTAAGCTCGCTTAATAAATTGTAGCGCACAATGACTTACGCGAGACGAGAAGCGATGAAGTCGATCTAGGCTTTATTAAGCGAGACTTGTCCCCAGCAGCTCAGCAACAGAATAAGGCTGCGGGGAGAAGCTCGGGCTCTTATACTCCGCCTTCAGGGCGGAGCCAGAAGTCGGCAGATCCAACCAGGACCCGGGACCTGACAGCCAATAGCCTCTCGGCTTCACAGGTACCACATTACCCCTAATACATACCACCACATTGCTACAAAGTGCCACAACCAAGGGTTCAGAACAAGGAATCGCTGCAAGCAACCACCCATTACGGTCTTTGGGCGAAGGGAGACCCCAGAGTGTGGGGGACTACCCACGTGGCGGACGCACAGTGGGCGGCCATGCTGGGTGCCCCCTGGACATAGGGAGACCTCTGAGCGCAGGGGTGGATCCACATGGCGGACGCAACGTTTGCAGCCATGTTGGGTGCCCCCTGGATAGGGGGAAACCCCGGAGCGCAAGGACCAGACCGCATGGGGAGAGCAGTGCCAGTGGCCATCTTGGACTGCCCCCTAACAAAGGGAAACCCCGGAGTGCAGGGGCGCATACAACAGGTAAGTATGGTTAATCCCGCAGGAACGGGGGGACAGAAGTCCCCCACCAGGATAGTCACCTGGAACGTAAGGGGACTCAACGAACCAGTGAAAAGATCCAGAGTACTCACCCACCGAAGAAACATGAAAGCCGACATAGTCTTCCTCCAAGAGACACACCTGGGAGAGCAGGACCGACTGCGGGTAAGAAAGGGCTGGGTGGGACAGACATACCATTCCTGCTACGGGACGAGAGCCAGGGGGTGGCAATACTGATCAGCAAGAGGACGATGTTTAGGGCGACAAAGATGGTTATGGACCCAGGGGTATGGTACGTCAGCGGGACCCTGGATGGGGACGGGTTGTCCCATGTACGCGCCCAACTGGGACGACACGAACTTCATCAAAAAGACCATGGCAGAAATCCCCGACATAGCGATGCACCGACTAATCATGGGGGGGGGACTTCAACTGTGCACAGGACCCAATGACTGACAGATCAAACCCCAAAACAGGAAAACCTCAAACATGGCAAAGGAACTTGGTAGCTTTATGGAGCAGATGGGGGGGGGGGGGATCACTGGAGGTTCACCCACCCAGGGGAGAAGAAGTTCTCCTTCTTCTCCCCAGTACACAATGTATACACCAGAATTGACTTCTTTGTGGTGGGGAAAATGGTGCTTCTGGGGCTGGTCAAAGAGGTATACTCCGCAATTGTGATATCCGACCACACTCCACATTACAAGGACGTGAGTTTGGAGACGGGCAGGGCCCAACGCCCCGTGTGGAGGTTGGACACTGCCCGACTAGCAGACAAGGTCTTCAACGAAAAGATATTGCAGGCCATAGCAATACAAGGAGAACAACCAAAACAGGGAGGTCTCACCGTCCACATTCAGGGAAGCGATAAAGGCCGGAATAAGAGGGGAAATTATCGCTTTCAAAGCGCGAAGATATAGGGAGGAACGGGTGGCTAGGCAGCAACTGATTGATTCCATACTGGAGGTAGATCGTAAATACTCCGAGGCCCCGACCGTAGAGCTCCTGGCGGAGAGGAAAGAGCTAAAAAGGAACTTCGATCTGCTTTCCACTAGGAAAGCAGTGCATCAACTCCGCCAGGCACGGGGGACCCTATATGAACACGGAGACAAAGCCAGCCCGCCTGTTGACACACCAGCTGAGAAAGCAGGCAGCCACCAGAGAAATTGTACAAATCAGGGATACCAGAGGCACGCTGGAAACAGAACCAGAAAAGATAAACAAAACCTTCAACGCCTTCTACCAAGGGCTATACACTGCTGAGCCCCCAAAAGGGGAGCCCGGGATGAAACGGTTCCTTGATGGACTGGACATGCCAGTCGTGGGGGAGGGCAGAAAACGGGGCCTGGAAGCACCACTAGCACTGGGAGAGATCATGGACAGCATTAGCTCCATGCAGGCGGGGAAGGCGCTGGGACCAGACGGGTTCCCGGTGGACTTCTACAAAAACCTTTGACCCTGCAGCTGCAGGAGATGTTCACAGACTCACTGGCTAGTGGCAGACTGCCACCTACACTAGCACAGGCCTCAATCTCATTGATACCTAAGAAACATTTTTAAAACTTTTAAAAAAAATTTAGAGTACCCAATTCATCTTTTCCAATTAAGGGGCAATCTAGCGTGGCCAATTCACCTACCATGCGCATCTTTGGGGGCGAAACCCACGCAAACTTGGGGAGAATGTGCGAACTCCAGACGGGCAGTGACCCAGAGCCAGGGTCGAACCAGGGACCTCGGTGCCGTGAGGCAGCAATGCTAATCACTGCGCCACCGTGCTGCCCTCTAAGAAAGATAAAGACCCAACGGAATGTCGGTCATACAGACCCATCTCACTTCTTGTGGTAAACCACTGTATTGTATTGTATTGTTGTACTGTTACATGCCTGGGCTTGTCCCTGCTGGGTCCGAACCACTGTAGTATATAATATGTGTATTGTGGTAAACTGCCACTGTATTATATGTAATGTGGCAAACTACTGCCTTATGGCTCCGCCTCCCTCGGGCTCGGTATAAAGGTGGCTAGTCTCCGCCGCTGCCTCAGTTCGGGATCCGAGGCCAGAAGGCTTTCTGTTTAGTTTATTAAACCTTCAGTTACGTTCATTACTCGTTGTGTGTTCTTTGATGGTATATCAATTTAATAAACTAAACATCTAAGATGAATTCATCACTCAAGCCTGATTGCCTGGAGCTGGACCCACAGGCAGCCGATGCCACTGCAACATTTGAGCACTGGCTAAGCTGCTTCGAAGCGTACCTCGGATCTTTCACCGAAGACTTCACCGACCTCCAAAAGAAGCAGATCCTCCACGCACGGGTGAGCCCCCAAGTCTTTCTTCTCATCAGGGACGCCCCCTCGTGTACGGAGGCGATAATGCTGCTGAAGGGACACTATGTAAAGTCGGTAAACAAAGTGTATGCTAGGCACCTTCTTGCCACGACAATGCCCTGGGGAATCACTAGCAGAATTCCTGTGTGCCTTGTGGGTACTCTGCAGGAACTGTGACTGCCAGGCGGTATCGGCTACCCAACACGCGGAACTGTTGGTCAGGGACGCTTATGTCGCAGGCATGAAATCAAACTACATCCGCCAGTGATTGCTAGAAGGGGGTACACTCGGCCTCCCAGAGACAGTGCAGCTCTCAAACTCACTGGAGGTGGTCTCTCAGAACATGGAGGCCTACATCTCCAATCGCGCGGCGCCCTCGTGGACCTTGTGGGCACCGCCATCACCCGACTGCAAGCCTGTACCGCACAGCAGCCCGCCAACGCCTGAAGCCCGAGGTGCTACTTTTGCGGCCAGGATAAGCACCCCAGACAACGCTGCCCTGCACGGAACGCGACTTGCAAAGGGTGTGGGAGGAAGGGCCACTTTGCGAAAGCCTGCCAGGCCCGATCTCTCCCGAAAACTCTTAGGCCCAGCAGCGCTGCCTGCTGTCTGTCGGGGCCGCCCCCAGCTGCAGCGCCACCCCGCCATGTGCGACACGTGGGCGCCGCCATCTTCGATTTCGGCCGGCACGTGCGACCCATGGGAGCCGCCATCTTTGACACCATCTCTGATGCCACCCGCCACGCGTGGCCCATGGGGACTGCCATCTTGGGACCACTCCCCAGCCTCCCGGGAGCCCTGCTCACCCGGTCATACGCTGGCCGCCGCTACCTCCGACCGGCCTACCCATCACCTTCTGAAGCTCGCCTCCATCACGCTTGACCAGTCTCAGCCTCATCACCTCACAAAATCTACGATGACCGTCCGGATCAACGGGCACGAGAAGGCCTGCCTTTTCGACTCCGGGAGCACAGACAGCTTCATTCACCCAGATACGGTAAGGCGCTGCTCCCTCCCAATTTTACCCGCGGCCCAGAAAATCTCCCTGGCCTCCGGATCACATTCAGTAGCAATCGGGGGTACTGTGTCACGACCCTTACCGTACAAGGCGTAGAGTATGCTAACTTCGTCCTTCCCCATCTCTGCACCGCCCTATTACTGGGGCTCGACTTCCAGTGCCACCTCCAAGCCTTACTTTAAAGTTCGGTAGACCCCTGCCCCCCCCCCCCCCCCCCCCCCTCACCGTCTGTAGCCTCGCGACCCTTAAGGTCGCCCCACCCTCGCTCTTCACTAACCTGACCCCCGACTGTAAGCCCGTTGCTACTAGGAGCAGACGCTACAGTGCCCAGGACAAGGCCTTTATCAGGTCGGAGGTCCAGCGACTCCTACGAGAGGGGATCATTGAGGCTAGTACCAGCCCCTGGATAGCCCAAGTGGTGGTGGTCAACACTGGGGAGAGGCACCGGATGGTCATCGACTACAGTCACAGCATCAACCGGTACACGCAGCTCGATGCATACCCCCTCCCCCGCATATCTGACATGGTCAATCAGATTGCGCAGTATCGAGTCTTCTCCACAGTTGACTTGAAGTCCGCGTACCACCAGCTCCCTATCCGCCCTGAGGACCGCCAATACACTGCCTTCGAGGCAGATGGCCGCCGCTACCACTTCTTCAGGGTTCCCTTCGGCGTCACCAACGGGGTCTTGGTCTACAACGAGAAATGGACCGAATGGTTGACCAGTACGGGCTGCGGGCCATTTCCCGTACTTAGATAATGTCACCATCTGCGGCCATGACCAGCAGGACCATGACGAAAACCTCCGGCACTTCCTCCACACCGCTAAACTCCTGAACCTCATCTATAATAAGGAAAAATGCGTTTTCCACACAACCCACCTAGCCACCCTTGGCTACGTTATGGAAAACGGAGTCCTAGGGCCCGATCCCGACCGCATGCACCCCCTCCTGGAACTCCCCCTCCCCCACTGCCCCAAGGCCCTGAATAGATGCCTGGGGTTCTTCACTTACCATGTCCAGTGGGTCCCCAATTATGCGGACAAGGCCCGTCCACTTATTAAATCCACCGTTTTTCACCTGACGGCTGAGGCCCGCCTGGCCTTCAACCGAATCAAGGCAGATATTGTCAAAGCCGCGATGCACGCTATGGAAGAGTCTATTCCGTTCCAGGTGGAGAGCGATACGTCGGACTTTGCTCTGGCTGCTACCCTCAACCAGGCGGGCAGGCCCATGGCTTTCTTCTCCCGTATCCTCCATGCCTCCGAAATTCAACACTCCTCCGTCGAAAAGGAAGCCCAAGCCATTGTAGAATCTGTGCGACATTGGAGGCATTACCTGGCCGGCAGGCAATTCACTCTCCTCACTGACCAACGGTCGGTTGCCTTCATGTTTAACAATACACAGCGGGGCAAGATCAAGAACGACAAGATTCTGAGGTGGAGGATCGAGCTCTCCACCTACAACTACGATATCTTGTACCGACCGGGGAAGCTCAATGAGCCCCCAGATGCCCTATCCCGCAGTACATGTGCCAGTGCACAGATAGACCGACTCCGGGCCCTCCACAATGACCTCTGTCACCCGGGGGTCACCCGTTATTTTCACTTTATCAAGGCTCGCAACCTGCCTTACTCCATGGAGGAGGTCAGGTCCGTGACCAGGGACTGCCAGGTCTGCGCGGAGTGCAAACCGCACTTCTATCAGCCAGACAGAGCGCACCTGGTAAAGGCCTCTCGTCCCTTTGAGCACCTCAGCGTCGATTTCAAAGGGCCCCTCCCCTCCACTGACCGTAACGTGTACTTCCTCAACATTGTTGACGAATACGCAAGATTCCCCTTTGCCATCCCATGCCCTGACATGACCTCTGCCACCGTCATCAAGGTCCTGCACAGTCTTTTCACCTTGTTCGGGTTCCCCACCTACATCCATAGCGATCGGGGTTCCTCCTGCACGAGTGACGAGTTGCGTCAGTTCCTGCTCAGCAAGTGCATCGCCTCGAGCAGCACGACCAGCTACAACCCCCCAGGGAAACGGACAGGTGGAGAGGGAGAATGCGACGGTCTGGAAGGCCGTCCTCCTGGCACTATAGTCTAGAGGTCTCCTAGTCTCCCATTGGCAGGAGATCCTCTCCGATGTGCTCCACTCCATCCGGTCGCTCCTGTGTACTGCCACCAACGAGACCCCTTACGAGCGTATGTTTGCCTTCCCCAGGAAGTCCACCTCCGGGGTCTCGCTCCCGTCCTGGAAGACAATCCCAGGGCCCGTCCTCCTCCAGAAGCATGCGAGGAGCCATTAATCAGGCCCCCTCGTCGAGAAGGTCATGATCCTCCATGCCAATCCACAATATGCCTACGTGGCACATCATGACGGGCAACAGGACACAGTTTCCCTCCGGGACTTGGCGCCTGCAGGTTCCCCAGCGACCATCACCACCACCCCCGATCCTGCACCGTCTCCCTCCACCACTACCCGGCTACTTCAAGGTCTGGCACCTGCATGCCCACCAACGGCCATCACCACCACACGCGCCCACACACCGCCACCCCCCTCCACCGACTCAACTACTGGGTGAAGAAGAGGACAACACGCTCCCAGACGCGCAGGTCTCGACACCGGTGCCCACACCACAGCCGGGACTGAGGCGGTCACGGCGGAATGTCAAGGCCCCCGACAGACTTGATCTTTAAGTCCACTTCACCCCCGCTGGACACTTTTTATTAACAGGGGGTGAATGTGGTAAACCACTGTATTGTATTGTATTGTTGTACTGTTACATGCCTGGGCTTGTCCCTGCTGGGTCCGAACCACTGTAGTAAATAATATGTGTATTGTGGTAAACTGCCACTGTATTATATGTAATGTGGTAAACTACTGCCTGCTGGCTCCGCCTCCCTCGGGCTCGGTATAAAGGTGGCTAGTCTCCGCCGCTGCCTCAGTTCGGGATCCGAGGCCGGGACGTTTTCCGTTTAGTTTATTAAAGCCTCAGTTACGGTCACCACTCATCGTGTGTTCATTGATGGCATATCACTTCTAAAGGCAGATGCCACAATACTGGCCAAAATCCTTGCCAAAAGAATAGAAGACTGCGTACCAGAGGTGGTTGCAGAGGACCACCTGGGCTTTGTCAAAGATAGACAGCTAACCTCAAGCATCAGGCACCTGCTGAATGTGATAATGAGCCTATCCGGGGAGAGAACACCAGAGGTGATCGTCTTCCTAGATGCAGAAAAGGAACTTCAGGGTCGAATGGAAATACCTCGTAGAGATACTGTAACGGTTTGGCCTTGGAACAGGGTTCACCTCCTGGGTAAAACTCCTATACAACGCTCCCATGGCGAGCGTACCGACAAACAACACCAACTCCCGATACTTCCAGCTGCACAGGGGCACCACAGGATGCCCACTGTCCCCGCTGCTGTTCGCTCTAGCGATCGAACCATTAGAAATCGCTCTCAGATCAGCAGAAATCGCTCTCAGATCTGTAGGGGGATCCGAAGAGGAGGCATAGAACACAGAGTCTCACTCTATGCAGATGACGTACTCCTCTACATTTCGGACCCACAAAGCAGCATGGACGGGGTCATCACGTTCCTGAAAGAGTTTGGCGCCTTCTTGGGCTACAAACTCAACAGGGCTAAATCGCTGGCTTTGAAAGCAGACCAAGGCAGGCCAGCAGCACGGTTCGATTCCCGTAACAGCCTCCCCGAACAGGCGCCGGAATGTGGCGACTAGGGGCTTTTCACAGTAACTTCATTTGAAGCCTACGTGTGACAATAAGCGATTTTCATTTCATTTCATTTCATTTTTCATTTTCATTTCATTCATGAGCAAAAGTGAGATCTTCCCGGTACACCCACAAGGAGGGTGGCGGGGGGGGGGGGGGGGGGGGTGGCGGCGGGGAACACTAATGGGACTGCCGTTTAAACAAGCCCGACACAGATTCCGCTACCTAAAGATCCAAATAGCCCATGACTGGAAAGGGATCCACAAATGGAACCTCACCAGTCTGACAGAAGAAGTAAAAAAGGACCTGCAAAGATGGAACACACTCCCACTCTCCCTCGCGGGGAGAGTCCAGGCGATCACAATGAACGTACTGCCCAGGTACCTCTTCCTACTTAGATCTATCCCGATGGGGCGGTGGGGGGGAAGAATGGTAGGATCCCAACGAAGGTCCTACAACAAACAAAATCCAGGGAAGGGCTAGCGCTCCCAAACCTACAATTCTACCACTGGGCGGCGACAGCCGAGTGAATATGGATGGATCAACGGGCCAGAAGCCGAGTGGGTCCGCGCGGAGGAGGCCTCCTGCAAGGGGTCCTCCCTCCGGGCCCTCACCACGGTGGCACTCCCATTCCCACCCAAAAAACACTCCAGCAGCCCGGTGGTGATAGCTACCCTCCAGTCCTGGAACCAACTACAGCAGCAATTTGGCCTGACCAAAATTTCGGACAAAGCTCCCATCTGCAACAACCATAGGTTCACACCAGCACTGACTGACGCCACCTTTAAAAAGTGGGGACAGGACGGAGGGATGCTGACAGTCAGGGACCTACACATGGATGGCAGGATCGCAACACTGGACGAACTGACAGAGAAATTCCAGTTAGCCAGGGGGAACGAGCTAAGGTACCTGCAACTCAGCAACACGGTAGCATTGTGGATAGCACAATTGCTTCACAGCTCCAGGGTCCCAGGTTCGATTCCGGCTTGGGTCACTGTCTGTGCGGAGTCTGCACATCCTCCCCGTGTGTACGTGGGTTTCCTTCGGGTGCTCCGGTTTCCTCCCACAGTCCAAAGATGTGCAGGTTAGGTGGATTGGCCATGATAAATTGCCCTTAGTGTCCAAAATTGCCCTTAGTGTTGGGTGGGGTTACTGGGTTATGGGGATAGGGTGGAGGTGTTGACCTTGGGTAGGGTGCTCTTTCCAAGAGCCAGTGCAGACTCGATGGACTGAATGGCCTCCTTCTGCACTGTAAATTCTATGATAACTCAAATACTTCCTACGAAAAGAGACAAGGACATACCCACAACCGCCACGACAGACATTACTGGAAGAGTTACTGGACGCAAACATCCCAGATAAAGGAAACTGAGCGACATGTATGAACGACTGGTAGAAAGGGCCGACACATTACTGGACGCAACAAGAAAGAAATGGGAGGAAAACCTGGGGATTGAAATAGGGTGGGGACTCTGGAACGAAGCACTACATAGGGTCAACTCAACCTCCATGAGCACAAGGCTCAGCCTGACGCAACTAAAAGTGGTACATAGAGCCTATTTAACAAGAACTCGAATGAGTCGGTTCTTCCCGGAGGTGGAGGACAGATGTAATCGGTGCCAAGAAGGCCTGGCCTTCCACGCCCAGATGTTCTGGTCTTGCCCCAGACTTGATGGGTACTGGACAGCCTTCTTTGAGGCAATGTCTAAAGTGGTAGGGATGACGGTGGAGCCATGCCCGAAAGTGGCAGTCTTCGGAGTATCAGACCAGCCAGATCTATTCCTGGGGAGGAGGGCGGATGCCCTTGCCTTTGCCTCCCTGATCGCCCACCTTAGAATCCTGTTCAGCTGGCGGTCAGCAGCACCACCCAAAGCTGCAGACTGGCTGTCCGACCTCTCGGAATCTCTCCAAATGGAGAAAATTAAATTTGCCACCCAAGGGTCGGACGGCGGCTTCCACAGACCGTGGGAGCCATTCACCCACTTGTTCCGGGACCTGTTTGTGGCCAACAAACAAGCAGAAGAATACCAAGTAGCCTAGAATCATGGGAAAGTAGCCAAGGTGTGAGATGGAGGGAAAGACCCAAGGGGTGGTGGGGGAACAGCTAAACCTAGGAGAAAAGAAAGGTGAACCACAGGAGAATGGGGGGGGGGGGGCAGAAGGGGGGCGTGAAGAGGGAAAAAGGAGGATACAGGGAACAAAAGAATAGAACCAGAGAAGCGGGGAGGCGGGGGAATGAAAACCGGAAGGAGAGCACGGGAAATGACAACAAACTCGGCAAATGCAGAACTGAGAGCAAGAAAATACGGGACGAATGGCCGGAGCTGAGGTGAACGCGCAACAACAACAGCAGCGAAAACCATCCAGGAGAAGCAAGTAACAACACCAACACCAGATGCATTCTTGTATTGCCCTCTCTGTATTGGACATAACTACTGTAATTGTTTCTCCGGCACCCAAATGTATATATACCCCCCCAATCCCTCCCCCCCTGCAAACATGTGTCCACTTATTTGTTAAACGTAATATTGCTAACTATATAGAGTTGCTGTTTTTGAGCTGGTGTACAATATCCCACCAGTTTGTTTTTTTATATTTCATTCTGTGTACATAACTGTAAATATACTATGTTCAAAAACCCAATAAAAAACATTTTTTTAAAAAGAAGAAGGCATTTGATAAGTTCCTGATGGAGGAGGACATTGGGGATGTCTGAGTAGGCTTAATTCACTTTGGTAAGCATCATGATTAACCAGGGTCAGCCAGCGTGAGGCTAGATTTAACTAGAGTACTTCCAGAAATTATCATGTTTCTTTTGGCTCTTTATTATTATCTCTCCCAGGAGTCAGTACGTCGGAAAAGAGAGCCTGAGTTTGCATTCTGGATTGGGTCAATATTGATGAGCTGAATGGTCTTTTCTTGCCCGTCTTGTGTGTTCAGACCAAATCACTGAATGCTTGTGGTTCTGTTCCTCCATCCGCAAATTAATCCAAATAATTCAATATAAATGAAGTGTGTGGGAAGAGAGAAATCCCAGAGTGACTTCTAATAAATCATGACACATAACACCCAGATAGAAACAAAATGTACTGACAACACCAATGTTCTCCAGAAAATGTTATCTCAAGACTTTATGAATCGGAAAGGATTTGAACTTCATAGAAGTTTTTAAGCGTTGGTACTAATATCTTAACGTTAACTTTGTTTCACTCTCCACAGATGCTGCCAGATCTGCTGAGTTTCTCCTGTTATAGTATGGTACTAATACCTTGTCCTGCACTAATAATCTTGCACCATTTACAAATAAGGTTGGAGTGAGGAACAAGTCAGTTTTTATGGGAATGGGAATAATAATTTTAGGATTCAATGATTTTGGAATATGTGACTTCCTCAAAGAGAATATCTACTTTTGGCAATGTGTGGCATAGGTTTCCCTTGCACAGTAAAATATGAAGGCCAGAATTCTCTGGCTGTTTGCTGGTGGCAGATGTCTCTGGTCCCGCTGGGAGTGCACACCCGGCCACATGTTTCCCGGCGGTGTGGGTCTGGTTTTACTGGGAAATCCCATTGACAGCAGTGGGAGCAGAGAATGCCGCCACCAGCAAACAGTGCGCTGCCTCCCGCCGCCAAGAAACACGAGGCTGGGAGGCCGCACAATCCCGCCCGAAGATTCTGAATATGATGAACTGACAGATTCAGGGAAATGACTGTCTCCCTGGGCCAGATGAGTTTTATTTTATATATATTTGGTGAGGGACAAAACAATAGAATAATTGCTGAAAAGAGAGGCATGTTGCTGAAGCTTTCTGTCTTGCACTCATCAGGACAAATCAAGATCTGTCAAATTTCAAACAATCACAGGAGAAAATGATGCTGATTGGTTGCCATGATGACCCTGATTGGCTGAAGAATTGCCATGTAGAGAGCAACGGGAAACTATAGACTCCCCAAGCTCACAGGTAATTCAATAAAGGCACTGTAGAACCCGAATGGGATAGACAACCTGAACGCACGGTTGGGTAGAAATGAACAATACGTTTATTACGGTATACACAAAATAATGAAACTATAATTCCACTCCCCGAAGGGCAACCTCTCTGACTTGCTCCCAGGTCAGTGTTTATATACTGAGTAATTTCCCCTTAACCCCACCCGCAATTCCTGGGAGAATTCATACTCAGTTGTGTAAGGGGGAAATTTGTATGGAGACGGCCTTGGCCCCAAAGCAGTTATAACAGGTTCAAGGCTTGAATATTTATTTTTTTCCTATAGAGAACGCATCCCTGTGTATGAATATATGCCACTTCTAGCAAATGAGCATGACTGATCATCATAAATTAGTTGCTCCATACCCTGTGGGACAATGGTTATCCTGATCATTTCATTGTTTGCTATGTATCGCGCAAACTCGAAACTGGGCTGAAGTCTGTCACTTTCAGGACTGGAAAGTCTGCCCCAAGTTGCCCTGGAAAAGCTACGTAGTTCAAAAAATTTGAACAACAGGTTAAGCAAACCATTTCACACATCTAATATTCAGTGGCTATACAAGTGGTGTTTCCCACTAACAGGATGTTGCTTGTCTGTTCAAAGAGACGTTCTGCCTAATTTAGTAACTTCGTGTGTGAATTTCAGTGTTACGTAGGCGATAGCCCCAATGATTGGCTGATTGAAACAAACTTTGCTTTTGCGTAATAGGCAGAATGCAGATGGTACTCAACCAGCCCACAAAACCCAAGACAAAGGGCGGGATTCTCCCGCCGTGTTCACCCGGCGACGGGAGAATCCCATCCGAGGTCAACCGATTTTTCCATTGTTGTCGTCTTGCCAGTTGCATTCTTGCATCAGGCGGATCCAGCCCAAAATGTCTACATTTAGATGTGATTCTGTGATTGGTGAGCACTAGCTGAACAATCCTGAGTGTGCTAATGGCTACACAATCAAACAAGTTAAGATAATCAGTCAAGATCATTACATGACTCATTTACATTTGTTAGAGGTGACATACATTCGGACGCAGGGACCTATTCTCTGTAATGTTCAAGCCTTGCACCTTTTAAAAATTATCTGTGATCTTGAGGAGCCTATAGTTTTCCATTGCTTTCTCCATATCACTGCATTGGCCAATCGGAGTTGACTTGCAAACCAATCATCATCCTTTGCCCCTGTTGTATAAATTGTTGTGATCATTTGAAATTTGGCATTCTTGTGTTTGTCTTGTTGGATGCAAGAAGGAAAGCCTCAACCTCATGTCTCTTTCTCCAGCAATATTCAGGTTCTGTACTAACAAGTGACTGTCAATATAATAATTTTAATACTGTGATAATCAGAATAAACTCAGACATAATTCATTTGAAAAGAAATTAATTTTACTTAAGCTCCTGCCTTTCCTTGATTTTCCTTTTATTCGTCTCTCTTCCCCACTTCATAATTTTTCCCAGCCAATATTTCATAAAATTAATATACATCCACAGAATCCCTACAGTGCAGAAGGAGGTCATTTGGCCCATCAAGTCTGCAATGACCTCTGAAAGAGCACTCTACCTCGGCCACTCTCCTGACCTATGCCCACAAATTGATCATGGCCAATCCAACTAATCTGCACATCTTTGGACTGTGGGAGGAAACAGGAGCACCCAGAGGGAACCCACGCAGACATCGCAAGATCGTGTAAACTCCCCACAGTCACTGAGCATGGAATCGAACCCAGGTCCCTAGTTCTGTGAGGCAGCAGTGCTAACTACTGTGCCACCAAGCTGCCCGCATGACTCTTTGAAAGAGCTATTCCATTGGTTCAACTCCCTCTCTCTTTTCCCACAGCGCTGTAATGTTGCATAATCCATCAATTCTAACTCCTCTTTCCACACCTTGAAGTAACTTTTATATTTACCACTGAGGTTCATCACCGACCCCTTGTAGATCCGTCCAATTTTCAATGATGAAAATTGGGTAATTTCTACAACAGGCAGGTGGGCAATCTACTCACCAAATTGCCACTCAGGTTACCCAATAAGGTGCTCTTATCAGAACACTTCAGCTGAAAGGTCAATGACCTGAAACATTGACACTTTTTCTCTCCACAGATGCTGCTGGACCTGCAGAGTATTTCCAGCATTTTCAGGTTTTATTTCCGATTTCCAGGATCTGCAGTATTTTGCTTTTGTGTGAATAACAAAAGGAACAAAGAACAATACTGCACAGGAACAGGCCCTTCGGCCCTCCAAGCCTGTGCCGACCATGGTACCTGCCTAAACTAAAACCATCAATGGTATGGATATGAAACGTCTTTCACGAGGCTTATAGATGTCATGCTACATAACGTTCCACTTCCTGATTGTAGGAGTCAGCTGCAAATATAAAAAGCTAGTTCAGCATTATAATCCTACTGGTGTACTTAGATAAAGAAAATGGTTGAAAGATGAATACCTAAATTGCTCAAACAGAACAGCACTTTCATTCTGAAGCAACATTTTTCATTTCCTGAATGAGACAGCAGAAGGCTGTGATTTTGTTAAGTATATCATCAGGAAAACACCCACACAGGTAACACGCACCACCTGAGTGCATCTTTTCCAGCTATGAGGCACAATATGCTTTCGGTTGCCGAAAGGGCAACTTCTGATCTTTGTTCTGGCACTAAAAATGTGGTCAGGAAGTTAAGTGGTCAGGATTTAGCCCTTTTTTTTGTTAGCGTACACCTCCATCTGAAATGAAATGAAAATGAAAATCGCTTACTGTCACAAGTAGGCTTCAATGAAGTTACTGTGAAAAGCCCCTAGTCGCCACATTCCGGCGCCTGTTCGGGGAGGCTGGTACCGGAATTGAACCGTGCTGCTGGCCTGCTTTAAAAGCCAGCGATTTAGCCCAGTGTGCTAAACCAGCCCCAGGATCTTTAATCCTTTTCTAACTTTTATTCTTTCTCATGGTCTAATGAAATTCAGTTAACTTTTATGTTCATCAGCATCCCTTTTTGGCAAATCATCCAGTCCCATTCACTAAATAGACAATGCCGTTATGGATTATTCCAGTAAAATATCATATTTTCTTTCACAGAATTGTTATCGCACAGACAGAGGCCACCTGGCCCATCGTGTCTGCACCAGCTCTCTGAATGAGCAACTAAACTACGGTCATTCCCCACCTCCTCCTCATAACCTTGCACATTCTTTCCTTTCACATAACAGTCTAATTCCCTTTTGAATAATTCAGTTGAACCTGCCTACACCACACTCTTAGGCAGCGCGTTCTGGACCCTAACCACTCACTGCATGTCGCTTATGCCTCTTTTGCCAATTACTTTAAATCTGTGCTCTCCGGCTCTGGATACTTTTACCAGTGGGAACAATTTCTTCCTATCTACTCTGTCCAGACCTCTCATGATTGAACACTTCCATCAAATCTTCTCTTGGCCTTCTTTAAAGAAAATAGTCCTTGTTCTGGATGATATTAGAGAACAATTTAATGCAAGGAGGTTATTGCTATTTTGTTCAAACATTTTTCATTGTCCTCTTCTTTCATTTCTAAATATCTTGGACCAATATTTACTATTCTCACTGAAATGTGTTGTTTTTGTAACTTGAAGTTGAATACTATTTACTGCACTTGTGCACCTTAAACTGTGCTCATTAATAAAGTACAAAGTCTTACAACACCAGGTTAAAGTCCAACAGGTTTGTTTCAAATCATTAGCTTTCGGAGCTAATAATTTTAATACTGAGCAGTGCTCCGAAAGCTAGTGATTTGAAACAAACCTGTTGGACTTTAACCTGGTGTTGTAAGACGTTTTACTGTGCTGACTCCAGTCCTACGCCGGCATCTCCACATCATGGCTATCCTCATTAATAAAGATCAAATGATTCAGTTACAATCATTTAAGTGTAAGATTTTCATCTAATTAACCACTGCCAAGCTTAATTTGTTACTGGTTCTGAATAACTGTGTGGGAGTGGAGGAATGGCACTGAATGACTCAGTGGTAAGCATATGTGATGCATACTTATTACCTCCTAAAGGTGATCAGCAAGTTGGTTCCTTTGTTTTGAAAGTAGATTAGTAAAATGAAGTTAAAACAATGCAAAGATAATTAGAACTAGGTGTTCAGCAAAGGTTGGGCATTTCCATTTGTTTGGCTACTGGATGTGGTAGCAACGTCTGGCTGCTGCGTTGGGCTAGGGGACAGTGTTGTGGTTCGTCTACTATGAGAAATAGAAGATTGATGCTCCCTTTGGTAAGTAATCCAGTTTAAAATAATTTATTTTTCAAGAATCACAGCGGACCCACATTTGTATAGGTTATAGGTTATCAGTGAAGTCCACTTGCCTCTGCTGGATTCTTTCAAGAGCCTGAGGCATGAGAATCAGATGGCCAGAGTCTCTGTTTTGGATTGGTTTAGGGTTTATTGTCAGGTGTGCAGAGGTACAGTGAAAAGTATTGTTCTGTGTGCAGTCCAGACAGATCGTTTCATACATGAAAAACATAGGACGTACGATAAATACGCAATGTAAATACATGGACAGTAGAGAAGATGCGTGGAGAGATCAGTTCAATTCATAAGAAGGTCATTCAGGAGTCTAGTAACAGTGGGGAAGAAGCTGTTGTTGAATCTGTTGGTGCGTGTTCTCAGACATTTATATCTCCTGCCCGATGGAAGACCTTGGGTCAGAGAAAAACCAGGGTGGGAAGAGTCTTTGATTATGCTGCCTGCTTTCAGGGGGAGGTGTAGACAGAGTCAATGGATGGGAGGCGGGTTCGCGTGATGGATTGGGCTGTGTTCACGACTCTCTGTAGTTTCTTAAGGGCTTGGGTCGAGCAGTTGCCATACCAGGCTGCGATGCAGCCAGATATGATGCTTTCTATGCTGCACCTGTAAAAATTGTTAAGAGTCAATGTGGACATGCCAAATTTCCTTAGTTTCCTGAGGAAGTATAGGCGCTGTAGAGCTTTCTTGGTCGTAGCGTCGACATGGGTGGATCAGGATAGATTGGTCATCAGTTGGTGATGTGCGCATCTAGGAATTTGAAGCTGTCAATCATCTCCACCTCGGCACCATTGATGCAGACAGAAGTGTGTATGATACTTTGCTTCCTGAAGTCAATGACCAACTCTTTAGTTTTGTTGACATTGAGGGAGAGATTTTGCTTCAGGCCCCAACCTTCTTACACCAAAGGTCCTCCTTCAGAAGATCACAGACTCTGGCCCAGACTTGTGTCCCTGGTTTGGGTATGCAAATTCAGCTCGGTGAACTTGACGGCCAGCCTGCAGCACAGATTTTGAGTTTGTGGGTTTGGGGGGGGAACTGAAATAGGAGGTGGGATGGGCAACCCTGGAATGTGTGCCGGCTGCTGAGGTGTGCCGGATGGCAGGCCTGCCTCTGTGTTCTAGTACTGTGTTTCAATACATTTTAGAAGAGGATGAATCAATAAACAGGCCACCTGCCCTCACCACCACCTTCAACCACTCCCCCAGACCCCTACCTCCACCACAGTTTGACTTAAGTGGCCTGTGGAAAACTGGGCCTCTGTGTTGGATGGTGTAATTCATTTGTGCATAATGTTTTCCTTGCCATGGAGGAAATGTGTGTAGCCTTGAACTATAACTAGAAAACATAATAATAATCTTTATTATTGTCACTAGTAGGCTTACATTAACACTGCAGTTACTGTGAATTCAGAATGTCCAATTCACCGAACAAGCATGTCTTGGGGACTGGTGGGAGGACACCGGAGCACCCGGAGGAAACCCACACAGACACGGAGAGAATGTGCAGACTCCGCACAGACAGTGACCCAAGCCGGGAATTGAACCTGGGACCCTGGTGCTGTGAAGCAATAGGTCCACGTACACAATGATAAAATGGCAGACTAAATTAAAATAAATTAAAGTTATACAAAGCAACTCCTGGCATTCCTCAATTAATGCAACCGTAAGGAAGGCAACAAAATGTTGGCAAAAACATCAATTTCCATGCACAAAATACACAACGTCACTGTGGATTGTTCCAGTGTAATGCTCACACACGTGCTCTACGATCAAAAAAGGGAGAAGCTTGCTAGCAATTCATAATAGCTGTCCCATCACAGGTAGGATAATACAAAGAACAAAGAAATGTACAGCACAGGAACAGGCCCTTCGGCCCTCCAAGCCCGTGCCGACCATGCTGCCCGACTAAACTACAATCTTCTACACTTCCTGGGTCCGTATCCCCCTATTCCCATCCTATTCATGTATTTGTCACGATGTCCCTTAAATGTCACTATCGTCCCTGCTTCCACCACCTCCTCCGGTAGCGAGTTCCAGGCACCCACTACCCTCTGCGTAAAAAACTTGCCTCGTACATCTACTCTAAACCTTGCCCCTCTCACCTTAAACCTATGCCCCCTAGTAATTGACCCCTCTACCCTGGGGAAAAGCCTCTGACTATCCACTCTGTCTATGCCCCTCATAATTTTGTAGACCTCTATCAGGTCTCCCCTCAACCTCCTTCGTTCCAGTGAGAACAAACCGAGTTTATTCAACCGCTCCTCATAGCTAATGCCCTTCATACCAGGCAACATTCTGGTAAATCTCTTCTGCACCCTCTCTAAAGCCTCCACATCCTTCTGGTAGTGTGGCGACCAGAATTGAACACTATACTCCAAGTGTGGCCTAACTAAGGTTCTATACAGCTGCAACATGACTTGCCAATTCTTATACTCAATGCCCCGGCCAATGAAGGCAAGCATGCCGTATGCCTTCTTGACTACCTTCTCCACCTGTGTTGCCCCTTTCAATGACCTGTGGACCTGTACTCCTAGATCTCTTTGATTTTCCAAGTAATATCAGTAAAACAGCTCATTTTTCTTGCTATCTTCATAAAATATTATTACGTCTGGCATTGCGAGCCTGCTAGTTTCCTTAACCCTTGATGTGTTGGGTAGGCTGGGTCGATTTGGACTGCACTTGATGCAGTGTAGCGAGAGACAGACCTCCAACACTTGATAAGATGCAACACGATTTTATTTAACATCTAAACTATTATACATGTTCAACTGTGGGTTGACACTATGCTGACTTGACTGGAGACCTGGGGCGTCATTCTCCGCCGGCGGGAGTCTCCGTTTTGCCGGCGCTCGGGGGTTTCCCGACGGCGTGGGGGTGCCCCACAATGGGAAACCCCATTGACCGGCCGGTGTTACGGAGACTCCCGCCGGCCGGTCGGCGCAGAAATGTGGCGGGGCGGGGAGGAGAATTTTGCCCCTGATACTAGCCTAACCAGACTTACTAGCTATCACATGGTGTTTGCACTGGCCAGCTCACTAACTCTGACTGTCTCAGAGGCTGGGTCCCGAGAGAGCGGGAAAACTGGTGCCCTCTGGCTTTCTAGTGGTCGTGTCCTGTCTGGTGATTGGCAGCTCTGTTCTGTGTGCTTACTGGTCATCCTGTGTATCAATCACTGCCTATCTGCACTCCATTGTATACATAGATGTATATTATGACAACCCTGAACCCCCCCCCCCCCCACATCGAGCTAAGGCAAGGCCTCCACATGGCTGAACTCCGTAAACTGAAGCGGCAATTTGTCAGCTACACCAAGCTGCACCCACGACAGAAGACATTGGACAGATAGCAAACATGTTTGTTGCAGTCCATTAACCGAAGCCTACACTGACCAGCGTGGAAAAGCAACAGATTGTGACTCGGATTTCTTGATAATAAAAACGTTTTAAGAAAAAAAAATGTCTGCCGTTGGTTCTTGCATTAGACATACTAGGGATCATTGCCACCGCTAGAGACAGTTTATTTCAAGTTCCCTGACATTCCTTCTACATGTGCCTTGAGTCTACAGTGCAACAGTCAACAAACTTCAGACATTCTTCTTTGACTGTAAAATGCTTTGTGAGGTTCTGAGATCATGAAATGTAAATATATTTTTCCCTCTTTGTACACTCAAGCAGTTAAAGATAATAGAATGTGTTCTATCTTTAGGAATATAAGAAAATGAATGGCATTGTCTGCAAGTTTTGTCGTTCCCAATTGTCCAACCCATGGACAGGAATGCCAAACATTTCGCATAACTGAGGCTAACAACAGTCATTGTGATAACAGAGTAAATCACACTTAACTTTTAATACATGTGCATCGGGCCATTTAGACATGGAAATTATTGTCAGGGATACCATGCCACACAGGCTGTGCTAGCACAGACACTCATGGTAGACCCTTTAAAGGTACCCATGCAATTGTGGGAAGTTGAGATAGGTGTTTGCAGATTCAATAAAGAAAAGCCTTCAAAGGAAGTTTAGAAAATCATTGAAAATTATTTATAATCGATAGAGAAAGAGCAAGCACTGGGTTGCTCTTCAAAATAGTCAGCATAGACCTGATGTACCAAATAGCATCTGCCAGTGTTACATTGTTCTGCAATTCTATGATAATTGCCCCGTAGTTCACCACTATAAACACCAGAAAGGTTTAGGGCTGGTGTATGCAGGAGTAAATTATCTTTTAACAATGTGATAACTGATAATTGTTTCCAAACAATTTCTCCAGCACTGAACATTTAATTTTCTAAGTATGGACCCTCATTATTTCAGAAGTTAATTAGTAATGGCGATTTACTTTTTAAAAATCCCTTTTCAGATTCTCTCTTAATCTCATCTGTCTTTCCAAATCCTTATTTTGCCTCGTGCATATGATTTAACTTTAATCTCCTTCCTGCTTTTTTACTTCCTGGTTTAGATCATGTGCGATTCAGTGACGATTCTTCAATATGATTAGTTGAAGGAGCTTGAGTGTTTCCTGGTCTGGTCACACACACCACTGATGCCCTGTGAAGCATACAGCACTGGACCAGACACAAGGGGCTGGATTTTCCGATTTTGGGGCTACATCCAGAGGATTGATGGCTTTTTATGTTGGAAAAATCGGTGAGGCCCCAGAATCGATCCTCACACCGGTGAGGGGCTAGCAGCCGCGCCACGTAAAATGCACAGCCTTCCCAATATAAACGCCTGGAGAATTGCTGGGTCCGTGGCCGCGTAAGCGCATGGCGATGACCTGCAGCAGTCGTGCCGCCCGATCTGCCAGATAGTGCCCCCCTGAACACCCTCTCACCACCCCGGGGCCACCCCCAACCAGTCCCCCTCAACCTTCGCCGAAGCCAGGGTTGCTGCTGCACTGTCCGAGGGGGAACTGAACATGGAAGAGATGGTCGGGGCGGGGTTTCCCCGTCTGGGGGACTGGAGGGTGTGGGAGGTGCGGGCACGGGACTGGCCTAAGATAGGAGATGGCTGGTCGGTGGGGGGGGGGGGGGGGGGGGGTAGCCCCCCAATCCGGCTGATAACCTGGAATGTGAGAGGCCTAAATGGGCCGGTTAAGAGGGCCCGAGTGTTGGCGCACCTAAAGGGACTGAAGGCAGACGTGGTCATGCTTCAGGAGACACATCTGAACGTGGCAGATCAGGTCAGGTTCAGGAAGGGATGGGTAGGACAGGTGTTCCATTCGGGGCTGGATGCGAAGAATAGAGGGGTGGCAATATTGCTGGGGAAGCGGGTGTCGTTTGAGGCCAAGAACATAGTAGCGGACAATGGAAGCCGATACGTGATGGTGAGCGGTAGGTTGCAGGGGACGGAGGTGGTATTGGTAAATGTATACGCCCCGAACTGGGACGATGCTGGATTCATGAAACGGATGTTGGGGCGTATTCCAGACCTGGAGGTAGGGAGCTTGATAATCGGTGGGGATTTTAACACGGTGCTGGACCCAGCATTAGATCGTTCCAGATCTAGGACGGGGAAGAAGCCGGCTGCGGCCAAGGTGCTTAGGGGGTTATGGATCAGATGGGGGGAGTAGATCCGTCGAGATTAGCCAGGCCTTTGGCCAGAGAATTTTCTTTTTTCTGCCACGTACATAAGGCCTACTCCCGGATAGATTTTTTTGTTCTGGGCAGGGCATTGATCCCGAAAGTGGAGGGAACGGAGTATTCGGCCATAGCCATTTCAGACCATGCCCCGCACTGGGTGGAGCTAGAGCTGGGGGAGGAGAGGGACCAACGCCCGTTGTGGCGGTTGGATGTGGGACTGCTGGCAGACGAGGAAGTGTGTGGGAGGGTGCGGGGGTGCATCGAAAGGTATCTGGAGGCCAACGACAACGGGGAGGTGCAGGTGGGAGTAGTATAGGAGGCGCTGAAGGCAGTGGTCAGGGGAGAGTTAATCTCCATCAGGGCTCATAGGGTGAAGAGAGAGGGCAGGGAAAGGGAGAGGTTAGTAGGGGAGATTTTAAGGGTGGACAGGAGATATGCAGAGGCTCCTGATGAGGGACTACTCGGAGAGACGAAGTCTCCAGACGGAGTTTGACCTGTTGACCACAGGGAAGGCAGAGGCACAGTGCAGGAAGGCACAGGGGCGATATATGAATATGGGGAGAAGGTGAGTCGGATGCTGGCACATCTGCTTCGTAAGAGGATGGCAGTGAGGGAAATAGGTGGAATCAAGGATGGCAGGGGAACTACGGTGCGGAGTGTGGTGAAAGAGAATGAGGCATTTAAGGCCTTTTACGAGGAGCTGTATAGGTCCCAGCCCCCAGGGGGAAAAGAGGGGATGCGACGATTCTTGGACTAACTGAGGTCCCCGAGGGTGGAGGAGCAGGAGGTGGCTGGTTTGGTGGCGCCAATTGGGGTGGAGGAGCTGGTTAAAGGACTGGGGAGCATGCAGGCAGGGAAGGCCCCGGGGCCGAATGGGTTCCCGGTGGAGTTTTATAGGAAGTTTGTAGACCTGTTAGCCCCGTTGCTGGTAAGGACCTTCACTGAAGCAAGGGAGGGAGACAATGTCGGAGGCGACGATCTCTTTGATCTTGAAGCGGGATAAGGACCCACTGCAATGTGGGTCGTAAAGACCGATCTCGGTCCTCAACGTAGATGCTAAGTTGCTGGCAGAAATGTTGGCTACTAGGATTGAGGACTGTGTCCTGGGGGTGATTCACGAGGATCAGACGGGAATTGTAAAGGGTAGGCAGCTAAATACCAATGTGCGAAGGCTCCTAAATGTGATAATGATGCCATCGGTGGAGGGAGAGGCGGAGATAGTGGCAGCCATGGACGCGGAGAAGGCCTTTGACCGAGTAAAGTGGGAGTATCTCTGGGAAGTGTTGAGGAGGTTTGGGTTCGGGGGAGGGTTTATTAGTTGGGTCAAGCTCCTGTATAGAGCCCTGGTGGCGAGTGTGGTCACGGACCGGCGGAGGTCGGAGTATTTCCAGCTGTATCGAGGGACGAGGCAGGTATGCCCCCTGTCTCCTCTGCTGTTTGCATTAGCAATTGAACCTTTGGCCATGGCGTTAAGGGAGTCGGGGAAATGCAAGGGCGTGGTCCGAGGGGGAGAGGAACATCGAGTGTCGCTGTACGCAGACGACCTGTTGCTGTATGTGGCGGATCCAGTGGAGGGGATGGTGGAGGTCATGCAGATCCTAAGGGAGTTTGGAGACTTTTCGGGCTATAAGCTCAACGTGGGAAAGAGTGAGCTCTTTGTGGTGCATCTGGGGATCAGGTAAGAGGGATAGACGACCTACCGTTGAGGAGGGCGGAAAGGAGCTTTCGATACTTGGGGATTCAGGTAGCTAGGAGCTGGGGGGCACTGCACAAACTTAATTTGACGCAGCTGGTGGAACAGATGGAGGAGGATTTTGAAAGGTGGGACATGTTGCCACTCTCGCTGGCAGGCAGGGTACAGTCGATTAAAATGGTGGTCCTCCCAAGGTTTCTTTTTGTGTTCCAGTGCCTTCCAATCATGATCACCAAGGCCTTTTTTAAGAGGGTAGGCAGGAGCATTATGAGTTTTGTGTGGGTGAGCAAGACCCCGAGGGTAAGGAGGGTGTTCCTGGAGCGTAGCAGGGATAGAGGAGGGTTGGCGTTGCGGAATTTGGGTGGCTACTACTGGGCAGCCAACGTGGCGATGATCCATAAGTGGGTGATGGAGGGAGGGGGGCGGCATGGAAGAGGTTGGAGATGGCGTCCTGCAAAGGAACGAGCCTGGGGGCGCTGGTAACGGCACCACTGCCGCTCTCGCCGACAAGGTACACCACGAGCCCAGTGGTGGCGGCAACGCTAAAGATCTGGGGGCAGTGGAGACGACACAGGGGAGCGTTGGGAGCCTCGGTGTGGTCCCCGATCAGGGATAACCATCGGTTTGCCCCAGGAAGGATGGACGGGGGGTTTCAGAGCTGGCATCGGGCAGGGATTAGAAGAATGGGGGACCTGTTCATCGATGGGGCGTTTGCGAGCTTAGGGGCGCTGGAGGAGAAATTTGGACTACCCCTGGGAAATGCCTTCAGGTACATGCAAGTGAGGGCGTTTGTGAGGCGGCAGGTGAGGGAATCCCCGCTGCTCCCGGCACAGGGGATTCAAGACAGGGTGATTTCGGGCATATGGGGCGGGGAGGGCAAGGTGTCGGCGATATACCAGGAGATGAAAGAAGAGGGGGAGGTTTTGATAGAGGAGCTAAAAGGTATATGGGAAGAGGAGCTAGGGGAGGAGATTGAGGAGGGGCTGTGGGCTGATGCCCTAAGTAGGGTTAATTCCTCTTCCTCGTGTGCCAGGCTTAGCCTGATAGTTTAAGGTAGTTCACAGAGCGCATATGACGGGGCGAGGCTGAGTAGGTTCTTTGGGGTGGAGGACAGATGTGGGAGGTGCTCAGGAAGTCCGGCAAACCATGTGCATATGTTTTGGTCATGTCCGGCACTGGAGGGGTTTTGGAGGGCAGTTGCGGGAACAGTATCTAAGGTGGTGAAAGTCCGGGTCAAGCCAAGCTGGGGGCTAGCAATATTTGGAGTAGTGGACGAGCCGGGAGTGCAGGAGGCGAAAGAGGCCGGCATTCTGGCCTTTGCGTCCCTAGTAGCCCGGCGAAGGATCTTGTTAATGTGGAAAGAGGCGAAGCCCCCCAGCGTGGAGGCCTGGATAAACGACATGGCTGGGTTTATCAAGTTGGAGAGGATAAAGTTTGCCTTGCGAGGGTCTGCGCAGGGGTTCTACAGGCGGTGGCAACCGTTCCTAGACTATCTCGCGGAGCGTTAGATCAAGGTCGGACAGCAGCAACAGCAACCTGTGGGGGGGGGGATATCTTTCATGGGGAGGGGAGGAGGGAGGGAGGGGAAAGGTTTTTTTTTCTGGGGGGCATTTGAGCAAGAGAACACATGAATGATCCGGAAAACTGACATGTACGGGAGGAATCCAATGTACAAAGTTCTGTATCATATTGATGTGCCATGTTCATGTCTTGCTATGCAAGCTTTCTTTCTTTTTTTTTGTTACGGGGGTGGGGGTGGGGGTTGGGGGGGGGGGGGGGGTGTTTGTATGGTTGAAAATTTTGTTAAAAAACTCTTAATAAACATATTTTAAAAATAAAAAATAAACCTTCGCCGAAGCCCCCCGACCAGCAGCACAACTCCCGCCCGACTCTGGCGCCGCTGGACACAGTCCAGCCACCACACCAGGGTGCCGACCACTGAGACCAGATGCGCCCCGTGCGGACGGGAACTCGGCCCATCAGGGGCGGAGCATCATGGGAGGGCTTTCAGATAACGTCCTGAGGCCATCCCAACGCCGTGCTCCGTGCTCCTCGATGACGCCATTTTGGGGCATCCGAAAACAGGCGCCTTTCCCGGTTCGGCCATAAAAAGGCATTCTCAGCCTGATCGCCGATTTCGAAATCGGCTTTGGGGAATGGAGAATCCCGCCCACGGTTAGAGCAGGTTTCTGTTCAAAAGCTCGTTATAGCTGTCCATAAGATAACCCTTACTTCACCACCGAATACAAAATATGAGTCAATAATGTTTTTTCTGCGTATTTCAGAGACCCACCAATGAATAAACAGCAATGGACAATAATCATAAACACAAGATTATGTCAAAGGCAGAATTGATATTAGATGACAATAGATTCAAAAAGGACAAAAGTTTCTACCAATCCTGGCCATGTTTGATTGGGTATTGATCTCCCTGAAAATTCCTGGTGTCCTACTTGAGCAATATTTATTCACTGGAGCAACTAATTCTCTCTGCGGAAATCAGAGGAAGCTAACATAGTCAGAAATTTGATAATCAGAAAGAAGTGCTGTCAATTCCTTATAGATTTAACTGGAAATAATCAGTCAGATTTCTAAGAATTTTGGTCAAACGCTTGTACTCTTTGGCTGTTGCCCAATATTTTCACTTCAAACATGCCATACACTAAATAATTTTCTCCAACATGCCATTAACAAATTGGACTTTTGCTTGTGTTGTCAAAGTTAAATTTCTTAATTAACAATATTACTGCAAGACTAAATTGGGTATTGTGGCCATCTAAAATGGCCACCCGCAAAAGATAATGGGAATTGTAGTCAGGTTGGGACACAGATGATACACAGCCCCTGTGTATTGTGCAGAGGAAACCAGACCTACACCGATACTTGCACCTGCTAAATCTGCAATCCCCGATCTCCCCAGGACAATGGGACTGAGATTGAAACATAGCAGTAGTAACAGACTCAGGGACACTCATTCACCTTATTTGGGAGTGCATACGTGCCTTGGACAATAACCACTAGCTATCAAGGTACCCGCCCCCAAAGTGGCCAGAATCGATTAGGGTGATCGAAATCCTATCGATCCATTGAATCCCGAGTTGGACTGCCCAAAAGAGCGCAAAAGATCAGAGGAACTGCGCGACCAACGCTCTGTCTCTTTTGGGACCGGCCTCTGCCCCACCAACTGCAGCACATCGACCAGCCAAGTTCAAGGACCCGCGATCGCTACCTGAAGGTCGAGCCGCAGCCTAGACGTACCTGACAACTTCCAGCCGCCACACGTGGGGATTCAGATAAAGGCCTTATATAACCTGCACAGAGCCGGTCACTTGAAAGTTAAGTAAAGGTCATTTAAGCTGTTAGGTGTAGTTTAATGTGTAACCGCGTGTAGATTATTATGCATAGAACCTAGCCTATGTTTAATAATAAACAGTAATTGAACTAATATACTGGTTGTGTGGTCATTTGTCCAATACACGGAACATACTCGCGTCTTGTGATTATTATTAATAAAGATAAAAGAGCAACAGTATGATTTTCTCA
This sequence comes from Scyliorhinus torazame, assembly GCF_047496885.1. Lineage (NCBI taxonomy): Eukaryota > Metazoa > Chordata > Chondrichthyes > Carcharhiniformes > Scyliorhinidae > Scyliorhinus > Scyliorhinus torazame. The sequence goes on from NC_092713.1 coordinate 67,179,111, forward strand.
ATAAGTCGGTAAACTGGAACAAGGCTGGTTATCACAATGATTTGGAGTGTTAATTGGTAAAGACAAAGTTGTGAATCACAAATGCATTGGAGGTCCGGCACTGCCTGGGCCAACGAATGGGGCTAAGTGCTAATTCAACCCATTTGCAGAGTGTGAAATTTAGCTAAAACTACATGTTTGTGAGCTCCATAGCCCACATCAAAGGATACCAGCTTAACACCTCAGTTTCACAGAATACAGGGAAAACAAAAGACTCTCGCTCTCAACTTCTCCTGGCAGGCAGCAAGAGGCAGTCTGAGCCACTTTGCACAGTTTAGTAAGATTTTATTCTGAGTGAACCCCTGTTTCAGGCGTTAGCAAAATGGCTTCTTTATTGTTTGCCCATATCGAGAAGTGTGGAAAATTGAAAATATACCGGTATTATTTATTCATGTATTTATTCAAAATTAGTTTTGTTTTGATATTATGCTGATGTCAATTGAATGGTTTCTAGTTTCTTCATCATAAAGGAAAAATGTTTAATGGGATACTTGAAATATCAGCAATTCCCGATTTACCAACTAAATTAAATCTATAAAATTTCTCAAATGTGTTAGAGACAGAGCGGACATGAATTTGATGAAAACAAATATTATAGCAGTGGACTGTCCACAGTGAACTCAATTCTTATGAGGTAGACATTTCAGGAAATTCTGACATGGGCGATGCTGATGTTGTTTGAGACTGTAAAGCAGTTCTCTAGAAAATACTGAAAGTGATTTATCATAGAGATCCACCACTCCATCTAACCCACCAGTTCAAATCAAGGGAAAGATTGAGTCTGCTGAATCAACTCGATAGTGATCACTACAGCTACTTTGACACAAAATGGCACTGAAGAGCTTCAAATCAGTGCAGCCTGAATTAATAATCGCACAGCAGGCTGCTTAAGTGCAATATTTTTACCAATTTGTTTTAGGAACTTCATTGAAATCATAAATGGCAACAAAATAATAAAATAAGCCTTTTGACATCCAGTTTTGATGTTCCCCTGATTAATGTTTTTATATTAACATTTATTGAGCTTGTGCAGTAGGCATGGATTGCAACTGGCAATGAAAATATTACCAGAGATCATTGCCGCTTGGAAGGTGACCCTCTGCATATGGGTACCTTCTTTATCAATGATTTATACATTTCTACAGTTTCAGCACAAACCTATCAATCAAACTGAACTCAAACGTGCATTTTGTGCATCCAATACTGTGACCCATCTGCTTGTTATCAGACTGGAACCCATGCTCCTTTAGGCATCCCAGTTGTTCCAGCATGTTTTGGGCCATGATATCTCAGATGTGTATTAGATATCAGCTGTGCTCTTCCTAATCCAACACTGCACTCCATGTTGTGTATTTTACTTATTTTCCCACCGGAGGATAAAATAATAAAAATAAAATAAATAATCTTTATTGTCACAAGTAGGCTTACATTAACACTGCAATGAAATTACTGTGAAAAGTCCCTAGTCGCCACATTCCGGCGCCTGTTCGGGTACACACACGGAGAATACTGAATTCTCAGCTGGTACAGGAATTGAACCCATGCTGCTGCCTTGTTCTGCATTACAAACCAGCTGGCTAGCCCACTGAGCTAAATCAGCTATTGCCAATTGGTGAGTCCATTAGTCTTCTTTTAGCAGCAATATTGTCACTGTGGCAAATTCTGACCCATAGTTCATATCACTTTTTAAGGTTTGCTATTTTTGATCTGGAAGACAGAAAAGCACCATTCTGCTAATATAAATGATGGGTTCCTCACTAAGTGGCACCACAGTATTGTCAACAAGTTGGCAACCTTCCAGTCCACAGGCTGATTCTGAACTAATAAAAAATCTAGCTTTTCTGCATGCCATTTTAAAAAAAATCTTCAACAAATTCATTGAAGTTACAACATAGAGACAGGCCTTTTGGCCCAACCAGTCAATGTTAGCGATTACCACAAGCATTTGTCCTTATTCTACATTGTTGCTTTGTTCCCATGTCTCTTTACTCCATTTTCCTTCAACCACCTACTTATCGCATTCTTAAATGTTAGCACAGTCCCTGCTTCAATCACTAATGCAGATAGGGAACCTTTAACTGGGTGAAGGAGGTTTCATAAAATCAGAGAATCGCTACAGTGCAGAAGGAGACCATTCGGCCCATCAAATCTGCCCCGTCCCTCTGAAAGAGCACTCTACCTAGGGCCAATCCTCTGCCCTATCCCCAGAACCCCACCTAACCTCCAGACCTTTGAGATACTAAGGGACAATTTAGCAATCCATCAACCTGCACACCTTTGGACTATGGGAGCAAACGGGAGCAACGGGAGGAAAGCCACGCAGACACGGGAGAATGTGCAAATTCCACAGAGACAGTGACCCAAGGCCAGAATTAAATCTTGGTCCCTGCGCTGTGAGGCAGCAGTGCGAACAACTGTGCCACCGTGCTGTTTTGCATTGAACCCATTAGATGAATTGGCCATGCTAAATTGCCCCTGAGTGTCCAAAAGCTTAGATGGTGTTACGGGGATGGGGCAGGGAGTTGGCCTGGGTAGGATACCTTGCGGAGGGACCATGGGTCAAATTGCCTCCTTCTGCACTCTGGGTATTCTATTCTATTCTGTTTTATTCTATTCTTATCTGTGAAATCATTCCCCTTCTCAATTACCGTGTTTACCTTTACTGGCACCACAGAGCAGCAACATGGAAACAGAGTAGATTGTTCAATATTCAAGAGATGTAGTAGATTTTACTTTGATCACATTGCTTGAAAAGCAGGTTTTATAATCTTGGAGCCTTTGTAGTAGTCACACCATCTGGAGCCAATGTAGTTTCCTTCTTGATATATTACAGCTGCTGGATCATTTACTTAATGAGTATCTTCTGCAGATTCTTTAGAAGCCAGTTAATCCTATTCATGAAAGAAATGTGCACAGCGATGAAAGGTACTGTCACTCCGGTGGGTAAAAAGACAATTTTTTTAAAATGCAAACTCCCACATTTATTATATACTACCCATGGTGTAGGACCCTAGGCAATGATGCATGACCACGAGAATGTTAAAAGTCAGCCAAAGATAATGTATGATGTGGAGATGCCGGCGTTGGACTGGGGTGAGCACAGTACAAAGTCTTACAACACCAGGTTAAAGTCCAACAGGTTTGTTTCGATGTCACTAGCTTTCGGAGCGCTGCTCCTTCCTCAGGTGAATGAAGAGGTATGTTCTAGAAACACATATATAGCCAGATTCAAAGATGCCAAACAATGCTTGGAATGCGACCATTAGCAGGTGATTAAATCTTTACAGATCCAGAGATGGGGTAACCCCAGGTTAAAGAGGTGTGAATTGTGTCAAACCAGGACAGTTGGTAGGATTTCGCAGGCCAGATGGTGGGGGATGAATGTAATGCGACATGAATCCCAGGTCCCGGTTGAGGCCGCACTCATGTGTGCGGAACTTGGCTATGTAGAAGATAATGTAGAAATGGGGAAATCAAGTTAGAAGGAAAACTTGAGTAATCTTTCATCTCTAGATTTACAGATTTGTTGAAATCTCGTTTAAGTAACGATTGGGTTGGAGCATGTGACAAATTGGGGGGTTCAAATAATAGGGCTATAGAATCATAGAATAGTTACAGCACTGTAGGAGGCTATTTGGCCCAGTGTGCCCTCAGAGAGTTCCACACCTCTGCCTGTCCCTGGAGTTCTGCAAATATTCCTTCTCAGATAATGATGTGGAGATGCCGGCGTTGGACTGGGGTGAGCACAGTACGAAGTCTTACAACACCAGGTTAAAGTCCAACAGGTTTGTTTCGATGTCACTAGCTTTCGGAGCGCTGCTCCTTCCTCAGGTGAATGGAGGAAGGAGCAGCCCTATCCCCATAACCCCACCTAACTTCACCTGAGGAAGGAGCAGCGCTCCGAAAGCTAGTGACATTGAAACAAACCTGTTGGACTTTAACCTGGTGTTGTAAGACTTCGTACTGTTCTCAGATAATGATACAATTCATTGCTGAAAGCCTCAATTTAACCTGCTTCCAGTTCATTCTCAGGCAGAGCTTTCCAGATCCTAATCACCTTCTGCATGAAAAAGGGTTCTTCAAGTCACCATTCCTTGTTTTTGCCATCTATTTTAAATCGGTGCCCCTTGGTTCTCGAACCTCCTTTCCACCAATGGGAATAATTTCTTCCTACGTACTCTATTCAGAGCTCTCGGGTGAAATTCTCCCGAAACGGCGCGATGTCCGCCGACTGGCGCCCAAAACGGTGCCAATCAGACGGGCATCGCGCCGCCCCAAAGGTGCGGAATGCTCCGCATCTTTGGGGGCCGAGCCCCAACATTGAGGGGCTAGGCCGACGCCGGAGGAATTTCCGCCGCGCCAGCTGGCGGAAACGGCCTTTGTTGCCCCGCCAGCTGGCATGGAAATGACATCTCCGGGCGGCGCATGCGCGGGAGCGTCAGCGGCCGCTGACAGTTTCCCACGCATGCGCAGTGGAGGGAGTCTCTTCCACCTCCGCCATGGTGGAGACCGTGGCGGAGGCGGAAGGGAAAGAGTGCCCCCATGGCACAGGCCCACCCGCGGATCGGTGGGCCCTGATCGCGGGCCAGGCCACCGTGGGGGCACCCCCCGGGGCCAGAACGCCCCGGCGCCCCCCCCAGGACCCTGGAGCCCGCCCACGCCGCCTTGTCCCGCCGTTCAAAAGGTGGTTTAATCCATGCCGGCGGGACAGGCAATTTATCGGCGGGACTTCGGCCCATCCGGGCCAGAGAATCCAGCGGGGGGGCCCGCCAACCGGCGCGGCCCGATTCCCGCACCCGCCGAATATCCGGTGCCGGAGACTTCGGCAACCGGCGGGGGCGGGATTCACGGCAGCCCCCGGCGATTCTCCAACCCGGCGGGGGGTCGGAGAATGACGCCCCTCATGTTTTTGAACATCTCTTTCAAATATTCTCTTCTCCAAAGAAAACAATCCCAACTTCTCCAATCTATTTACACAACTGAAGTTCCTCACCCATGGAAACATTCTCATGAATCTTCTCTGCACTCTCTCCAAAGCCTTTACACCATTCTTCAAGCACAGCTCCCAGAACTGGACACAATGCCCCAAATAAGGCCATATCAGGGCCGGGATTCTCCCAGAATTGGCAGGACGGCCCGTACCGGCGCCAAAGTGCGGCGTAAACCGTTCTGGCGTTGGGTCGCCGGGAAGCTGCGGAATCCTCTGCACTTCCGGGGGCTAGGCCGACTCTAGAGGGGTTGGCGCCGCGCCAAGCGGCGCCGAAGGGCTTCCGCCGGCTGGCGCGAGTTGGCGCATGCGCAGGACCGCCAGTGTGTTCTGGCGCATGCGCAGAACTGCTGGCATGTTTCCTGCGTATGCGCAGGGGGTTTCGGCCATGGCGGAGCCTTGCAGAGGCCGGCGCGGAGGGAAAGCGTGCCCCCACAGCACAGGCCCGTCCGCAGATTGGTGGGCCCCAATCGCGGGCCAGGCCACCGTGGGAGCCCCGCCCTGGGGCCAGATCCCCCCGCCCCCCCGAGGACCCCGCTAACCGCTTTCCAAGCCAGGTCCCGCCGGTATGGACTACGTCTAATCCACGCCGGTGGGACTGACCGCAAACGGGAGGCCACTCGGAACATCGGGGCCCAGAGAATTGCCGGGGGGGGGCCGCAGCCAACGGCCCCCGACCGGCATGGCGCGATACCCGCCCTCGTCTGAAAACCTACGCCAGAGAATTCGGCAGCCAGCGTCGGAGCGGGATTCACGCCGCCCCCCCCCCCCCACCCCGGCGATTCTCCGACCCGGCAGGGGGGCGAAGAATCCCGCCCCAGGTTTTTATGCAGGTTTAACATAAATCATTTGCTTTTGCGATCTATGGCCCTACTGAAGTAGCCCAGGATACTGTATGCTTTATTAACCACTCACTCAAGTTGTCCTGCCATCATCAATAATTCATGTACATATATATCCAGGTCCCTCTGCTTCTGCACCTCCAGTAGAATTGCACCCTTTTATGACCCTGGCCTAATGCATGCTGGGAAATATGGTTAAGTAAAAGGGATACTAAGCCTCCTGGGAAATGTGGCCAAGTAACAGAGACACTGAAGAAACAAAAGAGACAATAAAAACTGAGAGTGCAGATTTTGAAACAAAAAACAGGACAGCAGATGGTGGCCCCTGACTGTGAGATCAATCATTATCGACGAAAGGTGCCCGTGGAGAAAGATGGAATAAAGACCAAATTCTCTGGCCGTTGGTATTCTCTGTTTCCGTTGGCAGTGCATCCCACCCGCAGGCTCCCCGGTGGTATGGGGTGGCTTCAATGAGAAATCTCATTGACAATCAGCAGAAGTAGTAAACCCCACCGTCAATGGTGCGCCGCCTCGAAACACGTGGCTGGGGGAATGGAGAATCCAGCCCAACGTCCGGGAACAATCACCAAGGAAGAGGAAGGGTGAGAGATGAGTGGTTGTGAAATATAACAGGCCATAAGCATTAGCATTTGCTGTTTGAAGAAAGAGAACATGGTGATTGGTTACGTGTAGGAATGCATGTCGGCGATCTGACACACAGTCCCAAGAAATATATAAATATCAATTCAGAAGTGACCAAGGTATGTGAAAGCTTGAGGAAGAACAATCGCAGAAGAAGACAGCAAGTCTCCAGCTTGAAGATGCGGTCCTATCCCTGCTTGTGCCTGGCCTGCGAGATTGGGTGGTAAAGTCTCCACAGGTCCACTAAAAGTTATTAGATAAATATTAACAGTCTAACCAATGCTTATGAACATATAGTGGTAGTACAGGAAGATAGAATGTGCTTTTGATACAGTGTATAATAAAACCTCTCCTGAAGTAGGATAAGCATTGGGATTTATATTGCATTTAATAAAGAACTGATTTGATACAAAATTGAAGGTGTTGGGTGGGATTCTCCGTTGGCTGAAGCTGATATCGGGAAACGTGATTGGGTGGAGAATAGGTTCCGACGCCAAAATCGCGGCAGGTGCTGATTTTACGCAAAATCGCAATTCTTCGTCACCTCGACAGCGGTGTCAATGCAGTCTGAAATGCAGTACAGTAAACACCTTTTGCATATCATTAGTGGGCCTGACCCGGTATTCTCCAGGGCCTCCACGATTCGCTGCCTCTGATGGGCCGAGTTCCCGACGACGCGGTTCACTTGTAACTTTTAAAAATGGTGAAACTGGCATCATGACTACAGAGAGAGAGAGGGGGTAGTGTCCAACATCGCCATAGTTTGCTGACAGTTGTGCTGCTGGCCCAGTGGGGGCTGCTGTCAGGGCCGGGTGGGGTAGAGGGGGGTGGCCCAGAGGTGGGCTGTGGGGTCAGGATGGACATGCATGGAACACCATTGCTGCAGCTGAAAAGGCAGCCATGCAACTGTGCACTCTGCTGATAACCCACTGTAAACCTAGGGCACGGGTCGTATAGGTGCCCCCACAGGGCACTCTCCTAGGTGCCCTCTGGCCCCAGCTGACGCATTAGCTGTATCATCCAGGTTTGGCGCCAGTTTTGCTGTCGTGAAAGTCCACGAATTCTGCCCCAGCGTCAACAATTTGGGTGCGATTCTTGGGCCTCGTTGCGCTCTTGCTCAAGCATAACGAGGCCGATGAATAGCGGGAGAGACCAAAAACGGGATCCGTGCCGGGCGCCAAAATTTTGCGATGCAACCGGCCTGCTCCCATTGGCGAAATTGGGATCTCGCCACAATGTGGCGAGAAACCAATTATCACCACTTAAGCCCCCTTTCCATACAATTAACGGGAGCCATCTCATATCCAATGGCCTCCTGTCATTCAACGACCTACCCAGCAAGTGTTCATGCTGGCGCCAATTAGTAAACTTTTTAAAAATGTGAACCTTGCGCTAGGGTTTCTGTGGGGTGCAAATTCTAAACATACAGTGACCGAAGGTTGGAATCGAATCCAGGTCCTTGGCGTTGGAGGGGCAGTAGTGCTAACCACTGTGCCACCGTGCCACCCCAAAGTGCCAGAGTACCTGTATGGTGTAGCAACATGGTTCGGATGAAGTTATAATCCAGTGCTAGGCATCATTGCAAGAGACAGAAAGATGAGGGCGGCAAACTATTTGCGTTGAGGCCAGAGAACTGTGTGACTGAGAGACAAGAATTATCCAATCAGTTAACAAAGCCTCTTTGTTTCCCAAAGGTGGCAAAGTATGGGGCCTAGAAGGTGGACATTTTGGGTGACCAATGGCTGACATTTGGGGGCAGGGTGATTGAAGGTCATGCGCTGAAACATCCAGGAACACATTCAGAGTTGTTAACCCTACCATCGGGTGAGGTCTACTTCCCATAAAAAACTTGCATGTGCTGCGGTGAGGAGAAAAACACTGATGGAATACATGGGGACTGCATTATTGCCCTTTTACATTTATTCTGATGTGACCACATTCTACAAAATATGTAATTACTCTTGGATGAGACCTGTTTAATACATTCCTCTTTTGTGAAGAGAACTTGGACATTTTATACTCAGACTGCTGATCTTGTGTTACAAATTTGGGCTTTTTTGCATGGCTGGAAAATTATGTCAAGAGAAGCAATAAATATAGCAAACATTTCAGGGGGAAATGTGATCAGCAGGATAATTCTGTCGCTGTCTCTGCAGTCATCACGTCCTTTTGTGAAGAAAGCCTGCTGTTCCGGCCTCAATGCAATTTGCTGAATCAGATGACATCTTCCTTTAAACTATCTACACATCAATTTTCTTTCATCTAACCCTATGTTTAGAGAGCTTTTCTTTCCATCACTGGCACTCAATTGCTGCTCCAGGTTTTGCGAAACTTCATGTGTGGGCTTTTCACAAAAACAGTTTCAATGCATTAGCCAAAACCCTGTGATTTCTGACAGGCTAATAATCACATTGCAGTTTAACCTGAGGACCTCTTGTCCAGTGAAAATAGATTAATGACGGTAATAAAGCAAAATATCCAGCAGAGATCAAAACAGTTTCAGTCCAGGCTTCATAAATGCCACCTGTACTTCCACAAAACATATTCAAGTATTAATGTTGAGTTTTAATGAATTGCAATAATAGTGAAATATCTGGCCTTACATTCAATCCCAACATCACAGCAGCAATAAGCTTTCGATGCATCACTAGCCCTTCTTGTCATCTGACATCTGTACTTAAGGACCTCATAAGAAGATGGAAAGGTTGCAATGAAAACATTTATGTAGCTGTGCCCCAGTTACAATTTTTGTATTCAGAAACCAAGGTAAACTGCTGAGGCCACTGTGCATCTCAGGTATGTGCTGCGTCTTTCTGGAAGAAGGTACAGGTTGCTTGGGTCATCTACATGGCCTGAGAAGATTGGAATCTACGTAAATTCCCAGTTGTGCCTTTAATCTTAAAACCAGGTGAATAATAATAGGGATGAAGAGTTTCTGGCTACTGATTGTGATCAATAGTTAAAGCAAGCGATTCATGGAGGGGATTAAAAATAAATCTGGATTGTCTTCAGCCTTTAGTCAGGATCCCTGAGGGCCTTCCAGTCAATGGGGATCTGGGCCACGCCAAATGTCCCAACTTTTCAGAAGAATCTTTTACTCTGGGGTGCCGACAAGCAAAGTTACAGCAAAGAACATCACTTGCTGCCCACTTGCTTCCTATGACAGCTCTACAAAATCCAAGTGGGATAGAATGGGAGTGAAGAGCTGATGTGATGGCTCTCTTTATCCTCTGCCCTGCACCTGATGAGTGCTGACTGCCTAGCCTCAGGGCAGAGGAATATCGACCCTTAAAATCCATAAATATTGAACTTAATGTTTAAAACGCTAAGGAAAGAAGGGGACACTTAGGGAAGCAAAGAATTCTATGATGATGAGACCTTGGTAAACAATGAATTAGGGTTGGATATGTTGGATTGTATGTTGGCTTCAACAAAGTGGAGGAAGATTATGTTGGAAAAGTAACAGCAAGTTCATAGGAGTAGTATAGTAGTAATTGCTCAGCAGGTTTGAAAGCATCTGCAGAAAGAGAAACTGAGTGAATGTTTCTTGTCTGTGACTTTTTTTCATAACTGATAATGCAATAGGTTTGGGGAATTGATAGGAACCTTAAGAATCCAGCTGATGTTAAATGTTAGGGTATTCCAAATCTCAGCGGGGAAATGTGGAATGATAGTTCCCAGCTGTATTTTTTGCAATTTGGTATAACGTGAGGAAAGATGTGAATATCAGGGAAGAATGTTCCAGTCTTGTTGCAATAATTAAACAAAATAAATATGAATTAAGCAGTAAAACACATAACAAGAAAGGCAACTAAACACTTACACTTAACTACATTAATGGCTATACACAGTACACTTAAATTGACTCATCTTCAACTGTCCCTACTTTACTAACCTCAGAGTTAAACCTGCCCAAACAACATCCCATAGGTTTTGAACTGTAAGCAAAATCCAGCAATAGTTGCCACACTTGGTATCTATCTCTTATGGGATTGCTTCTGGTTTAGAATAGAGCCAAAATGGCTGTTCAAACACAATTTCTCCAGGCACTTGCTGGGTTGGAGTGAACACATCTTCTTCTGTGTGTGGCTGTGATCTTGGACCAGCTCACTGTATAGGATGACTCAGTCACTGATGTACTGCTTTTTCTTTTGACCTTTTCTTATCTGAACTACCCATCATAGAGATCCCTCTTCATGGCACTTTTCACATGAGCTCACCCTTTTAGAATTTAAGTTTGAAATTCATCCTCATCTTCTCTTTTGAACTTATACCATCTTTGCTTTAACTTCTGAACTTCTATGCTCCATTGTTAACCACTTTTCTCAGATAAAGACCTTTTACAGTGTTGCAAGGCTAATCCGCATATCAAAAACCTCAGTTCCTTAATCTCAGCCAATCTGTCTTCATAAAACGCACCAGAACACATTTCCAATTATTGGATTCCTTGATTTCCATTTTATCACAACCTCTTAACAGGTAGGATGCTAGGAATATGTAAAAAGGGTCGGAGGGTAGACGAGATAAAATGATAAAATGTTTCAAGGTGCAAAGTCAAAGGGAGTGGTAATGGGACAAATAAGGAAACAAAAGATGTATTTAGAGGAGATGTGAATGGTAGGAACCTGAATAGCTGCTGCCCAAAAGCAAAGTCAAGGAACTAAAGGAGAAATAAAAGAACCGAAAAATTAAACAAAATAGAGGAAGGGGTTATGATTGAAATTGATTAACTCAATGTTGAGTCCAGAAGGCTGTAAAGTACCAAGTCAAAAATGAAGTGCTGTTGCTCCAACTTGAGTTGAGCATCATTGGAACATTGCATCACACCAATGACAGAAACATCAGTGTGGATGCAATGTGGAGAATGAAAATGAAATAACCATATTAGTATTGATTGCAAAAAGAGATTGGAAGGTTTTAATGAAAAGAGCAAGACTGTTATTGGAGATTATTGGATGAAAATGTTTTTCTTATATTACTGAACAAGATCCTCATGGTATTTGTTGTTTGTCAATATTAGATATTTTCTGTAGCTTTGATAGCTCATATAATATTGGAAATATAACAGCTTTTAAGTATCATGAAAAGAAAGCCTGTTGTAAAAGGCGAAAGTTGAGTTTGCAAACTCACTATGTTTCACTCCTGAAGCTTTTAAGTGAGTGACCCCCCCCCCAAATTGTTATTCTGCATACTGCCTGACATCAAGAAAATGTCGGCAAAATATTTCTTCCGGTATTTCAGACTTGGGTGCAGACCGGTTTTGGTGGTTGATAAATGATGTTAAATTTCAAGGTCTGTCTGAGGTGCTCAAAAGATAATCAAATCTAATCCATCGCATGGGAATCCAGTCATAACGAAGACATGGAATTTAGCTTCAAGTGTGAAACCGGCTCTGTTAATAGGCGTTACTTTCCCTTGCCAACTGTTCATGTAAACAAACAACTGCATTGAATTTGACCAAATTCATTCCACCTTGAATACATAGCCAGAGAGGAAATTAGGGCTTCTGGTCCATCAGTCTTGACTAAACCTGGAATGAAGGGCAATATTCAAGCCCAGCCATCTTTTGAAGTTCTTAAGTATTTCCGATGGTCACATGATTGCTCATTCACTGGAGAAAATCAAGATCTGGCCACGAAGTAGCAACAGACAGATCCTTCTGGTGAAAAGTTGAAAGCTGGAGGTAAAATTAGGAGTACATGTTTGTAACGGAAATAACCTCTTTGGGTATTTCAAATGCTTAACCACTTCAACGGAGGGCAGGAAACCAATGATGTGGCAAGCATTTGAAGATTTTAAAAAGTGTAAGCTGCCTTTGGTAGGCTATATGAAGAATTATTCTCTTACATAATTTGAATGGGCAAGTGAGAGTTTTTCCTGAAAGGTAATACAACAGAAATTGAAACATTGCACAAATTCATCCCTTGTAATACAAGTAAATGATCTGCAAGCAGGGACAGAGTGTAACATAGCAAAATTTGCGGATGAAACTAAAATAGGTGGGAAAGCAGGCAGTGAAAAGAAGATATAGATTTTACAGATGGATATAGATCGGCTAGGAGATTGGGCCAAAGGTTGGTAGATGGAGTTTAATGTCGATAAGTGTGGGGTTATCCATTTTGGCCCCAAAAATAGAACGGCAAATTATTATCTAAATGGAAAACAGATTCTAAATGCGTCTGGGCAGGGAGATCTAGTCGTCTTTGTTCATGAATCGCAGAAAGTCGGTGTGCAGGTACAGCGTGTAGTTAAAAAGGCAAATGGAATGTTAGCATTTATTGTAAAAGGACGGAGTATAAAAGTAAAGAAGTGTTGTTGCAATTGTATAGGATGTTGGTGAGACCAGGGCCGGGATTCTCCCCTACCCGGCGGGGCGGGGGGTCCCGGTGGGATGGAGTGGCAGGAACCACTCCGGCGTCAGGCCGCCCCGAAGGTGCGGATTTCTCCGCACCTTTAGGGGGCCAAGCCTTCACCTTGAGGGGCTAGGCCCGCGCCAGAGTGGTTGGTGCGTCGCCGCCGGCGGGAAAGGCCTTTGGCGCCATGCCAGCCGGAGCCGAAGGGACTGCGCCGGGCGGCGGAAGTCCGCGCATGCGCGGGAGCATCAGCGGCTGCTGTCGTCACCCCGAGCACGTGCGGGGGTTGTCACTTCCGCATCGGCCATCGCAGAGGCTGTGGCCGAGGCGGAAGGAAAAGAGTGCCCCCACGGCACAGGCCTGCCCGCGGATCGGTGGGCCCCAATCACGGGCCAGGCCACTGGGGGGCACCCCCCGGGGGCAGATCGCCCCGTGCCCCCCCAGGATCCTGCAGCCCGCCCGCGCCGCCAGTCCCGCCGGGAAGGTAGGTGGTTTGATTCACGCTGGCGGGGCTGGCATGACAGCAGTGGGACTTCGGCCCATCGCCCATCGCGGGCCGGAGAATCACCGGGGAGGGGGCCTGCTGACCGGCGCGGCGTGATTCCCACCCCCGACGAATTTTCGGTGGCGGAGAATTCGGCGGCCGGCGTGGGTGGGATTCACGCCGCCACCCGGCGATTCTCCGACCCGGCGGGGGGTCGGAGAATCCCGCCCCACATCTGGAGTTTTGCGTCCAGTTTTGGTCTCCTTATTTGTGGAAGGATGTGGTGGCATTGGAGGCAGTTCAGAGATTGATTCCAGGGATAAAAGGGTTGACGTTGGAGGAGATATTAAACAGTTTGGGCTTAGACTCGCTGGAGTTTAGAAGGGTGAGAGGGGATCTGATCGAGGTATATAAAATGGATTGATAAAGTAAATGTAGACCAAATGATTCCCTTGTAGTGTAATTTGGAGCGAGAGGTCACAGATATAGTTTGAGAGGCGGTAGATTTAGAACTGGAATGAGGAGGAACTATTTCTTGCAGAGGGTGGTGAATTTGTGGAACTCGCTGCCCCATAGTGCAGTGGAATCTGAGTCATTAAATGGTTTCAAGAAGGAAATAGATATATTTCTGGGGAAAAAAACAGGTTAAAAGGATATGGGGAACAGGTAGGTAGGTTGATTTGAGGCGAGGAAGAGATCAGCCATGATCTGATTGACTGAGGAGTTGGCTCGAACGGCTGAATTGCCTACTTCTCCTGCTAATTGCTATGTTCCTATGTTCCTAAATTGAAATGTTTAAAAATGGATTATTGCTATCCTGAATAAGCAATGATATTTCTTCCTGTATTTTGTTGTGGATTCCTATGTTGTGAATGATCCATTCTAGCAGCAGTCTTCTTCCATTCCCTATTCTGTTAGCGTCCCTGTACTTTCAACTTTATGCCTGGGGAAGTTTGTGGTGCATCTGTGAAATGAATGATTCTAGTTGCCTCTTTCCAAATAACCTGTAATCTGCAAATTAATGAAAAGAGCAAAATATTTTAATAATATGTAGAAATGACTGTAATTGTTAAGGTAATAAAAACAAATGTAATTAAAGCCAGAATACTCCCTTTATATTTTTTTTCTGTCTGTATTTTTTCCACTTCTGCTTCCATGGGTACCAGAGAAGCAAGACCACAAGACAGCAAACTTAACTGTTAAGGTAATAAAAACAAATTTAATTAAAGCCAGAATACTCCCTTTATATTTTTTTTCTGTCTGTATTTTTTCCACTTTTGCTTCCATGGGCACCAGAGAAGCAAGACCACAAGACAGCAAACTTAACACTAGCTGAAACCACAATGAGCCAACATTGTGGGATATCTTGAGACGTGTTCTGGCCTATGGATAGACCTGTGGTCTCTCCACCTGAACCAGAGGTGGGCAGTGAGGTGGTGGTCATGGTGCCAGGTGACATTTCTGGAGGTGTTGCTATTTGTAAAGCATGTGCCAGCACTCTCTGAAGATATCTGCTGTCCTGTGTTAGGATCCGGAAGAGAACCCAACTATTTGCACCTTGGAAAACTATGAGGAAATGTTACTGCACCACAGGAGTGATAACACTAACCAATAGGTATATTTTATGTTCATCACAGAATTAACCACATTCGCAACAAAGAAATAGCTTTAAAGTTAACAGTTATAATAGTTCTTAGATAAAATAAGAAAACTTACCTTACTTCCTAAACCTGCCACTATATTCCAATTAAGCAAATATATATATATATATTAAATACCACTCATTAATAAAGTTAACAATTAGGGTTTTACTTGCTTTTATTTGTGCAGAATCTTTGGAGAGAGAGCCTTTCGGGACCAAACTGAAACACCTCTGTTCGGATTAGAGTTTTAGGACCTCCTGACTCAGACAAACCTGGCTCCTCCCATTTACTGCATCATCTATACCCAAAGCTTAAGACATTCTTTTGTCTCTTCTTACAAGATGTCTCTTGACTTATTTAGCCAGAAACAAGCACAATACACCTCATAAATGATCTACATCCTGGGGTCCTTCAAACCTAAAGAACATTTCATTAGCTAGCTATCTGTAAACAGGTAAATTGTTCTCAAGATCTATTAGCTGAACACTTTATGTACAAATCAATGATTATTTCAGTTTTACGACACCTCAATCACCATACTGCCTGTATGAATCTTAACCCAGGTTGTAAAAACATTACTGCAAGAGATATAAAATATAAAACATGGCAATTTCTTATATTCACCATACTCTGCACTGGAGGGATTCCATGATTCTATGACTTGACTAGAGCCACTGTTTTGACTGGAGTCACTCTTTTGACTGGAGTCACTCTTTTGACCTGAGTCACTGTTTTAACTGGAGTCACTGACTCGACTGGAGTCACTGCTTTGACTGGAGTCACAGCTTTGAATGGAATAACTCTTTAGATGGGAGTCACTGTCTTGACTGGAGTCACTCTTTTAATGCGAGTCACAGTCTTGATGAGAGTCACCGTCATAAATTGAGTCCACCCAGTCAGTGTCGATGGGGTCAGGTTGCAGCAATTGGAACGCATACAGCTCGGTCAATGGGCACTCATCTGTCAATTGTGACCTTTGCAAGGTCACTACAGAATGCAGGGGATTTCCAAATGCCCTCAACACGGGCAGCTAGGCTGCCACCTGCTTAGGCATTTTGCCCGTACTTTTGGAAAACCAACATTATTTGCCTTTGTTCCTGCAGGTAAAGAAATGCCACAAAGAAAAAGACAGGGCCCAGATTGGTAATGAGGTGTCATTTCCACCCATCCTAACACCCAAGGAAAAAGAGGCGCCAGAATTAGCAGAACAGTATGATGGCCACTCCACTGTAGATGGTGAGATGGGAGTAGTCGGGGGAGATGCGAGGAAGAGGGAGAGTAGCCCCATGACTGGGCACTTGGTCAAGCATGAGGGATAATGTTTCTGTGTCCTCCACTGTATACACATGGATCTACACACTTGTTACTTGTGGAGGCTCATGATTGGGAGCAATTTACCAGGATGTCACTAAATTTAGGATTAGCTGCACTAGTGCAATTAATCCTATTTTAGTTAAAACAAAGATTTAAACAAAATCAGAAAATGTGTCATCAGTTTTGGTTTCCCCCGTACATGCCTTATCTTCAGATTAATCAGTCCCAGTTACTTGGTGCTTTTAACAATGAATGATACAATATGATTAGATTATAAAAATAAATCTGCTGTTTCTACCTCTTTAAGCTGGAAAACACAATTTTGTTGAGGATAATCAGTTCAATACAAATTGAATATAATCCAACCCTAACCAGTATCTGGGAAGGTATAAGTTTGTGAGGAAGAAAAAAATCTCCTGTACAAAAAATACATTCTGCTTTCAGATCACAAGGCTCATCAAGTCAGAACTTGTTGTTCTTATATTTATCACATGGTATTTGTCCCTTTTAAGGCGTGATTTGCAAAATCACGTGGTCTGGGTAACCAATCATGGATCAGGGTGGGGGATTACCCTAGCAAGCCTGGGGTTCTGTATTAGTTCGATCCTGGAAGCTGATTTGCAGACATGAGGTCGTAAGCCCCTGTATTGCAGTTACATGTAAATACATGTTGCTGTTGTTACTTACCTAACTGATGAATGGGAGATATTACATTGGCAATGAGGATAAAAGAAAAAAGCAGTCCCAAGATCGTGAGCATTAAGTTATGTTGAAGTTCAGTTCAAGTTGAGAAATGGAAGAGTGTTTGCAGATGCGACATTATTCGGATGGATAGATCCTTTTGATGCCTCTGTGGAGGATTGAATACAATACGTTGAACATTTGGACTACTTTTTTCAGGCCAACGAAATAGAGGAGGAAGGGAAGAGAAAGGTAATCCTTCTGAGCAGATGTGGGTCCCAGGCCTGCAAGTTAATATGCAGTCTCACATCCCCAAGCCACGCCCGACTCCAAGTTATTCACTGAGATAGTTGAATTGGTGCAAACACACTACCACATGAAGCCATCAGTAATATTGCAGTGATTTAAGTTCAACTCAAGCGGGAGAGTCCCTGGGGAAACTATTGCAACTTATATTACCAAGTTATTCAGGTGACAGTGCACTGTAACTTTGGAACCACTTTCAATGATATGCTGCGGGTCTGTTTATTCTGTGGGGTAAATAATGAGGCCATCCAAAAGAAGCTATTAGCAGAGGCAGATATAAATTTTAAGAAGGCACTGGAGATAGTGTTGGTGATGGAGAGTGCTGAGAAGGGTGCACAGGAGCTTCAGAGTGTACAAAATGGTGATACGATTTTAAAATGGAAAGCAAATGCAGCCACAAATAGAATGAGAAGATTTAAAGGAGCCAATCAATTACAGCCATGATCTCATTGAATGGCGGAGCAGGCTCGAGGGGCCAGATGGCCTACTCTTGCTCCTAGTTCTTATGTTCTTATGCGTTTAAGTAGAGAGTTATTGGTGCAGAGGTAATCACTCCCCTGAAGCCAGCCAAGATAAACAGGCTGAATGTTTTTCCTGCCACAGAAAAGGTCATTTAAGGCACCAATGTAAAATAACGTCAAGTCTACCTAGTAATAGAGTTAGTAATACATCACATGTACATCATGTGCTTGGGCCTCTGTTGTTTCTGGTGTACATAAACGAGTTGAAGGGAAATGTAGCCGGTCTGATTAGTAAGTTCGCAGGAGACACCAACGTTGGTGGAGTGGCAGATACTGTTGAGGGTTGTCAGAAGATACAGCAGGACATATATAGGTTGGAGACTTGGGCAGAGAAATGGCAAATGGAGTTTAATCTGGACAAATGTGAGGTAATACATTTTAGTAGCTCTAACATAAGAGGGGAAATATACCGTAAATGGTAAAACTCTTAGGAAGAAAGAAAGTCAGAGAGATCTGGGCGTGCAGGTCCACAGATCTTTGAAGGTGGCAATACCAGTGGACAAGGTAGTCAAGAAAGCATACAGAATGCTTGCCTTCATTGGACAGGGCATCGAGTATAAAAACTGGCAAGTCATGATACAGTTGTATAGAACCTTGGTAAGGCCACACTTGGAATATTGCGCACAATTCTGGTCGCCACATTACCAGAAGGAAGTGGAGGCTTTGGAGAGGGTGCAGAGGGTACTAGGATCTTGCCTGGTCTGGATGGTGTTAGCTATATGGAGAGGCTGAATACTCGGACTGTTTTCATTAGAAAGACGGAGATTGAAGAGTGACCTGATTGAGGTTTACAAGATTATGAGGGGCATAGATAGAGTGGATGGGCAGGCACTCTTTCCAAGGGTTGAGGGGTAAGTCATCAGGGAGCAAGGGGGCATAGGTTTAAGGTCCGTGGGGCAAAGTTTAAAGGAGATGTGCGAGACAGGTATTTTGCGAGGAGGGTGGTGAGTGCCTGGAACACGTTGCCAAGGGAGGTTGTGGAAGCAGATACAGTAACGGCGTTCAAAAGGCAAACACATGGATAGGATGGGTATAGAGAGATACAGCACAAGGAAGTGCTGAGGGTTTTGGCAAAGATTGTTATCATGACCGGTACAGGCTTGGAGGGCCGAAGGGCCTGTCCCTGAGCTGTATTGTTCTTTGTTCTTTGTCTATGGAAGAGTCCAGCACAATGGATTTAAATGTTCACTCATTGGTCAATGTGAAAGCTGGCAAAGTAGGTCCCATCACTGGTACTTTTGGTAAATGGTAGGCCCTTAAAGATGGAAGTTTTTTTTCCCCGTTTTTTTAAATATAAATTTAGAGTACCCAATTCATGTTTTCCAATTAAGGGGCAATTTAGCGTGGCCAATCTGCCTAGCATGCACATCTTTGGGGTGTGGGGGCAAAACCCACGCAAACACGGGGAGAATGTGCAAACTCAACACGGACAGTGACCCAGAGCCGGGATCAAACCTGGGACCTCGGCGCCATGAGGCAGCAGTGCTATCCGCTGTGCCACCGTGCTGCCCTTAAAGATGGAAGTTGACATGGGAGCCTCTGTCATGGTGCCAGGAGAACACACATTTTGATATTTACAAGGAGTGCAACCATTGAGTTTGAGAGATGCCACAGCAAAATTAACAACTGTCACAGGAGAAGCCATTGAGATACCTGTAAGCTATCAGCAACAGTCCACTCAGCTCCCAATAATAATAGTGTCAGGCCAAGGGTTGAGTCTTTTGCGCTGTGATTGGATCAAGGTAATCAAGTTAAACTTGATGGAGATCTTCTATGGGAGCTGAGACCGCCAGAGTTAATGAAGAAGTAGGAGAACGTTTTTCACAACGAGTGAGGTAAAATAAGGGGCCTCCAAGCGAAGACCTATGTTGATCCAGAGGCAGCCCCTCATTTCTCAGAGCGAGGCCAGTACCATACCCCTTGCAAGAAAGGTTGGACATGGAATTGAAGAGATTGGAAGAACAGGGTATTATTCAGCTCGTTCAATTCACAGAATGGGCAGTACCCATAGTCCTTGTGATAAAACCTGACAAGACTCTCCACATCTGTGGAGACTAGAAATTAGTAGTTAATCAGGCTGCCATGTTGGATAAGAATCCAATCTCCAAGACTTGTATGCAAAGCTGTCTGGAAGCCAGTCTGATATTAAGTTAAATATGAGTCACGCATATCAGTAATTTGAGTTAGAGGAGCCTTCCTGAGGTTATGTTACAATTAGCAAGCACCAAGGTTTGTTTCAGTATACGTGTCTGCCGTTGTCTTGTCAGCATATGCTATTTTCCAGAGAATAATGGAAAGACTACTGCAAGGTCTGCCTGACTCATAATACACCTGGAGCATGTTTTGATAATTGGATCGTCAGAAGGTGAGCACCTAGCTAACTTTGAGGAGGTGCTAAAGAAATTTCAAGAGGCTGAAGTAGGCCAAAAGAAGGAAAAATGTACTTTGCAAGCCATTGAGGTTGCCTATCTGGGGTACTGAGTAAATGCACAAGGATTACACCCCATAGAAGACAAGGTCAGAGCCATAAAGAAGGGACTGGCCCCCAGAAACACATGTGAGATAAGTCATTCTTAGGAATGTTAAATTACTCTGAGCGTTTTCTGCCAAACCTCACCATTATTGGACCCTTTGCATATGCTACTTTGGGGAGCCAGAACCACGCTGCACTCTCCAAAAGGAGTACTGCCAGCAGAGTTGTTGATGGGCCGGCGTCTTAGGGCCAGATTAATCCAGATGTTTACAAATTTGCCGGGGAGAGACAAGGCCAGTCAGTGCAGTCAGCAGAAAAATCATGATTCAGGCAGATCAGCAAGGTCGCTTTCAATGGAGGAAGCCATTTATGTCAGAAATGTTGGAAGTGGCTCAAATTGGATCCCAGGGTTTTTTGTATCAAAAACAGGACCTTTGTCTAATGAAGCGGATATACAAGGAAGAAAGTTTTGGAAGCATGTAGACCACTTAGGAGGATGAGAGGTGTCTCAGCTTCCAATACTGCCACCTGAAACCATATTGCCAGCAGGAAACGGTGTTCACTACCTGAGCAGTGAAGCACCGAGCCAATCTGTGACATGCAAGTCTGTCGTCTCCATGGAAATGAATGGCGCTGAGTTACCAATACCTGAGGAGATGTTGGGTATAGTGGCTTCTGCAGAAAGCATCCCAGTGGAAGCACCCCCAACAGAGGAGTTACACCGCTCCACTAGGAATCAGAAACCACCTGAAAGATTCAATTTATGATGGACTGATTGCATGTGTTTAATGTTTTACTGTTTTACGTAACTTAATTATTATTGATGTATAAAAGAATTTAAAGAGATGGGGATGTGGTGTTTGTCCCAGTTAAGGGGAGGTCTGCTGAGACAGTCACGTGGCCTGGGTACCAATAACCTGGAAGCGTGATCCTGGAAGCAGATTGGCAGTCACGAGTCTGAAAGCCCCTGTATTGTTATAGGATCACAGAATTTACAGTGCAGAAGGAGGCCATTCGGCCCATCAAGTCTGCACTACCCCTTAGAAAGAGCACCTTACTTAAGCCCACGCCTCCACCCTATCCCTGTAACCCAGTAACTCCACCTGACCATTTGGACACTAGGGGCAATTTAGCATGGCCAATCTACCTAACCTGCACATCTTTGGACTGTGGGAGGAAACCGGAGCACCCGGAGGAAACCCACGCAGACACGAGGAGGAAGTGCAAACTCCACACAGACAGTCCCCCGAGGCCAGAATTAAAACCCGGGTCCCTGGAGCTGTGAGGCAGCAGCGCTAACCACTGTGCATATGTAAATAAATGTTGCAGCTGTTATTTATCTAACTGGTGAATGGGAAATATTATAATCACCAAATATATTTAATTCAATCAATTCAATAATTAAATATATTGAATCAACTTCTTGAGGCAAAACCTTAACTCTGGCTGATGCATCTTATTACTCCGAGTAGCTTTGTTTTCTATGTCTTAAATTGTTGTCTCTTGCTATGTTACAATGTTAAACCCACAGACAGACGGCAGCAGAGTACAGGCTGCTTTTGCAATATTAATAAAGTACACATAATATTTTGCAGCTTTCCTACATTGGCTAATTACAGCTTGGATTTGAAAGGCAAAGGGGCTTTGCAAACAGGATGAGTTAATAAATGTTGGGCGGATGCAGGCTTAATTTTATTCTGCAAGGGCAGCATCTATGTAAGTTCAGCTAAGTGTTGGTATAAATATTTATTAGTGATGCTGGGGCAAAGTTCAGGGTTGAAAATAATCTAGCCAATCGGGCTAACAAATGACACCACGTACATAATACAATGGATGGCTGTTTGGATGTGTTAGCTTCGAATGGATATTGTGGCTTCTATCCAAGGGAAACCAGATGGTGTCCTGCATGAACATGTGTCAAAGAGTGTCTGCTACTGATGCATGGGAAAAAGGCACAATGATGAAAACTTCTATTCAATTCTCTTTAACAGGTGGGGGCCTTAATCTTGCTTGTTTGGTACTATAAGTTTTCTCAGCACACTTGGTCATATTCCAATGTGTTGAGATGTAATTCATAGCCTGCCTTTTCTCTTTGGAGAACTCACTTTGCTTTGTCGGCAATCTTAACAGAAAATTGAAGGTCTGGAGGCCACAACTCATTAAACATCTAGAGATAATTCAGCAATTGGTCTTACCGAGCTTGATTTTTGTGTTTTACTTAAGCTGGATGGGCAGTGAAAACAGAATCGACAACATCCCTTTGTCTGTGCAGATGGAGGAAGACCAGAATCAGCTTTGTGATTAAGTTTCAGTAGCATAATTGGTAACTTGCTGCTATACTTGTGCTGCCTATAGACAGCTCACCAATT
This sequence comes from Scyliorhinus torazame, assembly GCF_047496885.1. NCBI lineage: Eukaryota > Metazoa > Chordata > Chondrichthyes > Carcharhiniformes > Scyliorhinidae > Scyliorhinus > Scyliorhinus torazame. The sequence goes on from NC_092713.1 coordinate 67,201,765, forward strand.
GGGAGGGTGGGAAATCAGGCAGGACGGCTGCGAGTTCAAGGCAGCCTGTAGACCCTGAAAGGGGAGGTACTCTCTTCAATGGTGTTGTGCGGAATGTGATTTTCTCAAGAAGCAGTCGGCATGACACTTACAGCGGGCAGTAGGAAAGAGGTCCTCTTCCCTTTTAAGGTAAGGGACAGGAATGGAGCAGAATGAAACTGTGCCAAAAGTAGTGGAGAAAGTCATTATTCCCAGAATCGAGCTGTAATACTGTCAAGGTATGAATCTTATTTGCACTTCTCCTACACTCTGCACAGCCCTCTGCAATATCCTACAGCACTATTAATGCTTCCTTTGTAATTGATAATGTGGAAAGATGTGTCATTTGAAACATGGAAGTCTGGCAATATCTGGTCTGAGAGAAACATGAGAGGATACAGGGAAAGATTCCACGAAGGGTTAACAGCAGCTGCAAAGAGCAGGATTGTAAAATGCAGATAACCTTAGTCAAGCGGCTTAGCAAACACACAGGGTTTTCGGATGAAGCTAAAAACAATGGTTCACACCTTCATTGAAATTAACCATCTTAGTAAGCATCTGGAAAAGCATGGATGAGGGTTTCCGTTGAGTTGAGCTAGATGATAAATGTAAATCTTTCAAGTTATAACCAAGTGGATTTTTAGCATTACGCTAACAATAATGATTCACACCTTCAATTAAGTAAAAGCAGCAGATAGAAAAGAATGACTAGGGGGGCAAATATATAGGTGTGAAATTCTGCTAACACTGTAGCCATCTGGGATGACCACTTCCTGATTACAAAATGGACACTTTGCAAAGATTGCAGGGAAAATGGACAATACTGAGAAAACAAGCAGGTTCAGGGTTTGTCTGCATATTGGAGCCACAGCTCCCAGACAAGACCAAAACTGTAGGCCCATTAGCATACTAACAGCCCAACTCTGGGAACAAAAGAGTAACAGTACTGCGCTGTAATGATCTATGTGCTATGTTCTATTTGAGTAACCGATACTAAGGCAAACACCCCGGCGTACAGAGGAGACCGGAACAAAGCAGGCCAACGGCCACCTAGGACAAGCCCAGCCATCAGGGCACCCACCCCTTTATTGGATGAGCTCAATATGAATGATCAAGAAACGGCCCAATTGATTGGGGCCAAGTTCAAGGCCCGCTCAAAAGAGCGTGAAGCCCCTTTGGGTATAAGAAGGAGCCCCCAAGAGAGAATCGTTCTCTTGGACCCAGCTCTCACCGAGGAGAGACCTGTCCACCAGCTGCACCAGAAGCAAGTAAGTCCAAGGTCAACACGATCAGACAGACGACCTTAGATGTTTCCCTTCACCACCTCGACCCCAGCAGCCTCAGATCCGAACAACGGCCATTGTTCCTCTGACTGAATGGGTGCCCGAAGCTAAGTATAGGCTTTAACAGCAGTGTAATTTAGTCTGTAGTATTTGTGCATGAGTATATTTAACTGTGTGTGTAAATAAATAAGCATTTGACTTTGAACTAACTAACTGGTGTATCGAGTCTTTGATCAGTATTCGTTTTGAACCTTGTGGCGGTATCGAAAGATACCTGGCGACTCTAGAGCAAACATAATTAGAATTAAGGAAGGTGACCATATTGACCACCATATTCATAACCAAATAAATATAGCAACATTTACTGGCGACCTCTGACAGGACTCGACCTAAAAGAGGCCTAGTCACTCCAAGAGAACCCAAATTTGAATTGGAATCCAATTGGAAACAGAAAAACCACAAGTGTGAGAAAGATACTGATCAAACCTCCGAGATTCGTAAGTGTGTTAATGCATGCGTACTAACAGGGATATAAGGTAAACCTGAGAGATCTTGTTGCGTAAAACTGTCGGGAGGTTTGTAGGCCGGAAATTAGCGTAAGCCGTACCCGTGTTTACATCACCACTTTATCACCCCCTGTTCCAAATTCAGTAGAGAACCCAGAGACAGAGAGAAGATGGCAATGAAGGCAATGGAACACCTTATGAACCTCCAAGAATTCGAGGTTGCAGTGACCAGTAGAGTGAGACAGTGTCCCTTTTGGGACGAAGAGATCAGAAAATATCTCAAAGGGAAAGGATGGACCCTTTGGAGTGAATTCTGCGTCAATGGCGAAACAGGTCCCGGGAGTATAGGACATACTTGGTGGGAGAACCTGTCAGAGATTCATAAGAAGAGATTGGGGAAAGCTCGCAAGCCGATGGCAATCGTGTCCTGCTTGGCACAATTGCGAGGCACAGAGGAGGTCGTTAGGATGCTCATTAGAGAGATTGAGGAGAGAGACAGACATAGTGGGGGAGCTGTGAGAGAATTTGAGAAGGAGAATAAGGAGTTAAGAGAACAGTTAGCAGCGAGGGACAGAGAGGTGGCTGATGCCACGAGGGCACACCCGTCTTGTCTCGCCCATTTGAGTAGTTTTCAGACCCAGTACGATAAGGCCGACCAGGACACGCAACGCGCGGTCTTGGTAAGACAAGAAACCGAGCAACAGGTAGAGCAATTGCAGAAACAGTGCAATGATTTAAAAGTAGCCCTACGAGCGCTCCACACTTCCACGATGGAACAAAGGCAGAGCTCCGTAGATCACGCAAAGTGGCGGAAGCAAATTGCAGAATTGCAATCTTTGCTTTCTGTTCAGAATGGGTTTCAAAGTACGTTTGGACCCCAGTTAGACCAGGAAAACGGCCCCGATTGGCAGGAGTTAAATGAAACTGCCCACAGATACGTACATAGGACATGTACGCAAGAAAAACCCCGGAAGAGAAAGGCACCCCAACCCCCGACTGAACAGGCAGAACACACCCCCATGAACCCGGTAACCACACACCGCAGGGCCGCAGCAGAAGGAAACGCAGATTTGCTGTATAAAACCCCGTTAACCGTGACCCAATTATGGGACGCGTGTGGAAAAATTACACCGTTCCTTCCCACATCAGACCCCCACCAGTTTTCCACGAGAGTTAAACAGCAGGCTATCATGTACGGCCTGGACGAAAAGGAGCAAGTGAAGCTCACAGTTTTAAGCCTCGACCCTTCAGTCGTGGCAGCCCTTCCCGGCCCACAGAATGTAGGAGGAGGCACACTCCAAGAAATGGCACACAGCGAACCTGGATGCGATCGGCTTTAACAGAGGAGACCCCGTAGAAGGCCTAAACAAGTGTAGGCAAAAGAAAACAGAGCATCGGACGCTTGTGGGTACATTTCACAGCAGTATTTGGAGAGTTAGCCCGCGCCCATTTGTCCCCAGATAATATGGCCAAATGGACTCGCATCCTAGTCTCCCATGCGACAGAGGCAGGACAGAGAGCTTGCGCAAATTACCACCCCTCAGAGAAGGCCCACAATGAGAAATGGGTTTTGAAAAGATTGTCCCGTGCTTGGGAATAATCCGTCCAAGGCAAAACCGCATTTGTTAAACCAGAGGAAGAGCAGGCAGTCATGAATCCAGTTAGGACGCACCAGAACCCCGCATGGGTAAATTAGGGCAGGAACAGCCCACCGCAGCTTAAATCACAGGAATGTTACAATTGTGGACAATTAGGACACTATGCACGAGAGTGCAAAGTGCCCCAGAAGCAGCAGAAAAACCAACAGACAGGCACCCTAAATAAGAATAGGGCAAAGCCAATCCATAGTGGTAGCGCCCGTTCAGAGAACGCAGACATGAAGGCACCGACTGATGGTGTTCAGGCTCCCCAACTTGGGTCTGCGACACCCTTTGGGACAAGTCCGGTAGACGAGTCGTAGCAGGCAAAGTCCGGGGACATCCCATAGAATTTCTTTGAGACACAGGAGGGTCCCGCACCACGCTCAATTCCTCCCCGATGTTCCAACGAGACACGTGGCCACAACAGACACCATCACACTCAGCGGCTTTACAGGTCATTTACAACAAGGACACATCACAGCCCCTGTAGCGATACAAATAGGGAACATTACGACTAAACACCCCGTAGTTTTGGTCGATCTACCCCAGACAGCTGAACACATCCTAGGAATCGATTTTAGGAGCTCCCACAACCTCTCTTTTGATCCAGTTAATAAATGTGTATGGAGAATGGCAAAGGCACCACGAGCCCCCGCCACGCTCACAGTTGGAGACTATGAAAACAGAATTAGCGCAGTAGGAGACTTCTGGTTCGACCCCCGAGCCATTAGTCAGAATAAAGAACTTAGGGAAATCCTGCAGCAACACAAAGCAGCATTTACATAGCACAAGCACGACTGTGGCAAGATCGCTGGCTTAATGAACATTACAGGTCCCGACCCCAGACCCCAAAAGCAGTACGGTTTTCCCCAAGAAGCAGAGGGAGAGATCTCCAACGTAATAGAGAGTTAGCTTGATCAAGGCGTACTCCGATCAGTAGCCTCCACGAATAACGCACCAATTTGGTCCGTCAGGAAACCCGATGGATCATGGCGACTGCCTATTGATTACCGGGAACCGAACAAAGTAACTCCAGTAGCAGCCCCCACCATAGCCGCGAATCCCGAGACCATGCTCAAACAGGCAGTCAAAAAGAAATTTGGTTTTGGACATTAGCAACGGCTTTTGGTCCATTCCATTGGATAAAGCGTGCCAATACAAATTCGCCTTTACATTCCAGGGACAACAATATACGTGGACGTGCCTTCCACAAGGCTTCCACAACTCCCCCTCCATTTTCCACCAACAGCTGGCAAATGGACTAGCAGAATTTTCCCGACCTGATTGTCTGGTCCAATATGTAGATGACTTGCTACTACAGACGGAAACAAAGGGAGAGCACATTTCGCTTCTCACCGAACTCCTAGGACTCCTAAAACAGATTGGATGTAAAGTCAACCCCAAGAAGGCCCAGAGTTTGCAGGAAAAAGTGATTTACTTGGGTACAGTAATCACTCATGATAAATGCGAGATCGAGCAAAAGAGAATTGACTCGATCGTCAAATTGCCCCTTCCCCATAATGTCTCAGCCCTCCGGTCATTTTTAGAACTGGTTGGCTACTGCTGAAACCATATCGACGGTTTCGACACAAAAGCAGCGCCCCTATCCGACCTTCTCAAGAAACAGGCACCTTGGGAATGGCTTCCAAAGCACACGGCTGCCGTGGATGCTTTAAAGAGAGCCCTCAGCACAGCCCACGCACCTTGGGAATGGCTTCCACAGCACACGGATGCCGTGGATGCTTTAAAAAGAGCCCTCAGTATAGCCCCCGCATTACAGGTCCCAGATCCACTTTCCCCATACGCAATCGAAGTAGCATGCACAGACCGAACTCTTTCGGCCGTGCTCCTCCAGGAGCGCCATGACCAATTACGTCCCGTGGCATACGTCTCACGCATGTTAGATCCTGTCGAGCAAGGATTTTCTGCCTGCGAAAGGCACCTGCTCGCAGTTTTTTGGGCAGTACAGTACTTCGCCTACTTTACAGGATTCAACCCCATCCCCATTCTCACTGAACACACCCCAACACAGCTATTATTAGACGGTCGACTTAAAGATGGCACAGTCAGCCAAATCCGCGCAGCCCATTGGACCCTTATTTTACAGGGACGGGACATTACAGTTAAAAGAACCAAGAGCCACACTTTCCTAGCCGACAATTTGCAATATGCAGGTACCCCACATGAGTGCGAGATCATCACCACAAACCATAATTCAGACCTATTTATACCCTAGTCAGCTCCCAGGAAAGCAGGTAATACACCCCAGAGACCCCAGCCCACAGGCACGTATGCATCCCTGAAAAATTATGTGGATGGCTCCTCCACAGTTTTGAATGGAAAGAGAATCACCGGTTGCGGCATTTATGTAGAGGACACGCAGGGACGTGCCCTTGAAGAGATTTCATTAAAGTTGCCAGGACATCTAGGCTCGCAGGTAGCAGAACTAGCAGCCATAGCGTATATTGTAGACCACCCCGACTCGTTTCCGACCCCAGCAGACATATATTCGGACAGTTTAAATGTCTGCAATAGTTTAACAGAATTCCAACCCTGTGGGAAACTAGAGGATTTGTTTCCGCAGACGGAAAGCCCCTACCCTCAGCCCCAATACTCCGACATATCCTAGAGACAACTAAAGATAGGAAATATGGTATCATTAAGGTTCGCAGTCATCACTGTTCTTCCCTCCCTGGTAACGTTAAAGCAGACGCCCTAGCGAAGGCAGGTTCCAGACATGGTTACTTTTGGAGCCCCCCCGAGAGCACCCCAGTACACGCAGTTCAGGTCTCACAGAACAACATTCAGAATCTAGCGAAAGCCCAAAAAGAAGATGAAAAGCTCAGTGAAGTTTTAAAAGGAACCTTCCCAGGCCCATACAATAAGTTTAAGAATGCAATAACCAAACATGGCGGTGTGATTTTGAAAAACGGCATTTATGTAGTTCCCAGCCAGGCCAGGAACCAGATTATTTGTCAGTTCCATGACAATCATGGACACCAAGGCATTGAACCCACCCTAACCCACCTCAGACCTCTCTGCTGGTGGCCTGATTTAAAAGCCGATGTAACCCATTACATTGAAAATTGCTTGATCTGTGCCCAGAACAATCCGGACAGATATGCAAGAAAGGCTCGCTCCGTTAATGGCCCCTGGAAGAATTTGCAGATAGATTATATAGGACCCCTACCCCCCTGCAGAAATGGTTTTAAGTATGTGTTGGTGGTCATCGACACCTTCACAAAATGGGTGGAAGCTTTACCATCCAGGACAAATACGGCCAGAACAACAGCTAAAATCCTAACACAGCACATCTTTACAAGATGGGGCCTCCCACGCAGTATAGAGTCCGATCAAGGCTCCCATTTTACAGGATGAGTAATGAAGAACGTCCTCACAATTTTTGGAATTAGGCAGAAGTTTCACATAGCATACCACCCCCAGTCAAGCGGCATTGTAGATAGGATGAACAGAATTCTAAAAGCCGACCTCAGGAAAATGGTGCAACAGAACAATAAAGCACCTGGGACTCAGTTCTCCCATTTGCTTCAATGTTCATAAGAAACACGATATCCACGTCCACAGGATACACCCCCCACACCCTCATGACCGGACGCCCTATGAAAGGGACAGAGTGTTTATTAGGACTGGATTTGGCCAGCCCCGCAGTCACCGCCCTCACGCATGAAAATGCTGTACAACACCTTATTGAGAACATAAAGGCAGCCCAACTTGCAGCAGCTGTGAGACTTGGGACCAGGAGGAAACAAAGCAAAGCTTGTTTCGATAAAACTGTACACGTCACCGAGTTTGTAGTAGGGCAGCAAGTGATGCTTTCCCTATACAACCCCAGTTCATTTCTTTCCCCCAAATTTTCTGGACCGTACTCCATTTCCGATAAAGTCAGCCCCTCAGTATACAAGATCACATATCCCAATGGCAAGTCTGCGTGGTTTCACATAAACCAGCTTAAGGCTTATGGCTCGCAGAACAACCATGCAGACCACATCTCGCCCGTCCACAGATGATGCATTCCTATACTCCCCCAGCTAGTCCAGCCCGTCCTCAGACACATCTTCAACTCCACCCCCAGAGGCACGACTCCGCCTCTCCCTTCCTTCAACCAGCAGCGACAGCGATAGTGATAGCGAGAGCAATGACGACAGCCACAGCACACCACGTTATGATTACACCCCTGCACCAGGCTCCACTCCCAGCTAATCCGAGCATGATTCCAGTGACCCCTTCGAAATCACGTACATCAAAGGCCCTGACCCAGACCCACCGCCCGACGATTATGGATTAAAATTCTGGCACCGAGACAATTTGTTCAGGTTCATCCGGAATGATGAGATGGACCCCAATTCGCCCCAAGCAGCTTTAGCCAAACTACTCCAGTCAAGAGTATGGCAGCCGGGAGAAGATGATGACATAGAGTCTGACTCCCACCAAACGAATCCCTTTGCGACCCTGTTCGCTACTGACCAATGAGATATCCACATGATGGCAAAAAGGAACCGCTGGAGAGATACGGTGTCCTTTCTGATGGAACCTGCACCATGTTTTTCGCATGTTTGTTCGTTTAATGTCCATGTTAAATGTTGTTTGTGAATTTAAAAGTTTTCATGGCCCCATGCCACTACCCTTTTGACGCCCAATGGCTGATAATGGAACAAGTTTGTCGACAGACAACCATTCAGAGGAACTAGTTTGTCGGCAGACACCACTCATTGCTATTCTTTTGATTCGATCACGAGAGGCAGTGGAGAAACGGCACTGGTCCCCGCCCTGCCTGAGGACCCCCCTCTCTGGTCAGCTACGCTCGGGTAGAGCACATACGGCACTCGTCAACATCCTACCCGGGGATTCCACACATTTCTTACCCGCCGCGGCCCATACGCACCCCATTCTGGCACTTTCAGTTCGAAATTCTTTTGTTTGTTTCTGGCGACCCTTAGGTTGCTTCCGTATGCTATTTATATCCTCAAACACTGGGATGGTAGATCGCACAGGCTGCGAGACGGCTCGCACTGTGTCAGTATTTTTCTCGGATGTTTGTCCAAATATTCAGTTTAAAAAATGTTTTTAAAATGAGGGAGTCACAGATGGTGACCAATTATAATGGGTAATTGGCAACAAAGGACAGACAGACAGACATACGAGATCTTAAGCATGATAATAACAGATATTATGCTTGTGTCCATAGAACCCCGGAACTTCAGGAACCCCAGAGGATGAAAAATAAGAAGACAGAAAAAAGGAAAAATGAAGACGACCTTCATGTTTTTCACCTGGATCTTAGCAGGATCCCTTCAGTTGCGCGCGGACGCTACCCCCCTGACCCCTACCACACAGGCCATGAATGATTTCCACCCCTGCCATACATTGTACCCCGAGATAGTTAACCCCGAGATAGTTAACCCTGAGATAGTTACCCCCGAGACAGTTACCGACACCCCGACCTGGTGTGACAAGTCTATCACCTGGTATTCACTATCTTACATTGTAGAAGCACTCTTAGTACTGGCGATACTCTGCAGTATCGTGCACATACTTAGACTCAGGAAATGGCGAAGGAGAGCCTCCCGCTCTCGCACCCCGGTATACACGTTTAGGTACCCTTTTTTCGGACTTCATCAAACCCCCAATCCCTTGAGTGAATTAAAGTGCACCCGTTTTTCTTTATGTGTGTTTTGTTCGTTCAATAAAGAAATGTAAACCTCTGTGCTTGACTGCCAAGCCAGAGAAACTTGTGTTGCTGCTATTTGTACAGTTTAAAGTGTTGTAGATTATTTTTGATTGTTTGAGTGAGGATAGTTTATTGAGGATAGTTAGAGGTTCCAGTTTTTTATTTTGTAATGCATGCCTGAATGTCATAGCGCCCCGTAGAGTTTTATAATGATGTATGTATGTAAAATGATTTTAGGTAAAAATTGCGATTCATAGGATAGGGCAGTGCAGAGCCCATGAAGTGCTTATGGTGCCCCGCTTGGTCAGAGAACAGTAATGTGATCCTTCACCCTTCACGTTGAGGATCACAAAGAGGGAGTGTAGCCATCAGGGATGGCCACTTCCCGATTACAAAATGGACACTTTGCAAAGATAGCAGAGAAAATGGACAATACTGAGAAAACAAGCAAGTTCAGGGTTTGTCTGCATATTGGAGCCGCAGATCCCAGACAAGACCAAAACTGTAGGCCCTTTAGCATACTAATGGCCCATCTCCAGGAACAAAAGAGTAACATTTGAGTAACCGATACTAAGGCAGACACCCCGGCGCCAGAGGAGACCGGAACAAAGCAGGCCAACGGCCACCTTGGACATGCCCAGCCATCAGGGCACCCACCCCTTTACTGGATGAGATCAATATGAATAATCAAGAAACGGCCCAATTGATTGGGGCCAAGTTCAAGGCCTGCTCAAAAGAGCGCAAAGCCCCTTTGGGTATAAGAAGGAGCCCCCAAGAGAGAATCGTTCTCTTGGACCCGGCTCTCACCAAGGAGAGACCTGTCCACCAGCTGCACCAGAAGCAAGTAAGTCCAAGGTCAACGCACGCTACCAGACAGACGACCTTAGCCATTCCCCTTCACCACTTCGACCCCAGCAGCCTCAGATCCGAACAACGGTCATTGTTCCTCTGACTGAGTGGGCGCCCAAAGTGAAATATAGGCGTTTATCAGTATTGATAGTTTAGTCTGTAGTATTTGTGCATGAGTATATTTAACTGTGTGCGTAAATAAATAAGCATTTGACTTTGAGCTAACTAACTGGTGTATCAAGTCTTTGATCAGTATTCGGTTTGAACCTTGTGGCGGTATCGAAAGATACCTGGCGACTCTAGAGCAAACGTAATTAGAATTAAGGAAGGCGACCATATTGACCGCCATATTCATAACCAAATAAATATAGCAACAACACCAGGTAAATTAAAGAAAATTGGAGACTATCAGTCCACGAGAAACATAATTTAAAGCCAAAATCAAAGTCAAAATTATGAGCTGGGGACACAATTGGAAAATAAAACTATAGAAATGACAGGAACCAAAATTCACACCCCTCTTGAAATCAAAGCATTTTGAACATCACAAAGGAAACAATGTAATCAGAGAACTGAGAGGTGAGGTCATGTCAAAATGAATACTTAGTTGTATTAGAATGTTTAGATCAAAGATACTTTTTATAATCCAAGTGACATAAAAGTTACTTTACAATAAAGTCATAAAAACTTAATAACTGTTAGAAATAGAATATAAACCCAGAGACTAGAGCAGGAACTTCCAGAACTCAGCGAGAAGCAGAGAAGGAACAAGAGAAGCAAGCAGAGGCAGCTTACAGTCAGCTCGGTCATGGGAAAGGGACAGAGCCAAGTAGCCGAGCTAAAACAGCAAATACATCTAAGGAAGACCAGAATTTAAAGAGGAGGCTGAGTCAGCTCAGAGTCAGCTCAGAGATAGCCAGCAGAGTCAGCTCTCATCGCTCGGTACATGGGAAAGATAGGACATAGCAACCGAGCAGAACAGTGAATACATCTAAAGAAGACCAGATTTTAAAAAGAAGATTGATTGTCAAGTTGGGCCTGAAGGTCCCTTCAACCAACCAGTAGGATCCAGAAGCAAGATCATTTTACTTTTCTGTAAAGACAGTGATTGCATCTTTAAAAAATATATATATAATAAAATAACATAAAAGTTTTAACCTGAAACAGTGGTTATTCCAAAGTCTACTTTACTTACTTAGCAATGCGGTACCCAGGTTCGATACTACTAAGTGGTAAGCAGATTAAATCTTCTGTGAAGGTATGAGTTATACCGGGGGATAACGTGAAAACAGTATGACCTGAATAGCACCCACCGAAGCCTGCATAGGAGTCGGGGAGTGAGAATCCCTGTTCACCATTTAGAATGTCGGCCCTTTTTGGTATCGGGGAACTTCTAAGAATAGTGGTGAGTTTTCAACAACACCTTCTCTCACTTTTCAGATGGCGTCTCTAAATCTCTCCAAATCAGTATTTGTTTTTATTCATTCTTGGAAATGGGCATTTCTGGCAAGGTCAGCATTTATTGCCCTTGAGAAAGAGATAGTCAGCCACCACCTTGAACCATTACAGTCCATATAGGTCCACCACCACAAACAGTGGTAGCAGACTGTACCATCTACAAAAGTCACTGCAGGAACTCACCAAGTTTCCTTAGACAGCATCTTCCAACCCACAAATGCTACAATCTAGAAGCCATGATGTGGAGATACCGGCGTTGGACTGGGGTGGGCACAGTAAGAAGTCTTACAACACCAGGTTAAAGTCCACCAGGTTTGTTTTGAATCACTAGCTTGCAGAGCGCAGCTCCTTCATCGGGTGAATCGCACAACCACATTCTGGCTTTTCCGTTGCAGCCTCAAGATCTGAAGATTGCAGATTTTGCCCAACGAAACAACCAGTCATTACCTCACAAGGCAATGCAGCTCCATTCTTGACATAAACATATTTATTTTGCTTTTTATATCTCCCTTCATTGTCATTATTAAATGAAATGGGCATCATTTCTCTCAAATTTTTTCCCATTCTTCAAGAGGCCTGCCTGCATTGATTGAGGGAGCTTCGGATATTTGGTCACCCTCATGGCATAACTGAACTATTCGTCCCTTCCTGTAACGAGCAGAGGATAGAAGGAGGCGAATATAATCAGATCAACTTACAGCTGTGATGGTTTTTTGCCATTCTAAAAACATTATTAGTGACATTAAGGTAACAGGTTCAAAGTCACTTCTTGTAACAACCAATTCGATTTGAAGTCAATATATTTTTCATATTGACCCAATAGATTCTCAAATCCAAAGAATGTACTGCATTTTCTGATATTTAAGATATGGAAATTTCAACTTAATCTAAAACAAAATTAATATTTTGTTGATACTACTGTCAGGGCGGCATGGTAGCACAGTGGTTAGCACTGTGGCTTCACAGCGCCAGGGACCTGGGTTCAATTCCTGGCTTGGGTCACTGTCTATGCAGAGTTTGCACATTCTCCTCATGTCTGCGTGGGTTTTCTCCAGGTGTTCCGGTTTCCTCCCACAAGTCCCGAAAGACGTGCTTGTTAGGTGAATTGGACATTCTGAATTATCCCTCAGTGTACCCAACAGGCGCTGGAATGTGGCGACTAGGGGATTTTCACAGTAATTTCATTGCAGTATTAATGTAAGCCTACTTGTGGCACTAATAAATATTAATTAAGTGTCCTTCCTGTTTATTTCCATTGTTCCCATTTCTTTTATATTATTTTATTATTTTGGTCCATGGTTCCATAATTGTGATGTATCTTTAAACAGAAGACTCAAGGTTGAAACAGCTCATTTTGCAAGGCCACTGTGTTCCCAGGTTTCTTTTTCGAGAGAAGATACCAGGCTCCTCGACACCGTGGATCTTAGGAATCAGCTTTGGAGGGAGTTGGTTTGATTGGTTAACTAGCAACCGGTGAGTTAGTCAGGGACAGTGTTCAACCTGACAATGGTCAGTGATTGGTTCCTGTGTGATGCATTCTGAGAGAACTAGGCAGAAGTGTTTAGACTTTGGAAGTGAAAGGAATGTTCTCACTCCCTCCTGCTTGCTGAAGTGAAAAAACCGCTCTATGGTTCTGAAAGTAGTGAGTACCTGACACATTCTTTTCTGTGAACTTGAGTCTGCAGAGAAGATAGACAACCTTGCCAGAAAAATATCACCTCAAGCCGAGAAATGAAAAATGAAAAAATGAAATGAAAATCGCTTATTGTCACAAGTAGGCTTCAATGAAGTTACTGTGAAACGCCCCTAGTCGCCACATTCCGGCACCTGTTCGGGGAGGCTGTTACGGGAATTGAACCGTGCTGCTGGCTTGCCTTGGTCTGCTTTCAAAGCCAGCGATTTAGCCCTGTGCTAAACTGACAGCCTGAATTTCAGAAAGACACTGACTGGAAGTCATCCCAATGCATCAAAGACCTTTATCCTTTTATTTTTATTAATTCTTTCTTTCCTTTTCACCACCCTTTCCCCTCTGTGTTGTTTGTCTGTCTATGTGTGTGTAGAGTGAGTGGGGCAAATTAGGAGGGGGGGGCGGGGTTGAGAAAGGGGTCGTAGATAGCCGGTTACATTTCTGTCCATTTAATTATAATACTGTACATAACAAAAGGTTACTTCTGTAAAGCTACAAACCTGATGACTATAGTTTATTGGGCTCGACCAATATTTAAATTAAAATCTTATTTCACCTGGATTATGAATCCGGGTCAAGTGGGGTTTGAATTGACCACTCACAATACACTACGGAAAAAATAATTCCTAGGAGGTGAGCTAGAATGGATTTTCCAATAACATATTGTCCAAAATAGCCCAAGAATTTGGATTAGTTTTCACAGCTTATGGCATAGTAATTCATGTCGGCTAATGTTTATTGCCACATGATCCAAGTTCTTAAAAACAGTCTTAGATTCAGAATTAATGGTTAGATGTCAATGAATTGCAGACATTAATACAGCCAGGAGTGAGATGATGGAGGATATGTTACAAAAGGTTATGATAAAATCTGAACCCATTGATAACTGAATTACTCTCACTGACAGTCCTCCAATTACCTTTAGTCTCATGAGATGTAGGTCCATTCTTAGGAATGTTTTTCATAATTCCTCGAGATAACATCATGATTCAGAAGTCGGAGGAAGAATGGCTCATGTACAACGGGCCAAAGTGACCGGATTGTCCATGAGACAGTGAGATAGATTTTCCACTTATTGCCTGGCAACATAACTGTCTTGTGGATGGATGCCAGTTACAGACTTGGTGTGGTGTCTGTACCACTGCCTGGTCTGTGATGCCAGTTTTATGCCTGAACAGCAGATTATGTTGTTACGACCTGGGTGGGAGGAGTGCGCAGTTTCACTACCCTGTGCTTCTCCAGAGGTCATGACATTAGATTAAACGTTTGATTCACTCACCAAAATGGTCAATAGTTTAGGTTCACTACTGTTACCCAGAATAAGAGGCTCTAATGAGACTTTTTTCAATAAACAACAAACATATTAGTTTGCTGCTGGCTGGGTGTTGGTTTAGCTCAGTTGGCTACACAGCTGGTTTGTGATGCCAAGTGAGGCCAACAGCAGGGGCTCAATTCCTGTACTGGCTGAGGTTATTCATGAAGGCCCCACCTTCTCAATCCTGCCCTTTGCCTGAGGTGTGGTGATCTTCAGGTTAAATCACCACCAGTTAGCCCTCCCCCTCAAGGGGCCTATGGTCACCTGGGACTATGGTGACCTTTATTTATAGTTTGTTATAAAGCCAGCCATGTCAAATAGGAAGGCAAAGTTTAGTAACCTAACAGTATGAAATAAGAAAAGGTGAAAAGTCAGCGGTTCAAGGAGAAGGAAACGATGGAGACCTTGAAATTGGCAATTGTTATCTCAGTGCTGATCTGCGAAACAACTGATGACTCTTACACTGTTTCTCAGGCGGGCCCGAGGAACTCTTGCAGGTACTCAGTCCAGTGTGTGGAACAACTTATATTCACTTTCAGCTGTGAACCATCTCTGGGCTGCAGAAAGGCTGCTGTCTTTTCACAAGCAGTTATAGAATCATAGGATTTTACAGCACAGAAGGGGATCATTCAGCCCATTGTGTCTGCACTGGTTCCTGAAAGAGCTACCTAGCGAGTCCCATTCCCCAGGCCTAACTTTTAAATATATATCCAGCTCTCTTTTGAAACCTTGTATATAATCCACCTCTACCACTCCTCTCCCAGGCAGCCAACAATTCTCTGAGTAAAGAAGTATTTCCTCATCTCTCTCCTTGCTCTCTTGCTGACCATCTTGAAATTGTGACCCCTAGTCACTGTGATGATATGCATATGCATAATAATGTATATGGTTGGATGTACGACCTCCGACCAGCAGGTGGGGATGGTGATCCACCATGTGACTCCACAGATCGGCAGTTGGTAGTAAGTTATAACAGAGGGCAGTTGCATGAGAAGTAGCTCCAGGAAAATTCACTTATTTGTTACCGTTTGTATTGTAGTTTGTTAGTTATCTTTCCATGTGTTCATTTTGTTAATAAATTATCTTATTAGTCAAAGAACTAGATGTTCTGTGTGCATCTTTACCACAGCCAAAACACAGAACATAAAAATACCAACTAATGGAAATTGAATTTTCTCTCTTACCCCTCTCACCAATCTAGCATACATCCCATCTGGGCCTGGTGACTTCTCTACCTGGACTGCTGCCAACCTTTTTGGCACCTCCTCTTTATCTAAAACTATACTGTTCAGTTGCTCAACACCCTCATTCTCAACTGGCCATTGTCACCATCTTCTATTTTAATAAAGACAGAAGGAAAATACTCATTTAATACCTTTGCCATACCCTCTGCTTCAGTGATCAGTTTATTCTGCTTGTCCTTTATGGGAACCACTCTATCCATCACTAATCTTTTCTAATAATATGTTTGTAAAACATTTTACTATTTATTTTAGCGCGGTCTGCCATCCTTTCTTCATGCTTCCTCTTAGCCTTCCTCATTTCAGCCTTAGCCTCTCTACTGCATTTGAGATACTCTTCCTGATTTTTATTGTTATTATTATTCCAGCATGTACCATATGCCTCCATTTTCTTCCTTATTTTTTCCTCAATAACCTTAGTTATCTGGGGTCCTCTAGTTTTGGATACCCTGGGTGGTATTTTCCATTAGCCGCTGCCGAAATTGTGAAATGCAATTTGGTGGAGAATAGTTTCCAACACCAAAATCACGGCAGGCACTGATTTGTCGCCAAATAGCGATTATCAGTTACCTCGAAAACGGAGTCAATGCATTTCACTCTGCACATACAGTAGGCACCGTTTGCATATCATTAGCGGGCCCGACCCAGTACTCTCCAGAGCCTCCACGATTCTCCGCCAAGTTCCCGACAGCGTGGATCACTTCTGCTTTTAAAAATCGTGGAACCAGCATGGCGGCTGCTGAGGGAGAGAGAGGGAGTATGGAGAGTGTCCAACATGTCCATAGTGTGCTAACAATTGTGCTGTTGACTGGGGGCTTTTACCAGGGGAGTAGTGGGGGTGGCCAGGTGAGCTGTGGGGTCAGGGTGGACGGACACGGAACACCATTGTTGCAGCAGGCAAGGCAGCCATGCAGCTGCACACACCGCTAATAGCACACTTTGAACCTGCTCCCACAGATCGCATAGGTGTCCCCCCAGGGCCAACCCATCAGCTGTATGGGCATGCTCCAGCAATACCTGTGCCAGCCTTTTGGCTGGGACAAGTGTGTTTTGGGAGTGTAATGTGTATGTGCGGCTGCAGCTTGTCAGCCTTCCGAGTGTCGATCATGGACCCAGCGTATCCCGCACCATTTTTCAGTGGAGTTGAGTGTGTTCCATGCGGCACCGGTGCTAGCCCCTCAACGGTAGCGGAATTGGTCCAGGTGCGGCGCCGCTTTTTCTGTCGTCAAGTCCACGGATTCTCCATTGGCTTCAACACTTTCTCTCAGAAACGGAGAATCCAGCCCCCTATCTTTTATTTCTCATGGGTATGTACCTAGCTTGTACCCATTCACCCCTCCTTTGAAAGTGTCCCATTTTTCATCCACTGTTTATCCACCAAAATGTGTTTCCAATCAACCTGCTCCAGTTCAGGTTTTAGATCCCTAAAATGTGTCCTTTACCAGTCTGGGATCTGAATCCATTACTTATTTTTATCCTTTTCCAACTTCATATTCAATCTTATTATAGTATGATCGCTATTTCCCAACTGTTCCCCCACGCTGACGTTCTCCACCTGGCCTGCCTCATTTCCTCCCTGGTAGGGCTAGAAATGTACTGTTTCAGGAAGTTCTCCTGCATGCACTGGAGGGATTTCTCCTCTCCCGCACCCCATATTCTACCCTTCCCCCAGTCTATCTTAGGGTAACTGAAATCCCCAACTATCACATCCCTACTTGTCCTGCAGATTTCCATAACCTGCCTACAAATTCTCTTTCCTACTTCCTCCCCACTATTTGGAGGTCTATAATAAATACCAACCAAGGTAACTGCCCCCTTCCTGTTTTGAACCTCCAACCATATAGATTCTAATTCAAGAACTGCATCTCATTCAAGGGCTACGAAAGTACCTTTGACCAAGACTGCTAACCTCCTCCCTTTTTACCCAACCTGGCTTGAGCTACATTTCTATCAATGCTACTATGTCATAACCCCCGAGAGCAATTTCTATTTTCAGTTACCCTTATATACATACAATTTAACCTTGCCCTTTGGGAGGCGATCATTTCTTTTTCCACTGTCAACAATCAAGCCGTCCCCCATTTATTTTTCCCTGTTCCCCATCTTCTCTCTTTTGCCCTCACTGGAAGTTCTAAAACTAGGCCCAGTAGTCAACCCACCCCTGCCAGTTGGTCCACCTTCTGAAAGCAAATCCCAAACCAACTTTTAAAAGTTTTCCACGCATGGTTTTATTTCTCCAGCGCCGTAAATGACCCTGTGACAAAACTGCTTAATTGCCTTTTCTTCTAAAATATTTTTTTCCCCCAGGGAGTAGCAGTAACCATTTAAGGGACATGTCTTTCAAGGCACAAATTCTTCCGGTCTGTTCTTAGTCCTTGAAGATGAACCATTTTCTGTTCATTCACAGCAATGTGAATGAGATTCCCATTTAATAACATATTGGCCTGGATTTTCAGGATGGTGAGTGTTTGGTGTCCTTCATCCAAGAGTCAGTGAGGGACACATCCCCTCCGGGTCCAACAGGCTCTCTGCCACTTCACACTTAATTGAGATTGATTGGCAGAAAGTGAGACTTCAGTTCACACTTGGATGGAAGTCCCGCCTTGGAGAACTGTCAGCCAATCAGCTTAGCAGACAGATCACCAGCCCACCTAGGCATAGCACTGTAGTGGCTGGAAAAAGTGCTGTAATGCTGTGCCTGAGACTAAGTCCCAGGACCACGTTTCTGGTAAGTACCAAGGTAGGAGATGCCCTTTGGAGTCAGGAGGGGTGAGGGGCGATCTTTGTGTCAGGGGGTTGGGCCAAGGGTGGAGGGGGGAGGAGGATCAGAGCTCCCTGATCTCTGAGGGGAGGAGCCCCGGTCTGGAGGGATCTTCCAATTGAGGTTCACCAAACCCCCCACCCTTCAGAGAACATTTTCAATTTCCCACCCTCTATCATCAGTCACCTGCCAACATGAAAATTGAGGCTGGATGGGAAAAGGCCCTAAAATGGCAATAGAGTGGCTACTCATATGTCTTAATACGTGCAAGGGTGGGCTCTCTGTCCGAGGCCCTGTCCAACCAACCATAAAATCACACCTGGGTCCAGGCAGGCAGGATCCTGGAGGGAATCCTCTCTGTATTATTTCCCACTACCCTGCTGAAGAACCCTCAGGGGGGTTGAGGGGAAGGTGATATATCGTCAAATTTTAGCTATTAAGTCCACAATTCTTTTAAAAATCTTTATTTTGTGCGATGAGCATCCAAAGGGTAAATTTAATGTTATGATACAGGACACGACGTTCTGACATCTTTGTCACATCACCTGTGAATTATTAAGCACAGATAAGTATCTGTAGCAATAGGAGAAAGTAATCTACAGATTGGACAGTTAATATTTCAGACTCCCGACAAGATTTAAATAAAAACACAGGATCTGATAGGCAATTTCTGCTTCTTCTGATGTCCAATCTCTGTGACTCATTCTTGTCCCTTCCTATTTGATTGCTATTACTGTGCTTATTTGAATATCCATAAACTGCAATTACAAAATCCTTCACACCTTTCCCCTCCTTTTTCTCACGGAGTTGAAATCAAGATTCAAGGTATCATTGCCTACTCAGGAAATGTGTCAGGATTTCACAGCATTACAAAAATCTATTAAATGCCTGTCTTCCTCAAATCATAAAACCAAAGCCTGACATTAAAACACCAGGGGCTGTACAGCAATAAGGAAAGTACTCAACTGGCTGTGGAATAGTGAAAAGTGCTGTTTGGATTCATAGAGCAACATTTAATGTTCCCAAAATGGATCCTGCCCCATGCCCCCCTATCTCTTCCTTGGGGGATGTTTGAATGATTTTAAGTGGCTCTCAGGCACTTAACTGGCCAGTACAGGACCATCCCCTTGATTTAGGACCTAGGTGGTGGAAATCTCAGCTGACAAAAGTTGCTGGCCAATTAGAGGGGCAGCACTCCATTGCCAGCAGCGCCACTGGGAGTGGTGGCTGCTGTCGGTAATGCTCCAGGGTCTTCAATAGGTGTTGTTGCTGGATCCCTGGACACAGGTAAATGAGGGTCAGGTGGGGGGCTGGGGGAGGAGTTCATGCAAAAAGGTGGGCCGGGTGCGAGAGCTTTCAGTGGCCCTGATACTAAGGTACCCTTCATGTTAGGCCATTGGAAATTCTTACAGAGTTTGCTGGGAGGCTTTTGGGAAGCACAGAAATCTGTGCAATTCCCATTTAATCCCTGAGCCACACTAAATTCCAAATAACTGACACCAATTGACTAATAAGTCATGATCTGCAATGAGATGTGATAACCACATCAGTCACCAATTGAACCTCACTTGTGAATAGCAGTGGGTAGCACTGTTGCTTAACAGCTCCAGGGTCCAAGGATCGATTCCCGGCTTGGGTCACTGTCTGCGTGGAGTCTGCACGTTCACCTTGTGTCTGCGTGGGTTTCTTCTGGGTGCTCCGGTTTCCATCACTGAGTCCTTGGCCACAGGCCAAGCTAGTTGGATTTGGATTTGATTTATTGTCATGTGTAGCGAGGTACAGTGAAAAGTATTGTTCTGCATACAGTCCAGACAGATTGTTCCATACAATTTTTAAAAATAGGACATACAATAGATACACAATGTAAATACTGTGGGTTGGATTCACTGTTGGCCGTTGCCAAAATCACGAATAGTAATTGGGCGGAGAATAGCCTCTGATGCCAAAATCGTGGTAGGCGCTGGTTTGATGCCAAATCGGGATCCTCCGGCACCCCGGAAATGGTGTAAATGCATCGCTCGCCGTGCAGCGTTTAGGTACCATTGGCACATCATTAGTGGGCCTGACCCTCTATTCTCCAGGGCCTCCGCGATTAACTGCCACCGATGGGCCGAAATCCCGACGGCGAGGTTCACTTGTGGACTCAATGGTCGGGAACCCGGCATGGCGGCTGCGGACTGCTGGCCTGGGGGGCTTCTGCAAGGGCTGGGGGTTTGGTGGAGGGTGGCCCAGGGGGTGGCCAGGGGGGCAGTATTTGGCAGGTCAGGTCCGCGCACGGCCAGCGCCTTCTTTTACGGCACGACTGGTGCAGGTCACCGCCACATGCGCGGCCACGGACCCGGCCATTCTCCAGCCGTTTTTGCCGTGGAAGCCGGGAGTTTTACTCGGCGCGACTACCAGCCCCTCACCGGTCGCAGGATGGGTGAGGGTTCGGTGCTGATTTTTCCGTCGTATAACGCCACAGTTCCTCTGCTGGCATCAACACGTAGACTCAAAAACGGTGAATACGGCCCATAAACACGGACATTGGGTGAAGCATATAGAGTGCAGTACTACTCAGTAGAGAAGATGCATGGAGAGATCAGTTCAGTCCATAAGAGGATTATTCAAGAATCTGATAACAGTGAGAAAAAAGCTGTTTTTGAATCTGTTGGTGTGTATTCTCAGACTTTTGTATCTCCTGCCGAATGGAAGAGGTTGGAAGAGAGAATAACCCAGGTGGGAGGGTCTTCGATTATACCGTCTGCTATCCCAAAGCAGCGGGAAGTGTAGACAGGGTCAATGGATAGGAGGGGGGTTTGTGTGATGGACTGGGCTGTGTTCACGACTCTCTGTAGTTCCTTACGGTCTTGGGTCGAGCAGTTACCATACCAGGCTGTGATGCAGCCAGATAGGATGCTTTCTATGGTGCATCTGTAAAAATTGGTAAGAGTCAATCTGGACATGCCGAATTTCCTTCGTTTCCCGACGAAGTACAAGCGCTGTCATGCTTTCTTGGTCGTAGCGTCGACGTGGTTGGACCAGGACAGATTGTAGGTGATGCGCACACCGAGGAATTTGAAGCTGTCAACCATCTTCACCTTGGCACCATTGATGCACACAGGGGTGTGTACGGTACTTTGCTTCCTGAAGTCAATGATGAGCTTCTTAGTTCTGCTGACATTGAGAAAGAGATTGTTGTCATTACATCACGCCACTAGATTCTCTATCGCCCTTATGTACTCTGACTCATCAAGGCATTCTGGGAGTATGGAGTTAATGTGTCTCATGACCAACCTCATGAAGCACTTCATAATGATAGGTGTCAAAGCCACCGAAAGGTAGGCATTGAGGCACGTTGTCTGGTTCTTCTTTGGCACCGGTCTGATGGTGGTCTTCCTGAAGCAGGTGGGAACTTCGGAACGGAGTGGGGAGAGGTTGAAGATGTCCGTGAACACACCCATCAGTTGGTCCATACAGGATCTGAGTGCACGACCAGCGGCTCCTTCAGGACCTGTTACTTTCCAAGGGTTCACTTTCAAGAAGGCCGATCTGACTTTGGAAGCTGTGACGGTAGTTACGGATGTGTCCAGGGCTGCTGAGGCAGTTGACAATGGTTTGTTGGTTTCCTGCTTAAACCTAGCACAGAATGCATTGAGTTCATCGGGGAGGAGTGCGCTGCTGCTGGAGATTCTACTAGACTTTACTTCATAGCCCGTTATTTTGTTTAAGCCTCGCCACACCCGACAGGAGTCCGTGTTCTTAGTCTGTGACTCTAGCTTATTCTGATAATGATGACATGTGTATCACCATGCCAAATCCTTCTCCTCTCATCCCTTTGTTTCTTCTGATGAAGCAGCTGTTGATGGTGTAAACATTTACTTCTCACCATCTTCTCTTCCCCTCACCACAACCCAGCACTTGTCTGTTTTTATCATTTCAAATGCCCAAGAACTACAAACTGTCCAGTCAGTGGAGAAAGAGGAAGAAGTGAAGATAGACAGGCTCTGTCCCTAGAGGCTGGGTTTTCCAGCCCTTCCCGCTGGTGGTCTCTTCCAGCCCAGCCGAAGGTGGCCCCCACATTGTGTCCCCCGGTGGCAGGATGGGTAACCCACATAAAATGTCATAGACATCGGCAGGACCAGAGGATCCCACCAGCAGCCAATGGAGAGCCACCTCTGCCATTGGAAAACGCACCATGGGGGAGGGGTGGAATTAGTCCACCCCTGATCACACACGAGCAGCCACCAGCTCAGATACTGAAAATACATGTACTTTAGGGACGAGGTTAGAGGGATATTTGGTGAGACACTTGACACAATTCAATGAAGTGCAGGTTTGGACCCAAGATCAGCTGGGGGCTCAGATGAGGATTTTGATGTGCCAGGCTGGAGC
Organism: Scyliorhinus torazame; assembly: GCF_047496885.1. Lineage (NCBI taxonomy): Eukaryota > Metazoa > Chordata > Chondrichthyes > Carcharhiniformes > Scyliorhinidae > Scyliorhinus > Scyliorhinus torazame. The sequence goes on from NC_092713.1 coordinate 67,224,586, forward strand.
AGAAGGTTGATGAGTGTATGTGACCAAATATGTTGTGCACTGGAATACCAGCCAGAAAGCTTGTGCTCAATGTCAGGGAGCACAGAGGGAGCCAATATCAATTTGACACAGGGCTTTTCGCCGAGCTTGGATTCCATGCTTTCCAATATGGAATACCAACCAGCACAGACCTCTGCTTTCAAGGCTGGAATGGTGTTTTCTGAAGCCATGTCTTCTAGACCCGGAGCGATTTGAAGTCACCCTCCAAGGCTATCTCCTCAACTGGAGGTCAGCATCCTTCCACCCGTCACACTGCAGCAACTCATCTAGCACAAGCTAAAGATAAAAGCACACCTAAGACAAAGGCATTTGAAAGAGAGGAACTGAAGGGAATGCACAAGGTAATGAGTTTATTTTTGGATGCACTATGTAGTGTTTAAATTCATAAACTTGTGTTGGAATGTTTATTTGGAATTCACATTGTCTGGTGGTTTTAATAATGGAAAGAGAATAGTATGATGGTCAGTGATCGAGGAAAGGTAAGGATTATGACCCTAAGGAGTTGGTGAATGGGGAGGTGTGTTTGAGGTTACTGAGATTAGTCATCGGTTGTTTAACCAGCAACAGTACAGGCATAATGGGGCTGTGTAGATTGTCACTTTCCTTCCTCTTCCTCCACTTCCTTTTCACAGTAACTTCATTGAAGCCTACTTGTGACAATAAGCGATTATTATTATATTATTATTCCTGCTGCATCTCTCCCTTGTGATCCTGCTCCTTAACTTCTCATCTGATAGATGGGGATAAGGACTGCGGCCTCATAGTGGGCTGCACTGCATGTAATGTACTGCCACAACTCTTGATATCTGCTCAGCCAAGAACGGTCGGGCGTCACCAGAGTAGTCGAGATAGTGATGGCAATGGCGTGCTTTATTAATCTATAGAATTCTTATAGCCAAAATCATGACCACACAGATATTACCCAGTGTCAAGTTTGTCCTCTAATTTCCAAAGGCTTTTCCAAGAAGGGTTTGGTTGCATGTTTTTGTACCCAATGCTAACCATTAGTCGATAGGATACACATTATAATTTAAACAACTCAGTAAGTTAAGTGGTAGAGATAGATGAATAGCCCTTCTTTTCTCTGTAAATATGACCAAGGTACAATAAGAGTTTTTAAGTACAAACATGTACTGTTCCTTTAGCCACAAACAAGAACATCACTATTCTTAAAATTAAAAGTGCTCATTGCAACTGTATTTCTGCATCTCCTTAGGAATGCTGTTAGTCTCCAGGCAACCGCACCATCAATGTTCGCCAACAGGGAATCAAAGCTTAAATTAAAACAAAGTAGTCTTGTGTCTTTTTACATTTTTATCTGAACTTGAAGGCTTGTTCACGACAACTGAATCTTCTCATTCTTTTTACAAAGAGAATGCACAATGACACAAGTTGAGTTCCTCCACAGATATCACATGATGGTTTGTGTTTGATTCAGGCTACTAGAGCTATCGCTTCATTACTGTCTGAATTAAATATTTGCAAGCTTGATTTTAATCCCACAGCTGGATCTAGAGCAGGGGAATGTAGTTTAATGATTCCAACATACACATAATAGATGTTACTCCAACCTACCAGAGTGTTCCATATAGACCTTGAATGTCCTTGGAGAACATAGTTAGGGGGGTGGGGGGGCTGTTGGTTGGAAATACTGTGGGGCAAGATGTTTTCTGTTAGTGATGCAACCCACAGATCCTAACAGAATTGTCAGGAGTTAGAAGACCTTGTATTTATATAGTGCCTTTCACAGTCACAGGACATCCTGAAGAGGTTGTAGCCAATATTTTAAAAGTGTAGTAAATCCAGGAAACACTGCAGACGATTTGCACCCAGCAATGTTCCACAAACAACAATGTGATAATGACCAGATAATCTGGTTTTTTTTCGGAGTGTTAGTTGAAGGATAAACATTGGCCATGAGACGAGTGATAAATCCCTTGATCCCTTTCACAATAGTGCCATGGGGTTTTGTATGCCCAACTTACAGGGCTTTTAGAGCCTTGGTTTAATGCCTCATCAAATAGTTCTGCAAGAAAATATTTTGAAAAGGCAATAGTATTTCCAGATGCTGAGTGGCATCGTGATAGCCTCCTTGCTACAAGCATCAGCAGCTGTAAAGAAAACTCTTGGAGTACCATTGCAGAGCTCGGTGTTTCTCAGCTACTGAACTAGAGGTGAGGCAGATGAGGATGTGTAAGGAAGGCTTGTTGAATTGTTACTGGAAGCGAGCCCATTTTAAGAAGCAAGCAATGATTTTGCTGCAGAAGAACTTACCAACATGAAGAGATTCGTGAGTCTGTTGCCACAATTTGTTGTTTACTGGGCGCAACAGTGAGAAAATTCCTGATATGAATGGATATCTCTAACTAGCGCCTTTCATTCACATTTGAGACAAAGAGGAGGAGAAAGGTGATGACAAAGATAACGACAATGATTATAAGGAAGAAATTAGTCTCGCAGCCTCTGGCCATGGATCCTCCCTTTCACTTCATGCATTATTCAGCTTCTTTTGCCTGCTCACCACCTAGGTGATTTTGACTCAGGTTGAAGTTAGTGAGATGAAGAATTGGCACAGGGCCATTCACAATCCATGAAGCGATCACCCTGGGAAGTGAAGAAAAGGCTGGGAAGACAAATAACTTCAGTTGAAAAGGCAAGATTCTAATCTCATGGACTTTCTCTGAAAAGAAGAAAGTTTGACTTACATCGCACTCAGGTACTGAAATCCAAATCCTAATAAATGCAGTGGTTAGCAGTGGTCAGTGGAATCTACTGCTTTCTCATTTGGCACCGTCTGCGTAGCATTTATTTCTCATGGCAAACAGCAATAGAGTGGGTGGCAGCTTCATTGTGGTCTGCAACCACTCATCCAGGTGCCTCCTCTTTAGAAGTGAAGACTGTACCCTCATGTCTCTGGGAGGCAGATATGATGCAGCACCATATTCTCACTTCCTCTTATTGGGCTACCAAAGATCCACACTTAAGGTTTTCAGCATGATGTCCTAAACATTAGACCTGACATGCTGCTGATCAGTGACCATTCTAAACCTGTAGCCAGCACCTTTGGCATAACATGGCTTCTCCAACATTATGCAGCTGTCTCCTAGCCAAATTCTACTTAAATAGAACATAAGAGACAAGGCTAGGCTCTCCTGGCAGGTGAAAGAGAGATGTAGCCCACAGATGGTCCTTGCAGAAGGTCCTTAAGGCTCCAGCCCATGCATGGAATCATCCACCTGTCGCAACATTTACCTTAGCTCATAGGACATAGAAAAGTGCATCTCAGCATCCAGAGGAAGCATGGCGATTGACCAATAGGAGATATGTTCTCAAGAATAATAATGAAACAGATGTTGCTGTTTGAATTGGCTCTGTTGTACAATGAGCTCAGGAGTTTTCTTGAGATCTGTTTTGGGTATAGAGGTAGGATGGTTTGTGAAGCCGAAAGACAAATATTTTCACATGAAAGTAATGGAGCAGCTTAAGGAGATTCTGTGACAGATCTGTCGGCAGTAGAAAGACGTTATTCCAATCAAAACATATCATTAATAATCAAACTATATTTTCTCTGGCAATTAAGACTGTAACTTCCTCTGAATTAAGATCCTCCATATATTGGCTTCCAAGTGTCATCACCACCACACATGCTGGGCCTTCCTTCTTCATTGATCCCAGTAACAATCCTTTGGAATTCCAAATTTGTGTATGGCACAGTAAGCAATCACACCAGGAACATAAAAACTGAATAGGTATTTCACTAGAATATAACTAAAGTGTTACTGGTATCCATTACATTGAGATGCTACAAAACAATCTCCAATTCAAAACTATTTGATAATTTCCCCCCACAGTAAGCCATCGTTAATAGTTTGTAGATTGTCCTATTGTATGCAGCACTACATAAAATTTTAAAACAAAAGATAATTGTACATTCCTTGATTTGATAGGTCTCTTAGAACAGCACCAACCAGGGAGCAGGCAATACTAGACCTGGCATTGGGCAAAGAAATAGGATTAATTAATGACCTCATAATGAAGGCACCCCTAGGTAGCAGTGATCATAATATTTTACATTCTGTTTCAGGGAAAGAAGAATGGATCCAAGAGCATTATTTTAAACTTAAATAAAGGCAATCACGAGGGCATGAAAGCACAGCTAGCTAAAGTGAACTGGAAAATTAGGTTAAAGAATAGGTCAATAAACATAGAACATAGAACATACAGTGCAGAAGGAGGCCATTTGGCCCATCGAGTCTGCACCGACCCACTTAAGCCCTCACTTCCACCCTATCCCCGTAACCCAATAATCCCTCCTAATCTTTTAGGTGTGTTTCATCGGGAGCTCCGGTTTCCTCCCACAGTATAAAGAATTGCAGGTTAGGTGGATTGGCCGTGCTAAATTGCCCTTAGTGTCCAAATATGTTCAGGTTAGGTGAGGTTATGGGGTTAGGGGGATAGAGTGAGGAGTGGGCCTAGGTAGAGTGCTCTTTCAGAGGGCCAGTGCAGATGTGATGGGCCAATGACCTTCTTCTGTAGTAGAGGTATTCTGTTCTACTCTATTGGCTGGCTAACAGGAAACAGAGGGTAGGCACAAATGGGTCATTTTCTGGTTGGCAAGATGTAATAAATGGTGTGCCACAGGGATCAGTGCTGGGGGACTCAATCTTTTACAATTCATATCAACAACTTGGATGGAGAGACCAAAGGTATGATTGTTAAGTTTGCTGATGACACAAAGATAGGAAGTTATATAGTGGACACAAGGAGGCTACAAAATTGATTTAGATAGGTTAAGTGAGTGGGCAAAGATCGAGCAAATGGAGTACAATGTGGGAAAATGTGATATTGTCCATTTTGGCAGGGAATTTTTTTTTTTTAAACTTATCGAAGTGATGAGAGATTACAGAGCTCTCAAATGCAGAGGGATCTAGGGGTCCCAGTGCATGAATTACAAAAGGCTAGTATGTAGGTACATAACAAGTTAGGAAAGCTAATAGAATGCTATCATTTATTACAAGGTAATTAAATACAGATGTTCGGAGGTGATGCTTCAGGTATACAGGGTATTGGTGAGACAACATCTGGATTACAATATTGGTCTCCTTATTTGAGGAAGAATCTAAATGCATTGGATGCAGTTCAGAGAAGGTTTACAAAATGGAACTGAATACTGCAATGATCAGAAAATGTTGCCAATATGATGGAAGGAAGGTCATTGATGGAACAATGAAAAATGGTTAGGCCTGAGACATTACCCTGAAGAACTTCGGCAGTGTTGCCCTGGAGATGAGATGAATGGCCTCCAATAACCACATCCATCTTCCTTTGCTTTAGGTGTTACTCCAGCCAGCATACATTAAAATCTTTAGCATCATATGACTGACTTTAGTGGTGGTCCACAAGCAGATTTCCCTCCTCCACTGATTTGGAAATGTTGACTTTGAGGCCTTTGAATGTCGAATATCCAAATGCAGCAACGGTGCACTTATGCGATTATCCAAACCAATTTGAGAAGCACACCTTCTCTTCCTGACTGAACACTATGGTGATAATTCAATACTGGCAGCCTCTAGCTCTGTACTTCATCATTATCTCTGTGGGTCTACTCCTCCACACTATTGAAGAGCAGAGATTATTGTACCAATCAAGATCTGACAAAATGTGAAACACATATTTTTAGACCCTTAAGGACTTAATGCCCATATATTTAAAAGGAACTTTGTTTAAAATTGTCAGTTAATTATATTTTTAAAAGAAGTATAATGTGGAAGGGGAAATTAGAGAATATGGAACCCTCCGTGTGCTGTAAATTCAGAATTGTCTTTAACGTGCCCTGTATTCATCAAATTCTTACTGGCAAGAGTAATTTTGTGTTCTGGATTCGATTCCCCAGAAGATGGACACTCTAATTTATTCTACACCCCTGCCCTTTCCGAAATTTGAACCTGACAGTAAGCCAAAAGGTCACAAACAGCACAAAATAGATCAGTATTTAATATATCGCAGACACCACTAAATAATTCCTCTTCAGAGAAAAGTGTTTCACATTTTGTAACAGACTAAGATGTTCTTTTACTAATGGAAGTGCTTGGGGCTCAATAACACTCAAAAGTTATGAAATGTAACACAGAAAAAGCACTCAACAACCACAATCTGCACTTTGATATTACTGTTATGAATTAAAAATTATAGGACACTAACATAAATGACATCATACTTGAAATACAAGTTTTCTCAGTAGTAGATCATATTTCGCATCAAAGAATGAATATGTGTGAGGTATCTAATTATCATTATGAATGCAACGTGGCAAAATTAAATTTAAGGAGATGTTACAATGAATTAACAGCTAGCAGGGTAGAAGAAATACTTGCTGTTGCTTGGATAACTATAGCAATGGGCATATGGATAATTTATATTCATAAGCCACAAATTTCAAAATCTTAAAGTTTTTGAAAAACTAGTATGCAAACACAGATTGCCTGCAATAGACCAGTAAATGCAAATCTACATCAGTATAAAATTAGTTGGCCTCCAACCACCCCCCCCCCCCCGCCCGCCCCCCCGCCCACCTAGTTGGCCTCCAACCACCCCCCCCCCCCCCCCACCCCGCGCCCGCCCTCTGCTCCCAGTCTTGGAGATTCAACTGCAGGACAGTCTTTAGTCTGCCAGCCAATGAACATGTACATATCCCCTCAGTTGAAAAGACTCAAACTAACTAACAAATTACAAATACAATGTACACCTCCTCCTCTTTCTTCAGTGTACTAACAAAATGGGAAATCTGTGCATCTGTTAATCCGGACAAATGCGAGGTAATGCATTTTGGAGGATCAAATCTAGGTATGAATTATACTATAAATGGCAGAACCCTTAGGAACATACAGAGGGATCTGGGCGTGCAGATCCACAGTTCCCTAAAAGTGGCAACGCAGGTGGCCAAGGTGATTAAGAAGTCATATGGCATGCTTGCATTCATCACCCGGGGCATTGAGTACAAGAGTTGGAAAATCATGTTGCAGCTATATAGAACCTTGGTTAGGCCGCATTTGGAGTATTCCGTGCAGTTCTGGTCACCACATTATCAGAAGGACGTGAACGCTTTGGAGAGAGAGCAAAGAAGGTTTACCAGGATGTTGCCTGGCCTCGGGGGTGTTGGCTATGAGGAGAGGTTGAATAAACTAGGATTGTTTTCACTGAAAAGACTGAGGCTGAGAGGAGACCTTATAGAGATCTACAAAATTATGAGAGGCATTATGACAGTCAGAGCCTTTTTGCAAGGTGAAAGTGTCAATTGCAAGGGGGCACAGGTTCAAGGTGAGAGGGGGAAAGTTTAAAGGAGATGTGCGGGTAGGTTTTTCACTCAGAGAGTGGTGGGTGCCTGGAACGTGCTGTCAGAGGATGTGGTGGAAGCAGGTACATTAGCAATGTTTAAGAGGCATCTGGATGGATACATGAATAGGGAGGAAATAGAGGAATACGGACCGAGGAAGGGCAGAAGGTTTTGTTTTTAGTTAGGGCATCATGATCGACACAGGCTTAGAGAGACAAAGGGCCTGATCCTGTGCTGTACCTTTCTTTGTCCTTTGTACTTTGGAACTAATGTTGGGCGTCATTCTCCGCCGGCGGGAGTCTCCGTTCTGCCGGCGCCCGGGGGTTTCCCGACGGCGTGGGGCTGCCCCACAATGGGAAACCCCATTGACCGGCCGGCGTTACGGAGACTCCCGCCGGCCGGTCAGCGCAGAAATGTGGCGGGGCGGGTAGGAGAATTTCGCCCGTTATTCTTCGTTCCACTTTAATTGAGTTGATTGCAGCCAGAGAATCTCTTACAAAGGATTCTCTGCTCCTGCCCATTACTTCTGGAATCTTCTAAGGACCTACCCAATGCCCTCTCCACTTGCTCACTTAGACACTGCCCCCATGGCAACCTCATCTGAAGACACTGGCCAGGAGACCTGGAAGTGGGATGCTAATTCTATCTTTCAGGTAAAGAGCCATGGCAAAGCCTGCTGCAGATCCCATGGAGTCCTGACCTGCTACAGGTCCAATTGTTTTGGCGGTAACAGTGGGCGGGATTGTCTCAGCCCAGGGCCGGGCCGGAGAATCCCCATGACCGGCGAGAATCGCACCACGCCGCCCTGACGCCGGGGCGCAATTGTCCGCAGGGCAAGGAATCGGCACCATTGGTGCATGTGTGGTTGGCATGGCGCCGGTCGGGGGCCGCTCTATATGGCCCCCCCGCCGATTCACAGCCCGGGATGGGCCGAGCGGCCATCGTAAAAAACCCGAGTCCCGCTGGCGCCGTTCACACCTGCTCCCAGGCGGCGGGACCTCGGCATGGAAGGATCCGGGAGTGGCCTGTGGGTTGGGGGGGGGGGGTCCGACTCCGGGGGGGGGGGGGGCCTCTTATGTGGCTAGCTCGTGATCGGGGCCCACCGATCGGCGGGCCTGCTCTCTGGCTGAGGGCCTCCTTTCCTCCGCGCCAGTGCCTGTAGTCCTGCGCCATGTTGCGTCAGGGCCGGCGCGGAGGAGGGAGCCACTGCGCATGCGTGCGTTGGCGTGGTAGCACTGCGAATGCGCAGACCCCGCGGCGCCCAGTTCATGCCAGGTTCAGCAGGTGGAGCGGCGTGGATCGTTGGGGCCATAATTGCTGATCCTGAGCCCGTGTTGACGCCGTCGAGAAACACGACGGCATTTCCGACAGCGTCAACACTTAGCCTCAGGATTACAGAATCCCGCCCAATCAGTTTAAAATTCGGCAGTGTCTTCACTTGTGTGAAGAGCAAAACTAAAGGCCATCACTGTGTGATAGTCATCAAGGAACCCAATAGGAAATTTAAAAGAATCTTCTTTATCCAGAGAGTGGTGAGAAAGTGGGACTCACTATGAGTGGTTGAGGAAAATAATATGAATGCATTTAAGGGAAGGCTGGATAAACATACGAGGGAGAAAGGAATAGAGGCTTATGCGCATCGGGTCAGATGAAGAAGGATGGTGGAGGTTTGATCAGCACAAACGCCTGTATGAACTGGTTGAGTGTAATGTCATGTTGCTGTGCTGTATGACCCATGTAACTCTATATAAGTGAAACTGAAGAATATACATCAGAACCCATTTAGGCAATTACATACATCAGTTTTGGATGCACAAGGAACCAATTAAATATAGCTTACTGGAAAACAGACAATACAGCTTTCATATTCAAACTCCAATTAGGAGTCTAACTTTGTGCTTCAATTGATGTAAAAGAAAGAGTCACAAGAGCACAAATCCATTACTGAGGAAGCACTGTCGATTTTGTCTTATTTTGTGGTAACTCGATGATTACACTGCAGCAATTTAACTCTCCATGGATACAGAGTGCAGGGAATTAAATCCGCACTCAATCATGTGTTCAGCCAAGGACTATTGCATTAGTAAATGTGACAATTTCTCTAATGTCATTGCAACCACTCAAGCAACGTTGGGACTTGGAATTATATTGACCCTTTCAGGTCAAATGTGTTTAAGAAGTGAGTCAGTGAGCCTCACCAGCATCAATAGATTCACAAATAAACAACTAACTATTTCAGAGAATCTACTTCATAGCTTCGAAAGATATTTTGTTCTACCACATTACTGACAAACTAGCTATTTCCAGTTCATTTGGGCAGAATATATATCCCTGTACAACATGCAGCAGGCATGTGCTTTGGTGCTGGAACAAATGGAGAGTTTGTTCTAATATCCTGCAAGGATCAGCTTTGTCTTGCCTCCCAGGTGGAAGTAATTACATGGACTTTACTTATTTGAGGAACTAATAGGTAAACAGCTTAGGTATATGATACATTCAAAGGTCAAGAGTTATATTTTGCTGCAAATCTGCTAGTTTAGCACACTGGGCTAAATAGCTGGCTTTTAAAGCAGACCAAGGCAGGCCAGCAGCACGGTTCAATTCCCGTACCAGCCTCCCCGGACAGACGCCGGAAGGTGGCAACTAGGGCTTTTCACATTAACTTCATTTGAAGCCTACTTGTGACAATAAATGATTTTCATTTACATTTCAATGCCTCCAAGCTCTGCTGCTGCTCAGGCCTAAGATTTCTGCTACCCACCTCATGTGCCCATCTCACGCCTTCTGGACACAAAGTTGGGCAATAGTTTAAATTCAATTTAAAATGTTAAACTAAAGTTTAAGTAAAGTTAGCTTAACATCATTCTTCAAATACCAACTGGAACATCATGTCAGCCCACGTGAATTACTAATTGCTCATCAGAGGTGCTAATGTTGAGCTGCAATCAAACTGGACTACAAAAAGGTTAATTATATATAAACACTCTGCAATTACTGCACACTAGGTTCTGTGCTGAAAACCAATGCTTCCTGCTGATTGACAAGGCTTCAAAGGGCACAATAATCCTTCCAGAATTACTGTTTCGAAATAATTATTTGCTTCTGTTGTAAATCGTATGCATCTTTGAGAGGGAAAATATCTCATAATAGATTATTATATTTCAAAAGTAATATACTTTTAGGCAGCCACAGCAGGTTGTGCATCAGGAGTGCATAAGAAAAGCACAAATAACCACATTTTAATTTTCAATGGAACATCCTGGGTTATGAGAACTGATGGTTATTGACACCTTTTTGTGTGATCAAAAATATCATTGCTTGAAATATTAATTCAGGGAAATCAAATGCAAAATAACAAGAAGGGCTCAGCGTGATTACATTTTCTCGTTCTTAACAATGACGTGAGAATTTTTTTCAGTCACTTCAGCTGCAAACTAATCAATGCTTCTACCACTTTCCGATTCTGTGTCCTTTCCTTTGTGTTCGCATATTGTTTTGTGAGGCGGCAGCCACAAGGCATTGGTGGGACCAGGGATCCTCTGTTTACGAGGCAGCGCACCCCGCCCCCAGGTTTCCCGGCGGTGTGGATGGCTTCAAAGGGAAATTCCATTAACATGTAGCGGGAGAAGAAAATTCCACTGCCAGTGGAGAATCCAGCCCCAAATCTTGAATACTGTGTGCTGCTTTTCTGCGTGGGTTTCCTCCGGGTGCTCCGGGTTCCCCCCACAGTCCAAAGACGTGCAGGTTAGGTGGATTGGCCAAGCTAAATTGCCCTTAGTGTCCAAAAAGGTTTGGAGGGGTGATTGAGTTACAGGAATAGGATGGAAGTGAGGGCTTAAATGAGTCGGTGCAGACTCGATGGGCCGAATGGCCTCCTTCTGCACTGTATGTTCTATGTTCTATGTATGCTTTGGCCTCCTTATTTAAGGAAGGACGTAAATGCATTGGAGACCGTTCAGAGGCGGTTCACAAGATTGATATCTGAAATGGGCGGGTTGCCTTATGTGGAAAGGTTAGGCAGACTGGGCTTGTTTCTACTGGAGTTTAGAAGAGTGAGGGGTGGCTTGATTGAAGTATATAAGATCCTGAACGGGCTTGTCAAAGTGGATGTGGAAAAGGTGTTTCCTCTTGTGTGTCAGATCAGAACGAGGGGGCACTGTTTTAAAATTAGGGGTCACCCTTACAGGACAGAGGTTTGCATGTTTGTATGTTCGTATTTCTAGCATATGCAGTGTTCTGCTTTTAAATTACACCTTGCTCTGTGTGATTGATAACAAGTCTTTGCAAAGCATCAAAATAACGACGATTGGTTTTTTAAAAATCCTCATGCGAATAAAAAGAAACATAGGGCGCAATTCTCCAGCCTCATTGCACTGTCGCTCAAACGTATCGAGGCCGGTGAATAGCCGGAGAGGCAAAAAACGAGATCCGTGCCAAACAGTTTGCGATGCAACCGGCCCGCTCCCGTAGGCGAAATCAAGATCTCGCCATAGCGTGGCGAGAAACCAATTATCACCACTAAAGCCCCATTTTCATACAATTAACGGGAGCCACCCCATATCCAATGGCCTCCCATGATTCGGTGTCCTCCCCAGCAAGTGCTCATGCTGGCGCCGATTAGTACTCCTTTTTACAAACGTGAACCTGGCGGAAGGGCTTCTGTGGGGAGCCGAGGAGGTGAGTAACCATCTTTGCTCACAGGCAACGAGGCCGGGGGTGCTGGGCTTGCCAGCCCAGTGCTTAGCGGGAATGGAGATCCCTCTGCAGGGGTGGGCTAGCATGGGGGGGTTTGTGGGAAATGCCTGGAGAGATGGACAAAGGGTCCATCGGTCGGGCCGCATTGAGGAAGGAAGTGATAGAGGCATCATAATGGTTTTGCGAAAAAGTGTTTAATGTGTTGTACAAACCCCACTCACGATGGTGCTTCCTCCAACCCCCCCCCCATCCCACCCCCTACCTACCTCCCCACCCACTCCCTCCCTCCCCCGGTGCCCTCAGTGAATCACAACATGCTTGGTCTTTCTAGCTCGACCGCTACGTCTTAGTGTTTCCCCAGGATGCACATCAGAGGTGCAGGCAGCCAGTTGCTTACCTTGTCCCGTGGCCTTCGATGCCCTTTGCAGATGTCCTCTGGGGGTTCTGGGGCCAGAGGGCCCTGGATCACTTGTCGGCGGCACATGCGCAGACATGCCACCCTGTCCCGTGTGCTGACTGTGACACATGGCCTCATCAGAGGGTGGAACTTGGGAGGGCTGGTGGCCAACATCCCCAGTCCATGGGATAGGTCCAGCTTGGCACCTGGCACCCCCTCCTCCCGATCAATGCCCTTACAGCCCTGGGGTCCACCTTGGGATGGTGGGGCAGTAGGTTCGAGCCCCGGCTGCCCCTGCATCATCTGGCTCTGCCAGACCTGGCGGTTCCCCATGGGCTGCACCAATATGTCGACCCCCTCGCCGATGCTCCTCAGTGACTGGGTCATGCTCTGCAGCACCTCGGCAATGCCCACCGGTGACTGGGACAAGCTCTGCAGCGCCTCGGCCATGCCCATCTGAGAGCGGTACATGTCCCGCAGAACCTCATTAAGGTCAGCCTGCTACTGGGTCACAACCCCCCGTGAGTTGGGCATTCTGCCGAGATCCTCAGCAATGGCGGTCACCAACTATGCGACGCCTTGCACCAGGCTCTCCACTTGGTGGCCACCCTGGAAGTGTTGGCCTTGGTGCCATTCATTGCCAGCGCCATCTCCTGCACGCCTAGCCTCTGGGGCTCCTTCAAGTGGCTATGGATCTGCTGGAGTGATGCTGACATCTCCCTCTGAAAGCCCAGGTTGGTCCGTATCATCTCCATCAGCTCCGAGTCTCTCTATACCACAGGCTCAGCATCAAGCTGGGAGCCAGCTGGGTCCTGGGATCCAGCAGCCCTCCCACTGCTGCCTCGCCTGGAGAGTCCTGCCTCCACCTGATGTGCATCATCAGCGATGTGCTGCTCACTAGATTGTGTTCCAGAAGCCTTTCCACTAACATGCCCCACCAAGGTGTGTGTATTTGCACTGGTGGAGAGTGGGGATGACAGCGGTACCGTGACTACGGCTGCATCCTCGGAGCTCTCAGCCAAGGTGTACTGCTCGGAGTCAGGAGAGCGTGCCTCCCAGGATGGGCCAGGTTGTCGGCTGGAGGACCTGTGGGAGAATGGACATGTGGTCAGTGGGAGGGATGGGTCAGTCAGTGAGTCAATCACTACTCACAGTTGACAGGTCTTCTGGGTGGAGCTCAGTGGTCCCTCACCTCTGCTGTATTCTCCAGCCTCTGCGTGGGTGACCGATCTGTCCTCGGCCACACCAATCATCTCCAGGGCCTGCTCGTCGAAGGAGGTGAGGATTCGTAGGTCTGGCACCCCTCTACTAGCCTGGGCCCTCTCCCGACGATTATGGGAGAGCTTTTCCTGAGGAGACACAGAGAGGGCATCGCATAGTTCACAGTTGTGGGAAGGTGGATATGAGGGAGTGGTTGGGGAGTTGAGAGGGGAGGGGGAAGGAGGAAGGGCTGGGGGTCTCATGGGGAGTTGGGGGTTCTGGGCACCACACTTTAAGAAGAATGAGAAGGCATGAGAGAGAGTGCAGAAAAGATTCACCGGAGTGATTGCAGGGATGGGGCACTTCAGTTCCGTAGATAGATCGGAGAAGTAAGGTCTGTTCCCCTAAGAGAAGAACAGGTTGAAAGGAGATTTGATAACGGTAGTGAAGTCTATACAGAATAAAGCATTAGAAGTTGAATCTGTTTTTCTTTTTCAGAAACGCATCCTTATAACAATATAAATAAGGATATTTTATGACCTTGTGACTTAATGAAAATATCAAAATACGGCAGGTTGCAGGATAAATGTAAGCGCGTAAGTACAGAGTGAAACCTGCCAAATCTCTCCCCATATCAATATTGTTTTAAATGTCAAGCAGGCTGCTGCACCTGGTATCCTGCACTGAAAGCTCTGACCTGTGGGTGGGAAGAAGGAAATGATGAACTGCCAAGCTAGGGGCTGCTGGGATCGTCCAAATATTTATTTGTTTTACTACACTGCCAGTCTGGTTGTTGGCGCTTCCACTTTTAAAATGATTGAACTGAACTTTACTGAAGCAAATAATCATGGAAAGTTATTGTAATTCCAGTTTTTCCTCCTATTTAAGTTGTGGGACATGATAAAAGAGTGAACCAGATTAAAATGCTTGAGTACCTAACCGCTCTACATAGAGGGTGACTCGGGCTGAGTCTCACTGTTAAAACAATTCATTCAGATTAAAAACGAGATATGGGGCATGATTCAACGATCCCGTTCCGCCTGACACGGATCCGGGCATAATGGGTGAATGCCCGAGAGCCCCAAATCGGGCTCCGCGCTGGGCCGATGGCGAGTCACTTGACTCTCTCTGCCCAGCATGATTTGGATCTTGCCCTTGCTGGGTGAGATGCAGATCTGCATATTTAATATCCGGACAACGGATTCACCCAGCGCCCGGGAGTCAACGGCCCTGCCTGCGAGACATCGCCAGAGTGTCGTTTAGTACTGGTCTACACAAAAATGGACCGGGCATAATACCATCTCAGAGGCCCCTGGGTGGTCAGGGAAGGGTAGTACCCTGGCACTCCCCCTGGCACCTTGGCACCTTGACATTTCCAGCCTGATGCCTTGGCAGTGCCACCCTTGCCTATTGGAGGTGGAGGGTGGGGGGGGGGGGGGGGTGTTCCCAGCGGCCTTGACATGGTTGTGGGGTGGGGTGAGGGGAGGGGGGTCAATAAAGCGTGGGGAAAGGGAGCTGAAAGGGAGGAAAGATTGAGGCTGCTGTTCAAATTGGTGCCCTGTTCTGCGAGCAGCCATTGCTGCTAGCAAGATCAGTTCGCCAACAGGAAATCTCTCCGAGTGTAACCTCGACGGGGAGAAACTCCCCAAGGCCAAATAAAATGACAAAAGTGCTGTTGAATAACGGTGTGATTTTCAGCACTGCAGCTGCCAAGAAACAACCCGCCAACTGCACTTAGAAGTGGACTTAAACTTTGGTCCGCTGAATCGCACCATGACCTTTTTTACTTTTGTGTGAAAGAGAGCCTTTTTCTAACAATCATCTTTGCTGTTCATGCCACATTCTCACAAATTAACTCCCTGTCGTAAAAAAGTTAAAGTACTTGGAAGGATTAATCCACAACATGGTTTGCATAGATAGATAGGAATGCCAAACAATTTACTACAAGTACATTGTCACAAGATTAAAGCAAAAGAAACTACAAGTAAGCAATTTAACAAGGCAATAGGATTAATCATCCTCATCAATACCTATTTTTCAGAATATTTTGGTAATGTTATAATCATCAATACCACAAAACTCAAATGGGGAAAATTGCATTTCTTTAGGAGGAACATTCTGTCCTCACCAACTTCTTAGAAAAAAACTTTATTGCCTGCCTAGGAAAGCTTGCGTAATTGTCAGCAGACTTCAGTAGTGACCTTCCAACAGAGATCGGTAGCTGGAGTAGAACTAGTTATGGCTCCAAACATTGCAACAATCCTGCCATTAAATGGCACAGTACCAGGAAATAATATTGCACAGATCTGGTTACAGTGAGAGGTAAGGAAAGAGGGAACTGACATTTATGTAGTCCTTTCATGACTTCAGGATATCCCAAAGCATTTCACAGCCAATGGAGTGTGGTTAATAACCAGCAGGGCAGGTTCAATTCTCATACCGGCTGAGGTTATTTATTAAGATCCCGCCTTCTGAACCTTGCCCCTCGCCTGAGGTGTGGTGACCCTCAGGTTCAATCACCACCAGTCAGCTCTCCCCCCCTCAAAGGGGAAAGCAGCCAATGGTCATCTGGAACTATGGTGACTTTACCTTCAGCGTATAGGGAAATTCAGTCGCCAATTTAAATGCAGCAAGGTCCCACAAACAGTCATGAGAGGAAAGGTTAGGTGCACTGTTTTAGGAATATTGGTTGAAGGAATAGTATTGCCAGGACACCAGAGGGCCACCACTTCTTTGAATAGTGGCATTAAATCTTTAATGTGCTGCTAGATAAGAAGCGATTGCCCTGTAACAGAATCATTTGGAAAATCCACAGAGTTCTGTGGAAAGGGTGGTCAGAAACATGGGATGCCACTGCTGCCTGAGATATCATCTGACAAGAATGTTAATTAAATGACTGTTTTAAGTTGCCAGGTGGCTGAAGATTGTTTAACTGCTGGGTGGAAAAGGACTGCAGCTGTTTTCACACAAAATGTGGAGTTGTAATACTGAGATTTCATTGCCATGTTTAACAACAAAAACCTGTATCTGACGTAGTAAAATTCACAGGAGCATTACCAAATAAAATTTGGCACATGGTCTATTGGGGCAGGTAACCAAAAATTGACTTGCGACACATCACCTTATGCAGTGGGAGCCGTGGTTTCTCACATAATGCCCAATGGTGAAGAGAAGCCATTAGTATTTGTATCAAGATCCTTGAACAAAGCAAAAATGAACAATGCACAGATCGAGAAGGAAGATTCAATATCATTTTCGGAATTAAACATTTTTACCAATATCTATATGGAAAGAAATTTACTTCACTAACGGCTTATCGACCTCTGATAATGATACTTGGGCCACACACCGGTATTCCATCTCCAGCAGCAAGTCAGATGCAGAGATAGGCATTGCTGCTGTCAGTATATACATACACGATAAAATATCATCAATTAATTCTCCACGGGATCGCTGATGGACTCTCTAGATTACATTCACCTGAAGAGTCATCAATGAATAGTTTGAGTGGTAATATTTTCTGTTTTAAAAATGTTAATAACACTCTTACAACCGAAGGACAAGTTAAGAAGTATACCAGAAATAATCCACTCCTGTCAGAAGTTATGGACATGGTGCTTCATGGCAAGACCACAGGAGCAAACCGAGAGTCAAAGCCATATGTTACCCGAAGTCTTGAACTATTCGGAGAGGTTAGTTGTCTCCGCTGGAGAATGGGATCCACCACTCCACTATTGTTAAGGAAAGGTGTCCCAAACTAATTTCATGATTGTCATTGTGGGATAGTAAGGATGAAGGAGATAGCCAGAAGCTATTTTTGGTGGCCGGGAGTCGATAGCGAAATTGAGGAGAAGACAGGTATGTGTTTGGCTTGTGCAAACGTTTGAAACCTGCTGCCACTAATGCCATTACACCCACGGGAATGAACAGAAGGGACATGGCAAAGAATTCATTGGCGGGATTCTCCGTTTCTGAGACTAAGTGTTAATGCCAACACAGAATTTGTGGACTTTCACGACAGCAAAACTGGTGCCGCACCTGGACCAATTCCGCTATTGTTAAGGTGCGAGTACCAGCACCACGTGGAACACAATTGATTCTAATGAGCAATGGCGCTGAATTCACCGGTTTCGCGATTAACACTCAGGAGGCTGACAAGCTGCAGCCGCAGATACATACTTCACTCCCCACACACACCACCCCAGCCCACAAGATGGCAGCAAGGAGAGCATTCCATGCTTCACCAACGCCGAGTTGGAGACCCTCCTGGATGCGGTGGAGGAGAGGCAGTTGACCCTGTACCCTGGCCCGGGAAGGAGGTTGCCGCCACCGCCATTCATCGTGCCTGGGCGCAGGTGGCAGAAGCGATCAGCCACATGGGCAACATAATCCGGACGGGCCAGCAGTGCCAGAAGAAACTGCACAACGTCCTCAGGGCGGCCAGGGTGAGTAAGTAACACTGTGCACTAACCTGCATCTTACACACCCATAACCCTACCCCCTCACCCTGCTCCCTGTGCCACCACTCTTACCGGCCGCCATGGGTGGGTGCCCTGGCCACTGAGGCCACCAGCTGCCCACCCCCTGGGCTGTATGAGTCGGACTGTCTAACACTGTTGTTTTCTGTCCCCTCCGCCCCCCCTCAGGAAAAGGCCGCACACAACCGCTAGAAGCGGGAGAAGTCAGGAGGGGGGTCGCCGGGCCTACAGTCCCTCATCATGGCCGAGCAGAGGGCCCTGGATGTGGTCAGCGGCCTGGAGGAATGGAAGGTTGCCAAGGTGGAGCTCAGCCGCGAGCAAAGAAGTGAGACCCCGTTTAGTTGCAGTTCCCCATGACAAGTATGTCAACACCCCCTCCCCAACACCACCCTCACCCCACATCACCCTCACCCCCACACCACCCTCACCCTACACCACCCCCACACCAGGCACTGGCTGATGTGGCGCAGACACAGAGGGAGGTGGCTCAGTCCCAGATGGAGATGGTCCACTCCCTTTGCTCCATGGCTTTGAGCGGGTGGACAATAGTCAAGACCAGAGCAGACCTCCAGGACTGACAGCGCCAGGTGTCCTATGGAGTAGCCCAAGGGCCTCGGGCACCCCGAGTTGGGAGGAGGTGATGGGGCCCATCCGGGTTGGGTCATCCCAGAGGACGCCCACCAACTAGGACTCAAGTCGCAGGGCAGGAATCACAGCAGGCCGCCTCCATTCCTACTGTACTGTCTGGGGACCACCTAGACTTAGCATTAGGGTCCCGAAGGCCAGGAAGTAGAGACCAGTTAAGTTAGCACGGGTGCAGGGCACAGTTTAGTGATAGGGGCAAGGGCACAAATCTGTATATAATCGTTCACATTAAGCACCTGTTATCACTGTTACAACCTGCCTCGGTGCTCTCTCCGATATGTGTGAGGGGTGGGCTGGTCTGGGCTGGCCGCTCGAGATGGGGGGAGTGGGCGGACCCTGTGGCTGGCCTTGGATCCACATCCCCCCCTCAACTGTCCCACCACCACCATCCCAGGAATTCAATGGGACCATGTGATGAAATGGCTAGCTCGCATGCAGGGATCCCCCAGGTGGACGGTGGAAAGTGCTTCGGCGGGCAGGAGTCAGACATTGTCAAATGATGTGGAGCACCAGAGATCATCACAGAGTGGGTTATCATCATCCTCCATCCCATGGACCAGACCGCTGATAGGTGTGTATCATGAGGGAATTGCAGGCAGGGGCTGGATGGGGCTGGGGGGGGGGGGGGTGGGGGGGGGGGGGGTGGGGAGTGAGGGGGTGGGATGCATGCCCCTATCCGTGCTCCTGGCCAGTGCCTCCCCTCCACCACCCCCCCCCCCCCCACACCCCAGCCACCCCACACACATCCACCCCCACAAATAATTGAACTTGGAGACGATCAAAGCATCCCGTATGTGTTGGTCCTGGCGCACATGTCGTGTGGCCTCCCATGCCTGCCTGTGCCCCATGTCCTGCCCATCCTCCTCCACCTCACATTCTCCTCGCCGGACAAGGCCTGTTATTCCTCCTCCTCCTCCAGCATGTCACCCCTCTACTGCGCGATGTGCTGGAGGACACAGCAGGCCACCATGATGCCTCTCAGGATCATACTGGAGGGCCCTCCAGAACGGTTCAGGCACCTGAACCGCATCTTCAGGAGATCGAAGCATCGCTCGATCGTAGACCTGGTCGCTGCATGGACATCGTTGTAGCGGGTCTCCGCTTCGGTCTGTGGCCTCCGGATAGGCGTCATCAGCCATGACTGCAGTGGATAACCCCTGTCACCCAGGAGTCAAACACCCAGCAGCGGGCGGGGGGCATCTCAAACATGTCAGGAATTGTCGAGTGTGCCAGGATGCAGGTGTCGTTTCCACTGCCCGGGTGAATGATGCACAGCTGATGGTCACATATCAGCTGCACGTTCATCGAGTAGAACCCCTTTCGGTTTGTGTAGAGGTCCTGTCATTTGCAGATCCTCGTACGGGGACATGCTTCCCGTCGATCACCTCCTGGACTTGGGGCATCCCGGCGATGGTGGTGAATCCCGCTGCCCGGCATCCTAATGGGCTTGGTACACATTGAAGTGGATGTATTGAGCCGCCTCGGCATATAGGGCCTTTGTGACGGCGCAGATGCACCTGTGCACCAAAGTCTGTGAGATCCCGGACAGGTCCCCACTCGGCGCTTGGAAGGACCCCGTCGTGTAAATGTTCAGGGCGACCGTCATCTTGATGGCCACCGGGAGTGGGTGTGCTCCCCCATACCCCCGTGTTGCCAAGCATGCCCTGCTCAGCCAGAGTCTTGGACAACATGCTCGGTCCGACGGGTCCTTGATTGACAGGCGGTACCGGTACACACAAATCCTCATGTGGCACCTTCTTGGCACCTGCTCCTTCATGGCCTGTTGGGCAGCTGGCTCTCCAACCTGGGCAGCTGCCGTCTGTCCCTCTGTGGCATGCTCCACTGCGGCCCGCTCTCAGCTTCATCCTCCACCTCGAGCAGCTCCAGCTCGTACAGCCATAGGGCATCCTCCAGCGCTGCAGCAACTAGCAGAAAGGCCACCATTGCTGGTTGAATTCCAATATCCATTGTCTGCAAGGGATGAGAGGCTGACATGTTATCATGGTGCATATCCCGTGTCCAACCAGGTCCACTGAGCTACATGGTGACCACTGTTGGCACTGCGGACTCTGTCCCCACATGTCCCTCCTCCCCCCATCCCTGAAGCCCTGGCCCTGTCAGTGGCCTTATGATACATTCTTCCACAATGTGAGTAAAGAATAGGAGCCTCATGTGTCCAGTTTGTTCGAGATACCTCCACATTAGGATGTGCAGTGGCTAGGGAGTGGCAGAATTCACAAACACGTTTAAATTCCAATTCTGAGCTGCAGTTGCTACAAGTTTGTAGAGTTTTGTTTAGTTTTTTAAATTATTCTTCATCGGATTTGTCTCCCTTTGGCCTCTTCTAAAGATAGACACTGATATTAACATACAATTATCCCTCTGAAAACACATTAAAAGTTAATTTAGAAATAAACAATTTGACCATCTCAACCCACTGCAACCCCGTGTTTAGCTGCAAACATACCATCTGTGTGTATATTCATTAGCCTGCCCAATATACTTGCCAACACCATCTCTTGCTTAAATTCGAGATCAATGTGACCTGTTTTTTGCTTTATACTCTGCCATCATCACTTGCAACAGATCATAAATTAAAACAATGCTATTGACAAGTATAAAATGCAGCTGCACCATTGAAACTATGGCGGAAGTTGAGTATCTCAACAACAACTACTTGAATTCTGGAACATAGGATTCAGACCTAGGTTGTTGAAACATGGCAGTCAATGTTGTAGTGATTAAAATCAGGGTTGCACAAGAGGCCAACATTGAAGGTGCGCAAGCTTGTGGCGCTGGAGGACTTTGCAGAGATAGGTTCCAGCAACATGGGCAATCCCTCCACATATACCCCACAATAGTTGGAGAGACAGCTTGAACCATGATCACTTCCAGTGGTGAGGCCTGATACAAACAGGCTCATGTTGGGCCTCCCAAGCAATTAAGGGCCCTGGAGGGTGGAAATCCCACCCCCCGAGCACTGCGAGCCAATCAGATTGCAGATCTCTATTGCAGATGTCACCGGGAGCAGTGACAGTAATGCACTGAGACCCAGCAGTAGGAGCAACAGTGGATCCCAGGACATGGGTGAGTGAGGGTGGGATGGAGGTCGCAGGGAGGGTTCGCTGGTGAAGGTTGGGGAAAGGGAGTGGCTTTCAGCAACCCCACTTCCTGATGTCAGGTCTCTGGATCAGGCACAGAGTGCATGCCAATGAGAGCTCCCACTAATGAGGTTGCAATAAACCTAACCGGATTTGTTGGTCGGCCTTCATGGGGAAGCTGGGTCACAATGTTGTGTGGGGGAAGTTGTTGCACTGTCAGGCACATGCTGGTCCTATGTAACAAGAGGCAATGAGAGTGTCCCTACCCTTCCGCCTATGTGCACCCCTGCCCCACCTGGCCTTCATCCTGTGGATTCGCAGCAGGCTCTTTCTTAGCTCTGTCCTGAATGTCCTCCTCATCCGAGGACACGTGCTGCTCCTCCAGGTTTTCCTCATCGTCATTGCCCTGATGCCGAACCAGGTTATGGAAGGGCACAGCAGACCATCATGATGCAGGAGACCCTCTGGATTCTGTACTTAAGGGCCCCATTGGACCTGTCGTGGCAGCAGAAGCATATTTTCAGGAGGTCGATGCACCGCTCTGTAGGAGCGGTTTCAAGACCTGTGTATTGAGTCAACTTCCACGTGGGGTTATTCCCTGTGGCTGAACTCAATACAGAGGGGAACAAACACGACAACATGGACAAAGATGGCTTATTTAATCAAGCTTGTTACGTGTACACGGAGAACAGACTGGATATCGGCCAAGACCTGTTCTGCCGAACAAAGACCCGAACACAGTAATTATACAACGTTCAAAGATCAATAGCCCACCGCAGTTGAATGCGATCCAATCCCTGAAGCTGCTTCTTTTAAACATATCCAATAGAATTGCAAGCAGTGTTTAAACTTCACCCAATAGAGTCGCAAGCAGCACGTGATTGATCCTCATCCTTACAGCTGCGTACAATCCCAGCAGCTTGCTGACTGTTTGTGAGAAGCAGAACAACAGAACCAGCACCCTGAATTGTTTCACAAAGGCAAGATGTCAGAAGTAATGTCCTTTTGGTCAAGTGAGCTATCCTAAATCCCATTTGATTACTTATTACTGCTGTGTCCTAAAAATACATGTTTAATGGTTAATAATGATTAGTCAGTCCTGTAATTCATCTCAATCCTTAATAAAACAACTTAAGTAAAACTACTCTAGTGGCATGCTAACGATTCAGTTTTAAGAGGTATCATCGCTGAACCCCCCCTTCACGCTCTATCACAGATAGGGTGGCACTGTGAGACCTGTTGTACCGGGTCTCTGCTTCCATGTCTGGCCTCCGCACTGGCATCAATAGCCAAGATGTCAGGGGATATCCCTTGTCCTTTACAAGACATCCCTGCAGCCGGGGTGACTCTGAAAAATGCCACGGATCTGCGACTGCCCAAGGATGTAAGTGTCCTGGAAAACATGCACTTACGTGTATGAATCACATCTGGTGGTCACACACCAACTGCACATTGAGGGACTGGAACCCCGTCCTGTTTATAAAGGGACATCCCAGATGCCATGGGGTGTGAAGAATGACATGGGTGCAGTCGATTGCTCCCTGCACTCATGGCAGACCAGCTGTTGTCGAAGCCCATTGCCCTCTCGTCTTGCTGTGCCTGGTCCAGGTCAAAATGAATAAAGCCCACCCCTTGCATAGTGTGCACCCATAACTGCGCAGATGCACTTATGGGCAGATGCCTGCAAGATGCTACACAGGCACATGGAGCCCTGAAATGACCCGATTACATAAAAACTGAGGACTGCCAAGACCTACATGGCCACAGGGAGTGGTTGTCCTCCGCCGCCACTTGGCGCTAGGTCTGCTAGGAGATAGCACAGGCATTGCACAGTCTTCCATGGTGAGGCAGAGTCTTCTTGACTTATTGTCTGACAGCTCCCTGAAGAACACTCAGGTCATGTGCACGCTCCATCTCCTTCAGCACTTTCTTGCCTCCTGCACGGCTGGAGGGGCCTCTGGCCCCTGAGCCTAAACTGCGGGCCCCCTGGTTTCCTGCCGCTGAGTCTTCCCTGGGTGCCACTGCATGTTGCTGCTGGAGTCTGTGCTCCTCCAGTGCTTTAATCAGTTGAATAGCGAGCTCCACTGGTTCCATTCTGATAGCAATCAGTTACCTTGAGGGATGAGAAAGAGAGAGAACGTCAGATCGGTGTCAGAGCAGGATAGCATCAGTACCCTTAACGGAACCATTGGCTTCTTGAACACGGAAGCAGCCAGTCCCAGACCTTATGCGGCAGCTGCTGCTCACCCACAGCTCAGGTGACCTCCCATCTCCATTATAGGACAAGCCACAGCCTATACCCTCACCCAGTCAGAGTCACCTTTGGCTCCCGTCTGACTCTCCCCTCCCTTATTCTCTATAACACTAGTGGTTCTGACAGGAGGTTTATAAGCTCACATACCCGCAATGGGCAGGATCAACTGGACGGTGGTTAGCACTGCTGCCGCATGGCGCCAAGGACCCAGGTTCGGTGGGTGGACAAAAACGTGGCAGATGGAATATAATGTAGGAAAATGTGAAGTTAAGTACATTGGTAGGAGGAATAAAGGAGCTGAATGTTATTTAAATGTAGAAAGACTGCAGAAAACTGCAGCACAGAGGGATTTGGGGGTCCTCATGCATAAATCATAAAAAGCTAGCATGAAAGTTCAGCAGGTAATTAGGAAGGCAAATCGAATGTTGGACATTATTTGTAAGAGAATGGAGTATAAAAATAGAAAAGTCCTGCTAAAACTATACAAGGAACTAGTTAGACTGCACCTGGAATACTGTGAACAGTTTTGTCCCCTTATCGAAGGAAAAATATAATGGCATTGGAGGCCATCCAGAGAAGGTTCTCTGGGTTAATCCCAGGTATTAAGGATTTTCTATGAGTAGAGGTTGAGCAGATTGGGCCTGTACTCATCTGAGTTTAGAAGATTGAGAGGCGACCTTATTGAGACATATAGGATTCTCAGGGGTTTGACAGGGTAGATGCTGAGAGGATGTTTCCTCTTGTGGAAGAGTCTCGGACCAGAGGGCATAATCTCAGCAAAAGAGCTTACCTATTTAAGTTAGAGATGAGGAGGAATTTATCCTCTTGGAGGGGAATGAATCTATGGAATTCTTTACCACAGAGAGCTTTCAACGCTGGGTCGTTAAGTATGTTCTAGGCTGTGATAGACAGAAATTTAATCAGTAAGGGAATCAAAGGTTATGGGGATAAGGCAGGAAAGTGAAGTTGAAGATTATATCAGATCAGCCATGATCACATTGCACGGAGCAGAATCAACGAGCTCAATGGCCTACTTCTGTTCCTACATCTTATTGTTTTTACATCCTTCCAGGGTAGGCACCATGTAGCCTTCTGTCTCATGTGGCTCGCAGCCGCCCCATGCCACAGCCATAAGAGTAACACAGCTGTCTATGAACTTTTAAACAACAGACAGCAGACCTCAGGACTGCCAACGCCAACCACGACCCCCATCACTGAAACCCCCCCAGAAACTCTGACACTCCCCCGTCGTCGGACACCCACAAGACCCACCCACCCTCACTCTATATGCTCTGTCCCATTTGACTCTTTTATGCTAGGTGGAGACAGTGGTGCTCACCTCCTTTCTCCCTCTCCGAGGTCATGGCGCCTAGTTCCTATTTTTAAACAGCAGCAGTAATTTCTACCATCCTGACATCACTCCTGGTGTGTGAGAGGATTCCATGAGGACTGAAGATGCGATGTTAATCATGCCAAATATATTATAATGGATTAAAATTCATGCCAATCAGGTTCGTGCCCTTCCTAGGCGCGAACATGATAGCATCATCGGGGAGGGCCCGGGAAGATTGGGTTCCGAAATCTCACTGGCGCAAATCCTGTTTTTGGCCTCTCGCAAGAATTAGCAGCCATTACAGGATCAGCGGCCACGGCTAATGTGCCTGCTAAATCCTGCCCCTTATGGTGAACATAGACCCACAGTTTCAGAACTTTGGATTTAGACAGTCCAATTTTATCAACTAATAATGACAACAGTTAAATGCTTTTTCGTGTTTACTTGCTAAGCATAATCAATACCTGCGCACCAGTAGCTGTGTAAGCTTTCTGTTGGAAGGGAGCCCAAATTGTCCAGATTCCCAGACATGGTAACAGTTGTAATGGACATGTTGGTTCAGGAGTTAGAGTGCTCCAAGAAGGAAGGTTAGAAAACGAAGCAATTTGGAACAAAAATATTTCATAGAAGAATCACTTTCTGGTTGTAATTCCAATCAGTTGTATGGCCATATAGTACAGATCATCCATTTCAAGAGTAACATGACATAGAACTTACATCCAAACTCTGCCTGAAGATGTTCTCCATTCCACCTTCACAGCATAGAATCCTCCTTATAATAATATGTTTCACATTAATCAGGAATGTGTATACTTTACGCTTGGATCAGATCAAAGTACTTTTCTGGAAATAGCTCAACCAATGCAAGGATTGTAAATTAAATTGCTCAATTTGATGACTCACCACTGCTGTGAATGGTTTGCAAAGGTAACATAATCACTTTTATTCTCTCCAAACTCTTCTATGATGACCATTTAAAGCTGTTCAGCTGAGGGAGACTGCTGCAATAAATTCAATACAACTAAAAATCATGTTCTTCAGTGGGAGGCACGGTGGCACAGTGGTTAACACAGGTTCGATTCCCGGCTTGGATCACTGTCTGTGCGGAGGTTGCACTTTCTCCCCATGTCTGCATGGGGTTCTTCCGGGTGCTCCTGTTTCCTCCCACAGTCCAAAGATGTGCAGGTTAGGTGGATTGGCCATGCTAAATTTCCCTTAGTGTCCACAAGGGTTGGATGGGGTTACTGGGTTACAGGGATAGGGTGGAGGTGTGGGCTTGGGTAGGCTTCTCTTTCCAAGGGCCGGTGCAGACTCGATGGGCCGAATGGCCTCCTTCTGCACTGTAAATTCTATGATTCAATATGATTCTATGAAATCCCACTCTCCCCTCAGGCTGCAGGGTTTAATGTCAGGTGTCTTGGGACCAACATTTCTTCCAAGTGTTTGCATGCCCCTGCACCCCTGTAAAATTTAGCCCAATGTTTTGTGATGTCGATCTTTTGTTGGAACCTGAATAAGGTCATTGACCTGAAACTCTGTTTTTCTCTCTCTGCATCTGCTTCCAGGCCTGCTGAGCATTTCCAGTACACAATTTTCTCTTTTTATTTGTAATTTCCAGCACCCACAGTATTTCGGTTTTATATGTCAAAGCTTGGCTCTGTTACACATGGTGTTTATTGGTTATGAGGATAGGTAATTATGCTCGAGCAGATTGCTTTTTTCCCCCGAAAGACTGACCTTCAAAACTCAAGAAGTTTTATTGACATATATTAGTACTTGGGTTGGTCGAGCTAAGGCATGCAGAGTTAGAAATAGATCCATAGGTTTATGTGTATATATACTTTGTAAACCTATATCCATTTTATTTGAAAAAGAATCAGACTATTTTTTAAGAAAACATCAGTTTTATCAAACTTTTAAAGAAAGTTTTCCACGGACCCCATTTGTTTGATTTGTCTGCTTAACCCTTTCTGAACTGTCACCAAATATCTTTCTTGGCTTGATTTTAGCACCTCGTTCTTACCCTTCAGAGCTATATAGATTTCATTTCTGAGTATCTCATCTATCGAATGTGTTTCCAACCACATTTCTGAATTGGCATGATGTCGAATGGAATTCCTATAAATCTTTAGTAATACCCTCAAGAGTATTGAAAGTCAGAGAGATCTAGGAGTACAGGTCCACAGGTCACTGAAAGGGGCAACACAGGTGGAGAAGGTAGTCAAGAAGGCATACAGCATGCTTGCCTTCATTGGCCGGGGCATTGAGTATAAGAATTGGCAAGTCATGTTGCAGCTGTATAGAACCTTAGTTAGGCCACACTTGGAGTATAGTGTTCAATTCTGGTCGCCACACTACCAGAAGGATGTGGAGGCTTTAGAGAGGGTGCAGAAGAGATTTACCAGAATGTTGCCTGGTAAATGGAGGGCATTAGCTATGAGGTTGAATAAACTCGGTTTGTTCTCACTGGAACGACGGAGGTTGACGGGCGACCTGATAGAGGTCTACAAAATTATGAGGGGCATAGACAGAGTGGATAGTCAGAGGCTTTTCCCCAGGGTAGAGGGGTCAATTACTAGGGGACATAGGTTTAAGGTGAGAGGGGCAAGGTTTAGAGTAGATGTACGAGGCAAGTTTTTTACACAGAGGGTAGTGGGTGCCTGGAACTCGCTACCGGAGGAGGTGGTGGAAGCAGGGACGATAGTGACATTTAAGGAGCATCTTGACAAATACATGAACAGGATGGGAATAGAGGGATACGGACCCAGGAAGTGTAGAAGATTGTAGTTTAGTCGGGCAGCATGGTCGGCACGGGCTTGGAGGGCCGTAGGGCCTGTTCCTGTGCTGTACATTTCTTTGTTCTTTGCAAAGGGTTCATTATTCACTTAGAACGAGGAATTTAACACACACCCATAAACTAAGCATGGCTCTTCTGATGCCTTTACTATCGGTCAAACTTGCCATCCTCCAGCAATACACCTAGAATACATTGCATTCTGCATAACCCAATTTAAAGATGAAGAAATTAACTAGTTGGTCTGGTGACACTGTGAAGTGTTCTCACTAAATTCCCGTAGAATAACAGATGCTAAACACACCCCGCCAAACAGGAGAATGACTACTGCAGTTCCGCGAGGGTTTGTGGGAGGAATAGGGGGCGCGATTCTCCGGTCCGACGCCCTCCCGCGATTCACGGAAGCTGCCAGATCGGCACAATCGCATTTTGCACGGCGCGGTACAGTGAATCGCCCGAGACAGCCAAAATGGCGATTCACCGGTACCCCCGCGATTCTCCAGCCCGGATGGGCCGAGCGGCCTGCCCAAAACGATGGGTTCCCCCTGACGCTGTCCACACCTGGTCGCTGCCGGCGGGAACAGCGCGGGAACGCTGGGGGGGCGGCCTGCGGGGGGGGCGAGGGGGATCCTGCACCGGGGGGGGGCCTCAAATGGGGTCTGGCCCGCGATCGGTGCCCACCGATCGTCGGGCCGGCTTCTCTGAAGGAGGACCTCCTTTCTTCCGTAGCCCCGCAAGATCCGTTAGACATCTTCTTGCGGGGCGGACTCGGAGAGGACGGCAACCATGCATGCGCGGGTGACGCCAGTTATGCGGCGCCGGCCGCGTCATGTATGCGGCACCTCCTTTCCACGGCGCCAAGGCCTGGCGCGCGTAAATGACGCGGCGCCGCTCCTAGCCCAAGATCGGGCCCTGAATCGGTCGGGATAGGGGGCGTTTCGCGCCGTCATGAACCTCGACGGCGTTCACGACGGCGCAAACACTCTGCCTCCATTTCGGAGAATCCTGCCCAGGAGAATTTCTGTTACTTGGTTCTCACAGACTGCTGTGCAAGCCAAGTCTTGTTTCATCAAATTGTTATTCCAGAATGCACATTCAGCAGACCAACAATGCGTTTTATTGATGACACGTGACGTTATAACGGCAGAATGACAGAATTGCATCGAGTACCTATCGACAAAATTGCTGTTTGTGCCGCCCTCAGACTCCAACTGAGGAAATTTGCAATGCTGCTCACGCCGCCACGCGCTCCCTCATACAGCAGACCATAGGAAGGTGCCATTCAGATGCCTGGACCATTCAGGTGGCTCTCTGTAATGCGCACTGAAGAGGGTTTGCTGCATGATCGCAGTTTGCTGCGCTCTTCACAATCTGGCTATGCAGAGAGTTCAAGCCATGCCAGACGGCAAACTGGAGGAGGAGGAGGAGCCCCCCCTCAGAAGGTGAAGATGAGGAAATGCAGGAAAATAATCCACATTCGGACAAAGCTTTCTGTCCAGGGGACCTATCGATACAATTTGGGGTTTCTATTCACCATCGGGGTAGACCAGGCAGCAAACAGTGTAACTGGAGCAACCTCTGAAAGGAAAAAGGGGGTCAAGCTGCGGGTGAAACAAAAACTAAATACATTAGAGCAGTGTCTGGCTCGCTCTCACCCTCCCTCCACAACCAGGATCGAAGAAATTTGCGGACCCCAAGGAGTAGCTATGGCCCCGAGGACTTTGACCAAAGAGGGCATGCCAGGATGAACGTTTCATCCGCAGCCTGCAGAATACACAGCCCAACACCCTGTGGAGTCGCCTAGCCTTTCCCCACCAAACCTTCGATCATTTTGGGGGTTTAATAACCGTGATTAAGGGAACCGGGGGGGGGGGGGGTCATTCAGTGAAGTCTATGGAGAACAAATCAGTTTTATTATCAGCCACATAAGAACAGTTAGAATCGGTTGTGCCATATTTAGATATGCTGCATGTAATAAACATACTCTGATTATTCAAAACTTGAAACCTATATGGATTATATTATTCATTAAGCTTCAGTATGGTTCATAAAATTAAGCCCAGACCTTCGACTGTAAATGAGTGAGTTTGGTCGTGACTAGTCAGGCTGAGCAACCTTCACATGATCAGAAGCACGCTAGTGTCTCCCACGGCTGTGTGTGTCAGATCTGTAAAGAGAGCAGCTGTTTAAGTACGTGATGCCATGCTGAGTGGAGGGAGCTGAGCGAGGATTTACCTTAGCGGAGAGGAGGGATGATCCATCCACTTCCTGGTGCTTCGCGAATGGGAGGCAGCCACTTCCTGGGCAACAGCCTCCCGGGCCAGTGAGGTGAGGTTGATGTGCTTTCTCGAGCCATCCGTTGGGTACAGCACCTGCCGGTGGGCCTGGACTCCTTGAATAAAGACCTCTATCTGGGGCACTGGTGGTTAAAAACAGGTGGGGCCTACTTCTTGAGGCTACTCGCCGTTTGCTTCTGGGTTGCTGCCATTCTGCACGGTCTGGTGAAGACAGGTGAATTGGAGAGAGTGATATGAGTGTGCCGGGCTAAAGTTTCAAAATGGCACCGGGACCTTATAACCCACCAGCTGAGGGTGGGTGGGCAAATCAGCTGCTGGCCCACAGGGAGAGTTGGAGGGGAACTTGCCTGTGCATAATTAATGAGGTTCCAAGTGCTGAATCTGGCCCTGTATCCTGCCATTCTGGTCAGCGGGATAGGCACTGCTGGAGTCTCCCACCACTGCACATTCTCAAAATGGGAGAATTATGTCCATACTGTTCCTTCATATTGCTAAAAAACTTATCTTAATTGTCGGTGGATAATAGAATATCTGATATAGCAGAAGTTCATACAGTCAACCCACGTTTCTATCAGGCTCTAAAAAACTGGATTCATCAACTATAGAGCTGTGATTCTGATCATGGATAAATACTATTCTCCCCCCACCTCTCACACACTCTTTCTCCCCCACCCCTCACATACTCTCTCTGTGCCCCCCCCCCCCCCCCCACTCCCCGGACACACTCTCTCCTCCACCTCCTCACACATTCCCTCTCTCCTCACCCATTCTCTTGCTCCTGACTCCTTCGCACACTCTCTCCCTCCCCAGCCCCTCACACACTCCCTCCCCAGCCCCTCACACACTCTCTCTTCCCCCTACCCCCTCACGTCAGCTGTTTGGACCCCATTCCAGGCACAGTGGCCAGAGTCTTCCAGCCGTTCACACTGGCGGGATCTTCCAGACCCACCAATGACGCATCCCCGTTGCGGGTTTCCCAGTGGCGAAGAGTGCATTCAGCGGGAAACCCTGTTGACAACAGCAGAACCAGAAGATCCCACCACTGGCCAATGGTGGGCCACATCCTGCCGCCGTGAAACATGAGGTGGTTTGCGTGATGAATACCACCCAGTGTATCTCAGTGTACATCCGCCCCAATGAGTGTTCGGCAGGGTTAGACAGAGCGACAGAGAGAGCGAGAGGATCACTCTGAGAGTTGATTGGCTGGTGAGCATTGCCTTCGCCGGGATTGAGAGATAGGTTTTAACTGTTAAACATTTTGAAGTATTAATAGTAAGTTGCAAGTTGTGGATAGCAAAGGTCTTGTAGTGCAAATACAATCTTCAAAGAATGGACTGGGCAATAATAATTAAGCAGCATTTGAGGGATCAGCCCCTTGAACAATAATAATAATAATAATCTTTATTGTCACAAGTAGGCTTACATTAACACTGCAATGAAGTTACTGTGAAAATCCCCTCGTCACCACATTCCGGCACCTGTTCGGGTACACAGAGGGAGAATTCGGAATGTCCAAATAACCTGACAAGCACATCTCTCAGGACTTGTGGGAGGAAACCGGAGCACCCGGAGGAAACCCACACAGACACGGGGAGAACGTGCAGACTCCGCACAGACAGTGACCCAAGCCGAAAAGCAAACCCGGGTCCCTGGTGCTGTGAAGCAACAGTGCTAACCACTGTGCTACCGTGCCACCCAATAGTCAGGTGAAGGGTTCAAGGGCCAAGAGACACAGCTTAAAGGAAAATAAATTTAGGCAACATTTCATAACAGGATGGCTTGTGGAACACATTGGGCGGGATTCTCTGAGTCTCCGCATCAAAATCGTGATCGGGCGCGGGGGCGGAGAATGGGTGTCAACCCCGAAATCTGGTCCGACACTACTCCCATGATCCACGAAGCACGCGCACACAGTCTACGCGGCGCGGGTAGGGGGTCATTGACAGAGGCCCCCCATGGCAATTCTCCGACAAAAACTGGCCGAGTTCCCAACAGCCTGTTTCTAACCACGTTTTGCCTGTCGGGAACAGCCTCCGCAGCCGCCCTAGTGCGGGAGGGGAGATCCTTCACCGGGAGGGTCCTCATGGATGGACAGGCTAATGATCTGGGGCCACTGATCCACGGGCGTGTGCGATCTTGGGGGGGCCTATATTTTCGGGGCTGGTCCGCGGTGTGAGTCCGCCATGTCGCATGGAGCGACCGCCCAAGACGAGTTGAACCTGGGTCCCTGGCGTTGTAAGGCAACAGTGTTAACCACTGTGCCACCATGCCATCCTTCCTCGCACACATAAAACCTGGACAACATCCATACTTGGGCTGATGATTACAAGTAACATTTGACTCACATGATTTTCAGGCAATGACCATGGGAGCATCAATCACCTTCCCTTGATATCCAGTGACATTTCCACCACCAAATTCCCCATCAGCAGCCTGGATAGTCACTATTGACCATAAACGTAACTGTATGTTATTTATGTGGCTAAGAGGTCAGAAGCGAGATATTCTGTGGTTAGTGATTCATCCCCTGCCTATGCTAAGCCTTTCTACCACCACAGAGAACAAGTCAGGAATGTGATGGAATACTCTTCACTTATCTGGATGAGTGCAGCTAGAACAACACTCAAAAAGGTCAATACCAATCAAGTCAGAGCACCCGGATTGGTTGGCACCCCTATCAACCACCTTAAACATTCAGGGCGGGATTCTCCGAGCCCGTGCCGGGTCGGAGAATCGCCGGGGGAGGGGGGGGGGGGGCGTGAATCATGCAACGCCGCCGATTTTCCGGTGGCCCGCGACGATTCGCTGCGCTTGACAGGCAGAGTGCCCGCCGGCGTCATTCGCGTATGGTCCTACCCGGCGGGACCTCGCCGTTCTAGTTACGGGGGCCGTCCTGGTGGGAGGGCGGGGGAGCCGACTCCGGGGGTGGCCTCCACGATTGCCAGGCCCACGATCGGGGGCAACCGATCAGCGGGCGCGCTCATTCCGGGGTTTGGGGGGCCCTATGTTCCTCCGCGCCGGGCCCCTGTAGGGCTCCACCATGTTGCCCGGGGGCCGGCGCGGAGACGCATGTGGCGCGCATCTGCGGACCCGTGCCGGCCTTGTAGGGCCGGCTTTCGGCGCCGGAGCAGTGCACAGCACTCCGGCGCTGTTCTAGCCCCGAGGAAGGGGAGAATGACTGGGCCTGGAGGTCTGTTGACGCCGGCATCGCTCGTGCCGCTTTTGATGCTGCCGTCAACACTTGGCCGGGATTTCGGAGAATCCCGGCCTCAGTTCCTCCACCACTCACACGCAGCGGCAGCGGGATGTATTATGTACAAGATGCACTGCAGCAATTTTCCCAGGGATCTTCGACAGCACCGTCCAAACCCTTGGGGCGGAATTCTGCGCAAATTGTCGGGGCGGGAAAAAACGGCGCAAACCCTGGCGGGAACCACTCTGGCGTCGAGCTGCCCCAAAGGTGCCGAATCCTCCACACCTTCGGGGCCTAGGACCGCGCCGGAGTGATTTGCGCCGCACAGGCCGGCGGGAAGGGGCTTGGCGCCACGCCAACCAACGCCGAAGGGGCTCCGCCGGCCGGCACAAGTTGGCGCATGCGCGGGAGCGCCAGCGTCTGCTGCCGTCATCCTTGCGCATGCGTGGGGGGGGGGGGTTCATCTCTGCGTCGGCCATCGCGGATCGGTACAAGGCTGACGCGGAGGAATAGAGTGCCCCCACGGCACAGGCCCGCCTGCGGATCGGTGGGCCCCGATCACGGGCCAGGCCACCGTGGGGGCACCCCCCCAGGGCCAGATCGCCCCGAGCCCCCCCGAGGACCCTGGAGGCCGCCCACGGAGCTGGGTCCCGTCGGTAGGGACCAAACTTGATTTACGCCGGCGGGACCCTTGTTAAACGGGCGGGACTTCGGCCCATCGCGGCCAGGAGATTTCAGGCGGCCCTGGGGCCCATTGAGTCGCGCCGGTCCCCGCCATTCTCCGAGGCGGGAGGCGCGATTCACGCCGGGGTGATTTTTGGGGGGCCGGAGAATTCGGAGGATGGCGGGGGCGGTTTTCACGCCGACCCCCGGCGATTCTCCGACCTGGTGGGGGGTCGGAGATTCCCGCCGCAATCTTTATCCCTGAGACGAACATTGGCAGCAAGCACGTGAGACCACAATCCCTGACAAAGTTCCCCTCAACGACACACACAATTCTGCCTTGAAAATATACCATCTTCCTTCACTGCGGTTGGGTAGACATCCTGGAACACCGTACCAACAACACTGTGTGAGTGACTTCACCACACAAACTGCAGCAGATGGTTCACCAACACCTGTTCCAGGTAAATTATGGAAGGTGAATAAACACTGACCTTGCCAGCAACACCCACAAATTGTGAATGAATAATTTGAACAAAAAATATCAGAGAGTTATTCTTCATGGAAAGAACGATTAATACATTTAATGATTTTCTAGGAAAGGTAATGAAGATGAACTCTCAAAACATTCAAAGAGGCTTTTTGCAGGTTCCAGTTGTTAATGGAGAGATCAACTAGATGGGCAAACTAGGCTCCCATATTTTGTATTTAGCTTTGTGATTTGTATGTTAAATTGACACAGTCTGCAAATGCGGCATCAATTAGTTCTAAACACTGGTTATGGAAGCATTGCAGTGTGGTTTTACAGTAATGTTTTGCGACAGAACAGTAAAATATGGTGGATCCCAATGATTAGCTAAAACATGAAGCTTCTACTGTTGAGTGCTCCATCACAGGACGGATAAATTAGAGAGTTACTCAACATGCACCACTTTCATCCATTCCACAATACTCATTTATAAAGCATCTGAGCATTCAGCAGTATAGTCATTACCTTATCAGACTAGTAATCCAGAACCCTGGACTAACGCCCAAAGAACCAGTCTTAAAATCCCACCATGGCAGTTTGAGAATTTAAATTCAGTTTGCTTCAAAGAAGCTATATTCATAAAAGTGACCACAAAGCTATATTATTGTAATAAAATCTAAACTAGTTCAGTAAGTTTAGATTTCTTGGGGAAAGATACTTGTTTTGCCTAACTGGGATATGTGATGCCAGTCCCATACCAGCCCCCCTGAAGTGAGCCACTCAGTTATATCAGTGCGACAAAGAATGATAGACTGCAGCAGTGTGACAAGGTCATCACCGTCTTACCTGCGCAACTAGGGTTGGACAAAAATTAACAGTGATGTCATATCCTTGGAATTAAAGCTTTAACAAAGAATCGAAGGATTAAGCTACTGACAGCCTACACCACTGGAGTGCTGTGCAATGTACGAGGAATAAATAATGAGAAAAATAGTTGTCTTCCACAATGAAGTCAAAAATAAAATTACTTTTTGGAGTCATTAAATATACATGAGTATAAACAGACACACTTAGGCCCAAGTTGCAAATTAGATTTTGGCTAAATGTGATTCTTTGACATACATATTGAATATTTTACCACATTCTAATGTGTGAGAACTCTGATCAGTATTAAGTTATTTCTATTTGGACAGCTGTGGATTTTTCTTTTTGCATTTTCTTTACATGTGTGAACATTTCACAATAAGCTTTCCAAATTCCATAACGTTTACATACAGAGGACACAGTTCAGACCTGAGGCCTGAACTATGTATCAGATTTTTAACATTTCAAAGCCTTCATCAGTAGCATTGAATATTTATTCACCTTTAATCAACAGCCTTTCCACTTTTCCAGAAACTTTGCAAAATGATAAATTTACAGCCACAGAAACTGACAACAAATCACTGAAGAACGAATTGTAGTTGCACTTGTGATGTGACCATCAATTCACACGAAACAAGGAATAGAAGGAAACTGTGGCTTTAATCGACTAGAACAGTACCTGCCTGCGACTGCTCTGCTACTGGGAGCCACCTACAGGGCTACTGCTCTTTATACCTCCCCTCAAGGGGAGGGGCCAGGGGCGGAGCCCACAAAGGCACCAACATGATACATCACAGGTAATACCTTACAATGGTCCATAGGTGGAGCCCTCATGGGCAACAGCGTGATACAGTTACATACATGGTGAATGGTTAATGCAATACATTCACCACAACTTGCTGCTTGATATTTTAATTTGACACAAAGGAATTCAGTAGGAAAGCCTTGTTAAATTCTGATTCCAGGCTCATATGCCATTTTGATTCAACAACCTCTCTTAAATGATTGTAGTCAATGATTCTGTCCGGTCTCAGCTCTCTTTTGCCAGCATATGCCATATTGGCCCGTCTGTTAATAGCAAGGGATGAAGGAGGGATGAACTCGCAATACAGAGAATTCTCTGGTGGACAGAGGTTTAACCCAGCTGGATTCTAATTCTGCAAAAACAGAAAGTCTAGACCGACACATCTTCATTATAATACCTTAACATCTGGCAGGTTTGGACCAAATACACTTCTTAAATTAAAGACAAAAAAACAGCATCTAATTTTCATTTTGATGTTCAGATATTCCAGATAAGGAATCACTGAATTATGCTCAGCTGGAAGTTAATATGTTTCCTACCTTACTTTTGTTAAAATAAAGGCCACACCGTTTAATTGAAAGACACTTCATGCATTAAAAAAGATTCAGTTAACCTACTGTGAGAACAGTTTAATTAATGACACACTATATATTACATGAACACAAGTATTTTTCCAACCTGAGCAATTTCTGGTGATCATCTGTTCTGTACGGATGAAACTTCTGAAAACAAAAGCTCAATTCACCTTCAGGCGTATTAATGAAATAAAAGTTCAGGCAGCTTACCACCACTCATCCCGTTGTTGGTGCTCTCTGGAAGAACATCGTCTACGCTTATATTTGATTACACAGTAAGTCTTTCAGGCAACTGATCCCAAGATGCCAACACAAAGCCAATTTAAAATGATTTGGAGAACTAATTTCCCTTCTCCATCAAGACGATGCAAGATAGCCTAGATGTTTAATTACTTCGACCCGGCTAGGCAGAGCGGAGTCAAAGCTGGGACTAAGCTGACATGTGCATCCTCGTCCATTGCCGATATAAATTTGACTGTTAATCATTGGTGATTCGGTTCTTATTTTTCCATTGTATAGTTGTATAGGTGGTGGGAGGGGTGTTACATTTCTGTATCAATATTTCCTTCATTTCTTCAGGATGACCATTCATATATTGGATGATTATTTATTTTTCTTTAGTGGAGTTAGACTTGCACATCTAGCTAGCCATGTTCTCCAGCTGTTCGTTCTCTCGCGCTCTCTCTCTCCATTGAATGAAGCACTGCAACCCAGGGGGGCATTCTCAACACTTTACAAAGGCCAGCATATTTTATAGGTTGAACTTTGATATCAATAGGAATTCAAGTTCTAATTATCCATACTTTTTCAATATGAATTGAAGAAAA
Organism: Scyliorhinus torazame; assembly: GCF_047496885.1. NCBI lineage: Eukaryota > Metazoa > Chordata > Chondrichthyes > Carcharhiniformes > Scyliorhinidae > Scyliorhinus > Scyliorhinus torazame. The sequence goes on from NC_092713.1 coordinate 67,262,548, forward strand.
ACAACAGGTCTGAGGATTGAGAGCAGTTTAGAGATCAGTTAAAGAGGACCAAGGGATTGATTAAGAAGGGGAAAAAAGGGTACAAGAGTAAGCTTGCAGGGAACATAAAAGCTGACTGTAAAAGTTTCTACAGGTACGTGAAGAGAAAAAGATTTGTGAAGACAAATGTAGGTCCCTTACAGTAAGAACAGGCAAATATATAATGGGGGACAAAGAAATGACTGAGCAACTAAACACATACTTTGGTTCTGTCTTTACAAATGAGGACAACAATAAGAGGTTGGATTCTCCAAAAATGGGGCTATGTCCCCACGCCGAAGTAAAAACGCTAGCGTTTCACTCTTGAATTTCCTTTAAAAAGTCAAGAGCGATTCACTTACCTGCAGGAGGCTAGCAGGTGCTTCTCATAGCTCTGGGTGTGGATTCGGGCCACCGCACTTCCAGTCAGGAGTCCAAGCATGTGCCATGGCGGACTCGGATCGCAGACCGACATCAACACTGTAGGCCCCCCCTGAAATGGCGCATGCAGATCCGAGCCACCCGATCGCTGCCCCGGCCACCCATGAGGCACCCCCGGTGCTCGATCCCCCCGCCTCCCACAAGGGCGGCCGCGGATTGAGTCCACAGCTGCAACCCGAGGTTCCTGACTGGCAATATGTGGTTTGAACCATGCCATCAGGAACTCGGCCAGTTTTGCCTGGAGAATCGCTGGGGGGGGGGGGGCTCTGTCAATGGCCCGCCAGCCTTGCCGCGTAATCCGCTCACAAGCAATTCTCCAGGGACCGGAGAAACGCAGGAGCAGCACCAGGCACGATTCCCGCATAAACGTTGATTCTCTGCCCCAGCGCCAAACACGATTTCGGCATGGGGCTGCGCCGAATCCCGCTCAAAATATCTGAAATGCTTTGAACGCAGAGTTTGGTGAGAGGGAGGAACTGAAGGAGATCAATATATTGCAGAAAAATGGTGTTGGATGAAATTGGTGGGATTGAAGTTTGATAAAGCCCCAGGCCTGATAATCTACATCCCAGCATACTTAAGGAAATCGCTCTAGAAATAAGGGATGCATTGGTGGTCATCTTCCAAGATTCTATGGACTCAGGAACAGTTCCTACAGATTGGAGGCTAGTTAATGTAACTCCATTTAAAAGGGGAGATAGAGAGAAGACAGTGAATTATAGACCAGTGAAGTGGGGCGTCATTCTCCGACCCCCCGCTGGGTCGGAGAATCGACGGGGGCTGGCGTGAATCCCGCCCCCGCCGGTTGCTGAAGTCTCCACCACCGGATATTCGGCGGGGGCAGGAATCGCGGCGCGCCGGTTGGCGGGCCCCCCCGCTCGATTCACCGGCCCGGATGGGCCGAAGTCCCGCCGATAAATTGCCTGTCCCGCCGGCGTGGATTAAACCACCTTTTGAACGGCGGGACAAGGCGGCGTGGGCGGGCTCCGGGGTCCTGGGGGGGGCGCGGGGTGATCTGGCCCCGGGGGGTGCCCCCATGGTGGCCTGGCCCGCGATCGGGGCCCACCGATCCGCGGGCGGGCCTGTGCCGTGGGGGCACTCTTTCCCTTCCGCCTCCGCCACGGTCTCCACCATGGCGGAGGCGGAAGAGACTCCCTCCACTGCGCATGTGTGGGAAACTGTCAGCGGCCGCTGATGCTCCCGCGCATGCGCCGCCCGGTGATGTCATTTCCGCGCCAGCTGGCGGGGCAACAAAGGCCGTTTCCGCCAGCTGGCGGGGCAGAAATTCCTCCGGCGTCGGCCTAGCCCCTCAATGTTGGGGCTCGGCCCCCAAAGATGCGGAGCATTCCGCACGTTTTGGGCGCCAGTCGGCGGACATCGCGCCGTTTCGGGAGAATTTCACCCCTGATGTCGATAGTGGTGAAAATTCTAGATTCCATTATCAAAGATTTTATAGTAGAGCACTTAAAAAACAGTGGCAGGATCGGTCAGAGGCAGCATGGATTTATGAAGGGGAAATCCTGCTCGACAAAACTACTGGAATTCTTCGAGGATGTAACTAGTAGAGTTGATGAGGGGGAGCCAGTGGATGTGGTTGATTTGGACTTGCAGAAGGTTTTTGACAAAGTCCCATATAAGAGATTAGCATGTAAAATTAAAGCACAGGGATTAGTGGTAGTGTATTAAGATGGATAGAAAACCTTTGGCAGACAGGAAACAAAGAGTAGGAATTAATGGGTCTTTTTCCAAATGGCGAGGAGTAACTAGTAGGATACCGCAGGGATCAGTGCTGTGACCCCAGCTATTCACAATATATATGAATGATGTAGATGAGGGAACTAAATGTAATATTTCAAAATTTGCAGATGACACCAAGTTGGATGGGAGTGTGAGCTGTGAGGAAGATGCAGAGATCCTTCAGTGTGATTTGGACAAGTTGAGTGAATGGGCAAATGAATGGCAATGGCAGATGCAATATAATTTGGAAAAATGTGAGGTTATCCACTTTTGTAGCAAAAATGGGAAGGCAGACTATTGTATGAATGGCCATAAATTAGAAGAGGGGAATGTGCAACAAGACCTGGGTGTCCTCGTACACCAGTCATTGAAGGTGAACTTGCAGGTGCAACAGGAGGTAAAGAAGGCAAATAATGTTGGCCTTCATTGCGAGAGGATTTGAGTACAGGAGCAGGAATGTCTTGCTGCAATTATACAGGGCCTTGGTGGGACCATACCTGGAATACTGTGTGCTGTTTTGGTTTCCTTATCTGAGGAAGGATGTTCTAGCTATAGAGGGAATGTCGCAAAGGTTTACCAGACTGATTCCTGGGATGGTGGGACAGACGAATGAGGAGAGATTGTAACAATTAGAATTGTATTCGCAGGAGTTCTGAGGAATGAGGGGGGATCTCATCGAAACCTATAAAAGTCCGACAGGACTGGACAGGATTGATGCAAGAAGGATTTTCCCGATGGTGGCAGTGTCCAGTACCAGGGATCACAGCCTGAAGATATGGGGTAGACCATTTGGGACAGAGATGAGGAGAAATTTGATCACCCAGAGAGTGGTGAGCCTGTGAAATTCATTATCACAGGGAGTAGTTGAGGCCGAAATATTGTATGTTTTCGAGAAGCAGTTAGATATAGCACTTGGGGCGAAGGCGATCAAAGGACATGGGGGAAAGGCGGGATTAGGCTATTGAGTTGGATGATCAGCCATGATCATTATGAATGGCAGAGCAGGCTCAAAGGGCCGAATGGCCTGCTCCTGCTCCTATTTTTCCCTGTATTTTTAATGGAAGCTCTGTTTAGCATAATTTGTTTTCAACTAATGCACAATCAAAATAAAACATTTGTACATAAAACAGAGTTGATAGCATTGTACTGAGCAAAATAATATTAATGTCACAGTTCTCCGAGGTTACTCATAGATAAGTTGAATAATGTTGCTCTTCAAAGTCGCCAATATGATGTTATGTCCCAACAGCGTCGCAATACTGTGGGTATTTCTATTTATCTCGGTCAACCACAAGTCTTTCCCTTATATTGATCAAATGACCACACAACCAGTTAGTCAGTTCAAAAGATGGTTTATTTACACACACTAGGATTACTTCGACATGCAAACACAATATCTACTACGAGTTAAACAACACCTATCAGCTACAATAACCTATACTTAACTTCAGGGCAACCGGCGCTGTGCAGATTGATAAAGCCCTTATCTTGATCTCACGTGGCTGGTTTGAAGAAGTGGCTCTGTCTCTGCTGGACTCATCCGTCAGGTAGCGATCGTTGGTCTTGAACTTGGCTGGCTGCTCCTGCTACAGTTGGGCTGGCACAGGCCGGATCCAAAAGAGGCTGGCACTGGCCGGGTCCAAAAGAGGCAGAACACATGGCTGTGTCCCCTTTTATCCCTCTGGGATTTCACGCTCTTTGGGGCGGTCCTTGATCTTGGACCCAATAGTTCGACAGGGCTCTGATCACTGCCTTCGATTTCGGCCAATAAAGGGGCAGCGGTAGCCTTGGTGGCTGGGCGGGTCCTTAGCGGTCATTGACCTTGGCGATTGGACTCTCTCAGTAAAGGGAGTGGCGCTGATCAGTCTGTGGCTGTATCGGTTTCTTGATTGCAGTCCTATTGTTCTGGGGAAATGGGCCATTAGAATGCAAACGAGCGGGGGTTTCGATCAGGTCTAGCTACCTGCATTTCAAATACACAGAAGCTCTGTATCTGTCTGAGTCCTGGGTTGGCCATAATTCTCATGGTCCTTTGCAGGTGGCCATCTCAGATGGCTACAATACAAATGCTATACATAATGCCACTTTGTTCAGTTGGCTTCACCTATTATGTTTACTCACTGAATAGGCATTTCAAATGTGAAATAAAAAGTTCCTAAGAGAATTGAAATGATGGGCGCGTTTCAGCGGACTTAATAATAATAATATTAATAATCGCTTATTGTCACAAGTAGGCTTCAATGAAGTTACTGTGAAAAGCCCCTAGTCGCCACATTCCGGAGCCTGTTCGGAATTGAACCCACATTGCAAGCCAGCTGTTTAGCCCACTGTGATAAACCAGCCCCACTTCAAACTAAATCCACGATTGGACGCCTTTAGCTGCAGCACTGAGAGACATCTGCTATTCAGTGGCACTTTGTCGCTTAATTTTGGCCATGGGGATTTTCTCTCTGCCAAGGTCGTACATAGCAGTGATTTGCTGCTGGCGAGCTTACCTCGCAAGCAGGAAAGTCTGCTCTCAGACCAGGCACCATTTTGACCTGCTGATCTAATCTTTTCCCCCATCCCCTCTCAGGCCCCCCGCCACTTTATTGACCCCCGCTCACCTCTCCAACCCTGCGGAGTCCCCTGGGACACACGCCCCCCCCGTACCCTCCTGCCAACTTGGCACCCTGGCAGTGCCCCTGAGGTGTAATGTCCCTCAGGTTAAATCACCACCAGTCAGCAACCTCCTTCAAAGGAGAAAGCAGCCTATGGTCATCCGGGACTGTGGCGACTTTACCATTTTACCTTTTACACCTGTGTAACGTTAACACAGTAAAACATTCCAAGACACTTTCATAACATTATCATGACCGATTTCCGAAAAATAATGCAGCAAAGTAGCAGTGTTACAACATAACAGCATCTTGCCAATGTTCAGCACAAAAGGTGAAAGAAATTTGAGTGGAGGCGACATTTACACAACTGTCCATTTAGCAAGAAAACTGAGACTCCAAATGAAACACTTCAACTGATTCTACAATTGTTCTGCATGATGAGCTGTAGCTGATAAAGACTGGCCATGTCTCACATCTAGAGGCCTACATTCCTCACATGGAACAACAATTTACTGGATGCATGCTGAGTGAACTTGGCATGCCATGAATGGAAAATTGTACACAACAGGTGTCTGCATGCCCTGGCTAGACATAGTATTAATTTGTCTGAATTTAATAGGAAAAGGGCATTGTTTATAAGTGGTTGCAAAATATCCTCAGAAGGGCAGGTAAAGTTCAATCCATACGTCATAGAAATGACCACTTTTTTTGATCTTCACCGTGGACTCTACAGGAGCTACAGTGTATGGTAATTATATGATATTCAGCAGAGTGATGGTCAATGCAAAGATTAATGCCCACAAATTCACAGTTTACTAAAGGGTGAAAACTTGATAATATTACAGGCTTTATAATTAACATCTATTGAGGATGTCCAGTCGAGTTGATACTTTATTCGTGGTGTGTTACAGATCACTCAGGAAGTTCATGTTGCTGTGGCTGCATGCACTTTTTACAAGTATGTTGTAGGCGGGAGTAGAGATGGTACTGGCTTAAGCTTTTCCATTTGGCTGACCAGGAGTCTCTCTCATTCTTGCCATGGTACGTGTTGGAAGAATGAATTTGCAGGTTGATCGTCAACCTGTTTGGCCACATTATTACACACTTTCCTTGGCTATCAAGTCCTGCACCCAGAGCTTATGAGACATTACTCATGCACCACAAGACCTTTCTGTGATTTTGTACAGTAAGGCAAAAAGAATTCAATCAATTTGTTTCTTCGCTATAAATTTGTTTCTCATATGAAATAAGCTGCATACATGCATGTATTATATGGCTCATAGTAATTTTTCAGAGGTAATATTTAATTCTGGAAAGATATAACTGTAGAAAATTGGATAAACACAACTAAAACACCTTGAAGACTAGTACATTTAAAATTTTGGAGCCATGTTGACTGAAGGGGTTAACAGCAAGTGGGCTTACTTAGCAAGGAGATTTAGTGACAGGGTGTTTACCCTGCTTGCAAAGAAATGCAGCTGAGGGAATTTTCTTTGGCGGGGAGGTGGATTTAAAGCTACCATTAATTTAAAAGCGTTCCATAAGCCCTAGAAGACTTTGCCATCATGGAGATGGCTGGAGCTTAAGAAAATTCTAGGGTTTCAATTTATCTGCATGTTTACTGGGGGACTGAGTGTTCTGTAGCAGTGGAAAAGGCATTATTAACCAAGTACTGCTGTTAACAGCCTGCAGGCAGCAGAAGTATTGCTGTTAGGTGACATTGTGTAGTTGGGTCTCAAGAGAAGACCCAGGAGACATTGAAAGCTCCATGCAGTCAAGGCTCAGGAGAAATCCTGTGCAGCCGAACAGGTGGCAGAAGGTCACTGGCTCTATGTTAGAAAAGGTTAAGGCTCAGAAGAAGCCCTTACATTTTAAGCTTGGTGTATCTGGGGAGATTGGAGCTTTGTTAAATCCAGGGGCAGTAACAGCCCAGTGAAGCTCGTGGACTATTAAAAATAAATTGTGCCAGTAAATAGAGGCTGAGTGCTAACACGGAAATCCAAGTGGCAGTGTTTCGGGAGATGAGATTGAAACCCTGGGAGGTGTGCAGTTGTTGGCGCAGTCCAGGTTTGAGTGGCTTTGAGAGAATACTGACATTTGCACTTCAAAAATGAAGCATTTGTGTCCCTCATGAGGGGAATTGCTAGAATGTTGGCTCTGAGTCTATAACTATGTGACTCTATACATCATACCGTGGATGAGCACCTTTACATCACAATGGGATGTGGGCACACATAGTATCATACAATACTGGCAGCACAATCGCATAGTGGTTAGCACAATTGCTTCACAGCTCCAGATCCCAGGTTCGATTCCCGGCTAGGTCACTCTCTGTGCGGAGTCTGCACGTTCTCCCCGTGTCTGCGTGGATTTCCTCCGGGTGCTCCAGTTTCCTCCCACAGTCCTCCATCAGTCAGATGATGTTTGAAGGAGTAGCATGAAGATGAGAAATAGAAGGAGGCCAATGAACTCTTGGAGCCCTCCAGAAGTAGCAGTGCGGGTGCAGCAAAAGAAGCTATTATAAATGACTCTTCGACTGGAAACATACAAATGGAACCAGATAAGAGTACTCCTTCTCAGTTGAACAGAGACAGGAGTGGCTAAACTGAAATGTGTGACTCAATTTGTGGCTAAATCCATTCTGATTGGAAGCTTCTGTGGATTATTTCCTGCCAATTCTTTCATTTTTAAAACATTTCTTTACATCTCCCTCCACCATACGCTGGGTGGGATTTCCCAGTCCCGCCCGGGGTCAACAGACCTATTAATGGTCTTTTAAATTGATCATCTCACCTGCAGCATTTCCCATGGTGGGCTTTTACTGAGTCTCTTTCAGCAATGAAAGATGCGCATTTATACAGTGCCTTTCACAACTTCAGGACCTCCCAATGTTCTTTTCAGCCAATAAGGTATTGCTTGAGATGCCCAGCTGTGTGTAAGAAATATAGCATTGAATGTGCATTCAGCATGGCCCCACAAACAGAGATGTCAAAATGACCAGCTGACCTGTTTTGGTCACGTTAGCTAAGGAATAAATACTGGCCAGGACCCCAGGGAGAACTCCCCTGCTCTTCTTCAAATTGCTCCATTTATGTCCATCTGAGAGCACGGAGAGGACCACAATTTAACACCTTATCATTAAGATACTACTTTTCACAGCACAAAGTGCTCAGTACTGCCCTGAAATGTCAACCTTGATTACAAGTTTAAGTCTCTGCAATGGGCCTTGTATCCACAACATTCTGACTTATGTAAGAATGCTATCCATTGAGCCATGACTGACACGCAACTTCCAGTTACCAGGAGGTTCAAAGGATGCACTTATCATGTGATTATTGAAATAATTGTTGTATGATGTAAAAACTATTCTTTTTAATCATAGAATAATAGAATTTATAGTGCAGAAGGAGGCCATTCGGCCCATCGAGTCTGCACCGGCCCTTGGAAAGAGCACCCTACTCAAGCTCATACCTCCACCCTATCCCCGTAACCCAGTAACCCCACCTAACCTTTTTGGACACTAAGGGCAATTTATCATGGCCAATCCATCTAACCTGCACACCTTTGGACTGTGGGAGGAAACCGAAGCATCCGGAGGAAACCCACGCAGACACGGGGAGAACATGCAGACGCCGCACAGACAGTGACCCAAGTCGGAATCTCACAGAGCTCAGTGCACAGGTGGGTCTGCGACGTCACAGAGGCCCCATATGCCCAGTTGGCACAGCACATCCATTTCAATGTGGACTGAGCCCACCAGAATGCCTGGGCAGTGTGGTTCGCTGCCATCGCCGAGATGCCCCAGGTCCAGGGGGTGATTAACAGAATGCATGTTGCCTAAAAGCACCTGCAGGTGACAGGCCGGTCTTCATATCCAATAGGGGTTTCACTCAATGAACGTGCAGCTGGTGTGTGACCATGAGATGCGCATCATGCATGTCTGCGCCTGATACCCGGGCAGTGTGCACGACGCCTTTGTAGCCACCTGGGTTGGCCACTTCCTGACTTAAAATGGAGAACCGCAAAGACTAAAGGGAAATTCAGCCAACACAGGCAAAATTGAGCAAGTGCAGAAATCATGTGTATTGAAACTTGCAAAAAACCAGACAGCACTGAAACCAGCAGCCATCTGCATAGTAATGAGCAATTCAAGGCACAATTGCAACACTCAAGGTGAATAAAGCCAAGCCAGACTCCTCGGCGCCAGCAGGAGCCAAGACAAAGGAAGGCCAATGGACATTTAGGGACCGCCCAGCGATCAGGGAACAACTCCAGTATTGGAGAAATCGATCCAAATGATCGGAACGCAGTCCAATCATTTGGAACCAGGTACGAGGTCCGCCCCAAAGGGCGGGAAGCCCCTGGGGACTATAAAGCAAAGCCCCCAAGTTCAAATCGTCCTTCTTGCAGGGTCACTCAGCAGCGAATCAACCCTTGAGAGTTAACTGTCTAAGCTGCCGCATCAACCAAGTAAGTCTCCAGTCAACGCACGCTACGAGATAGGCGCTCCTAGCTACCAGTCCATACCAGCCTGTGAATACTGCAGACTCAGATGGAACGAAAGGCCATTTGTACCCCTGACCTGGTGGGCCATTTCCGAAGCTACGTATAGGCCTTTTAGTGATAGAGAATAGTCTAGAAAGTAGAGTTTATGCATGAGCAGTGATTTACTGTGTATAATAAATGTGTTTTGTTTTGAATCTGACTAATTGGTGTGTTGAGTTATTGATCAGTACTTGAACATGAACCTCATGGCGGTATCATAAAGATACCTGGCGACTCTAGAGCAAAGGTTGTAGAAACAGAGCAAATTGAACTAAACAAAAGTTAGCAACACCTTCATCCTGGCACACTTCACGGTTCCTGACCTTTTCGACACCCCCCCCCTCCCCCCCCCCCCCCCCCCCGCCCCGGTTGATGAGTTGGCTCCTGGGTGACAGGGGCTATCCACTGAGTTCATGGCTGATGACACCTATCTGGAGGACACAGCCCAACGCTGAGACCTGCTACAATGACACCCATGCCTGTGATCGAGTGGTGCTTCGGTTTCCTGAAGTGCCTGAAACGCGCTGGAGGGGCCCTCCAGTCTAGCGCTGGGAGGGTCTCCGACATCAGGGTGGTCTGCTGCATTTTCTACTGCATCGCACAGCAGAGGGGCGACATGCTGGAGGAGGAGAATGAGCGCTAGGCATCATCCGACGAGGAGGATGCAGGGGAGGGTGAGGGTGGGCAGGACATGGGGCCAGGGCACGTATGGGAGGCCACACGTGCATGGGGCGCTCTGATCGCCTCCAGGTTCACCGTCAAGGGCGACTGGCCAGGGGCATGGACATCACATCACACCTCCTCTCACCCCCTGCCACGCCCTCCCATGAATACCCTCGCTGCGCCACCCTCCACCTTGCAACCCCCTATATGATTCCTACCTGCTTCACTACGGGGTGTGGGCTTTGGGTTGACAGTAAAAGCTGGTCGAGCCCATGGGATGGAGGATGATGACAACTCGCTCTGGGATGAGCTTTAGTGCTGCGCATCATTCGGCAACATCTAATTCCTGCCCATGGTAGCACTTTGCACCATCCACCTGGGTGATCCCTGAATGGGTGCTGAATATTCCAGCTTCGGCTGGGGCTGGGGTGACCGGTGGGGGGGTGGTCTGGGGTTGGTGAGTGGGGGGTTACAGGGGGGCAGTTTTGGACAGGCCGAGTCCATATGTGGCTGACACCATGTTGTACATCGCAGCCGCCACAGGCCGCCGCCGTGCGTTTGCGCGGCCACAGACCCAGCCATTCTGCGGCCTTATCCGCAGGTAAAGCCGGGAGTTTTTCACGGCGCGGCTGCTAGCCCCCCACCGGGTGGAGGATCAGTGTGGGGGCAGTGCCGAATTTTTGGTCGTAAGACCAGATGGATCCTGCGGACATAGCCGCAGAATTGGAGAATCCAAACCTTAGTCCCAGGAACGGAGAATCCAGCTGAGAGTCTTTCAAACTTCAACCTTTGTATACTTCAGCACCCATTTTTCACATTTCAAACTGAAATTACCTTTCACGCTGTTATCTATTCTAATACTTGACATATCACTTGACAATTTCAATTGATATTATTAACAGCATTTTACCCCTGTCATTGAAAGTATTATCTGCAGTAATTTTCTTTGAATATTTTTGCCTGTTTGTTGAGTTTGCCTATTTGGCTGTAAGCAATTTATCTCAAACACTAATGGACGGATTTCTTGAATTTTTAAAAGGGTTGCTTAAAATTGGGTGATAAGGGGGGGCGATTCTCCGAGCCGGGCCGGAGAGAATCGGCGCCATTTGCGCCGGCGCATTTGGCATGCCGCTGGCCGCGGGCCACTGGAATCGGCGGGGCCGCCAATTCTCCGGCCCGGATGGGCCGAGCGGCCGTGCAGATACGACAGAGTCCCGCTGCCACCGTTCACCCCTGGTCGCTGCCGGTGGCAACTCTGCACGAACGGTCGGGGGGGGGGGGGCGGCCTGTGGGGGGGGGGCAGGGGGGCAGCTTCACCGGGGGGTGGGAGGGGCTCCGATGGGGTCTGGCCCGCGATCAGGGCCCACCGATCGGCAAGCCCTCCTCTCCCCCCGCCCCCCCCCCCCCCCCCGGGCTTTCTTCCCTGTGGCCGGCCCCTGAACACTGATGCCATGTTGAGTCGGGGCCGGCGCACTAAAGGGGCGTCATTCTCCGACCCCCCGCCGGGTCGGAGAATGGCCGTTGGCCGCCGTGAATCCCGCCCCCGCCGAAGTCTCCGCTCCCGGAGATTGGGCGGGGGCGGGAATCCGGCCGCGCCGGTTGGCGGGACCCCCCGCTGGATTCTCTGGCCCGGATGGGCCGAAGCTCCGCCCAGGAATTGCCTGTCCCGCCGGCGTAAATCAAACCTGGTATTTACCAGCGGGACGAGGCGGTGTGGGCGGGCTCCGGGGTCCTGGGGGGGGCGCGGGGCGATCTGACCCCGGGGGGTGCCCCCACGGTGGCCTGGCCCGCGATCGGGGCCCACCGATCCGCGGGCGGGCCTGTGCCGTGGGGGCACTCTTTCCCTTCCGCCTCCGCCACGGCCTCCACCATGGCGGAGGCGGAAGTGACTCTCCCCACTGCGCATGCGCGGGAAACTGACAGCGGCCGCTGACGCTCCCGCGCATGCGCTGGGAAACTGACAGCGGCCGCTGACGCTCCCGCGCATGCGCCGCATTTCCGCGCCAGCTGGCGGGGCAACAAACGCCATTTCCGCCAGCTGGCGGGGCGGAAATCCCTCCGGCGTCGGCCTAGCCCCTCAATGTTGGGGCTAGGCCGCCAAAGATGCGGAGACTTCCGCACCTTTTTGCCGGCGCGATGCCCGTCTGATTTGCGCCGGCTTTGGCGCCAGTCGGCGGGCATCCCGCCGTTGGGGGAGAATTTCGCCCAAGAAGTCCCCCGCACATGCACAGGTTGGCGCGGCCCAACTGCGCATGTGCGGGTTGGCGCGGCGCCCATTTGGCGCAGGGAAAGGAGGGTGGAGCGGCGTGAACCGCTCCAGCACCATGCTGGCCCCCTGTGGGGGACAGAATAGGTTGTAGCCAGACCCGGTTCGCGCCGTTGTGAAACGTGACGGTGTTCACGACGGCGCGAATACTTGGGCTCCAGTTGGGAGAATCGCCCCCAAGGCAAATTGACTTTTTTTTAGAATGTTGTTGATCGTTTTAAAATGTTACAAATTGTCACAGGTGCCAAACGGTGAGCAGAGTTTTCAGAGCAGGTTTTTGAATATGCCTTGGCCTAAGGCCTCCTGACTGAGATCAATGTTCTTAATATTAAGAATTTTCTTTTCAGCTTTGTAGTTACAGAGTGTCACAGATGGAGTTTTTGTGCTTATTAATGTAAAGTAAGCAGAGGACAACTAAAAACAGCAATAAGGGAGTAGAAGATGAAATATGAGTGCAAGATAGCTAGTAATGTAAAATAAATGTTTTTTCGATATATAATAGCTAAGAGAGATGCAAGAGTGGACATTGAACTACTGGAAAATGGGGCTATAAAAGTAGCGATAGGGAACAAAGAAATGGCAGGGGAACTGGGTAGGAACTTTGCATCAGTCTTCACAGTGGAAGACACCAGTGGCATACCAGAACTGCAAGAGAGTCAGGGAGCAGAGGTGAGTGTAGTGGCCATCACTAAGGAGAAGATGAGGGGGAAACTGAAAGGTCTGAAGTTGGATAAATCACCTGGACCGGATGGACTACACCCCATAAAGGAGATAGCTGAGGAGATTATGGAGGCATTGGTGGTGATCTTTCAAGAATCACTGGAGTCAGGGAGGGTTCCAGAGAATTGAAAAATGGCTAATGTAACACCCGTTTAAGAAGGGAGTGAGGCAGAAGACAGAAAATTATAGGCCGGTTAGCCAGACTTCGGTTGTTGGTAAGATTTTAGAGTTTATTACTAAGTATGAGAGTGCGGAGTATCTGGAAGTGCATGGTAAAATAAGACAGAGTCTGCACAAATTCGTCAAGGGGAGGTCGCTCCTGACAAATCTGTTACAATTCTTTGAGGAGGTAACGAGGAAGTTAGACAAAAGAGAACCAGTGGAGGTGATCTATTTGGATTTCCAGAAGGCCTGTGACAAAGTGCGTATAGGAGGCTACTAAATAAGATAAGAGTCCATGGTGTTGGGGGCAAGGTACTGGCATGGATAGAGGATTGTATCTGACTGGAAGAAGGCAGAGAGTGGGGATAAATGTATCTTTTTCAGGGTGACAGCCGGTGACTAGTGGGTGTTCCGAAGGGGTCAGTATTAGGACCACAACTACTCACGATATATATTGACAATCTGGAAGAAGGAACTGAGGGCATTGTTGCTAAGTTTGCAGATGATACACAGAATCATAGAATTTACAGTGCAGAAGGAGGCCATTCAGCCCATCGAGTCTGCACCGGCACCCTTGGAAATTGCACCCCACTTAAGCCCATACCCGTAATCCAGTTACCCCACCTCAACGTTTTGCACACTAAGGGCAATTTAGCATGGCCAATCCACCTAACCTGCACATTTTTGGACTGTGGGAGGAAACCGGAGCACCCGGAGGAAGACACGGGGAGAACGTGCAGACTCCGCACAGACAGGGCTTTACCAAGATGGCGCCGGAGCGAGGCGACTCTCTGCGAGCTCTCACAAACAGATCTTACTTTTTACTTAACTTATACTCGTTCTAATCTTTTAAAAATTAATTCTAAACCTAACATTGTTACTAACCTCTCTCTTTTATCTTCTCTTGTAGGCTTGAACATCCTCCGAGGCCCTTGGAGACCTTTTGACCCGACCCGACCTGACCTCCGCGACCTGGAAGAAGATCGGGCGCAAACCGGAAGTGAAGCCCCGACCTCGATTTGGAGCCGACCCGGACCTCGGAGCACCAAACCCGGCCTAACTACAGACGCCAGCCCCTGGATCGCCTTGCCCAGTCCCCGGAGCTCCCGACCCGACCCCCGACGGCAAGACCCGGCCCAACGTGACCCCCAGAGACCCGCCCAGCGACCCGACCCGGAGAGGCCCGTCCAGCGACCCGACCTACCCGGTGATGGAAGAAAGAAAAATCCAAGTGGAGGCTCAACCGGGCCTACTTCAAGATCCGACCCCAGGAGCGCCCAGGAAGGGAACAGACCACGGGACCCAGCCGAACTTGCCTCAGGAAGCCCCTGCCCACGACCCAGGACCCCAAAACGCCGGAGACTGCTCACGAGGACCCGAACGCGCTGCAAGGTATTCCTGCGCCCGCAGAACGCCAGGACCCATCCAGATCGCAAACATGCCCCCCTAGCAACACCTCTCCCTCAACCAGCGCCCGGGACCCTGCCAGACGCGACCCCAGATACCTAGACAGCGCCCTGGTCCCCGCCAGCGCCCTGGACCCCGCCAGACGCAACCGCCTACCTTCCACAAGAGCTGACGTCGGCCATCGGATCCCAGGATCATCCAGCAGCAGCCGCCGACCGAGGAAGCGAGGGAAACGCGGCGGTCTGCAGGTTAGATTGAAGCAACACGGTTTCAAGACCCCTCTCCCCAGCATACTCCTGGCAAACGTCCAAGCGATCGAAAACAAGCTGGATGAACTTAACGCCAGACTTACCTCTCAGAGGGAAGTAAGGGACTGCTGTGTGCTCTGTTTCACAGAGACATGGCTCACCCCTGCCTCACCGGACTGTGCCATACAACCTGAAGGCTTCTCAATTCACCGGGCGGACCGCACGGCATCATCAGGCAAAGCCAAGGGTGGAGGCGTTTGCCTCCTCATCAACTCCTCCTGGTGCTTGGATGTGGCGATTCTGGCGACCTACTGCTCCCAGACCTGGAATACCTGACCGTGAAGTGCCGCCCATATTATCTTCCACGTGACTTCACTTCAGCCATTATCACAGCGGTCTACATCCCACTCCAGGCCGTAGTGAGGAAGGTGCTGGACGAACTATACACAGTAATAAACAACTACGAAACAGAACACCTGGAGGCCTTGTTCATCGTGGCCGGAGACTTCAACAAGGCCAACCTCAAGAGTGTACTGCCAAAATTCCACCAGCACATCTCCTGTCCCACCAGGGGCGACAACACTCTTGACCACTGCTACTCAAAAATCGAGGGCAACTACCGTTCCATCCCCCGACCGCACTTTGGGAAATCAGACCATAAGACGGTGCTCCTTCTCCCGGCATACAAGCAGAAACTCAAGCGGGAGAATCCAGCTAAGAAGGTTGTGCAGTGCTGGTTCGAGGAGACAGAAGAGCTCTTACGTGACTGCTTAGAGACAGTGGACTGGTCCATATTTAAGAACTCAGCGACCAACTTAAATGAGTATGCCACCACCGTCACAGACTTCATCAGCAAATGTGTGGACGACTGCGTGCCAAAGAAAGCAGTACGTGCGTTCCCCAACCGGAAACCATGGCTCAATCGCGAGATTGACTCCCTACTGAAGGACAGATCTGAGGCGTTCAAGGCAGACGACCCTGACCTATACA
Organism: Scyliorhinus torazame; assembly: GCF_047496885.1. NCBI lineage: Eukaryota > Metazoa > Chordata > Chondrichthyes > Carcharhiniformes > Scyliorhinidae > Scyliorhinus > Scyliorhinus torazame. Next base: position 67,278,345 of record NC_092713.1, read on the forward strand.
AGAAATCCAGGTACGACCTCCGCAAAGCCATCCAGAATGCCAAGAGAGAATATCAAACCAAGCTAGAGTCCCAGACAGACTCTCGGCGGTTGTGGCAAGGATTAAACAACATAACGGGCTACAAAGTGAAGCCGAACAGTATCTCTGGCAGCAGCGCACCCCTCCCCGATGAACTCAATGCATTCTATGCTCGGTTCGAGCAGGTAACCAACAATCCGCTGGCGAGTGCCCCGGCAGCCCATAATTCACCCATACCCACCATCACAGCTTCCGAAGTCAGATTGGCCTTCCTGAAAGTGAACCCTCAGAAGGCGACGGGCCCAGACGGGATCCCTGGTCGTGCACTCAGAGCCTGCGCGGATCAGCTGGCAGAGGTATTCACGGACATCTTTAACCTGTCCCTACTCCACTCCGAGGTCCCCACCTGCTTCAAGAAGACCACCATCATACCGGTACCAAAGAAGAACCAGGCAACGTGCCTCAATGACTACCGACCAGTGGCCCTGACTTCAGTCGTAATGAAGTGCTTCGAGAGGTTGATCATGAAGCGCATCACCTCCATACTCCCAGAACGCCTTGATCCACTGCAATTCGCATACCGCTGCAACTGGTCCACATCAGACACCATTTCCCTGGCCCTACACTCATCCCTAGAGCATCTCGAAAACAAGGACTCCTACATTAGACTCCTATTTATTGACTACAGCTCCGCCTTAACACCATAATCTCAGCCAAGCTCATATCAAAGCTCCAAAACCTAGGACTTGGCTCCCCACTCTGCAACTGGATCCTCGATTTTCTGACCAACAGACCACAATCAGTAAGAATGAACAACAACACCTCCTCCACAATAGTCCTCAACACCGACGCCCCGCAAGGCTGCGTACTTAGCCCCCTACTCTACTCCCTGTACACACACGACTGCGTGGCAAAACTTTACTTCCTCAGGAAACTAAGGAAATTCGGCATGTCCACATTAACTCTTACCAACTTTTACAGATGCACCATAGTAAGCACCCTATCAGGCTGTGTCACAGCCAGGTATGGCAACTGCTCGGCCCAGGACCGCAAGAAACTTCAGAGAGTCCTGAACACCGCCCAGTCCATCACACAAACGTGCCTCACATCCATTGACTCCATCTACACCTCCCACTGCCTGGGGAAAGCGGGCAGTATAATCAAAGATCCCTCCCACCCGGCTTACTCACTCTTCCAACTTCTTCCATCAGGCAGGAGATACAGAAATCTGAGAACACGCACGAACAGACTCAAAAACAGTTTCTTCCCCACTGTCACCAGACTCCTAAATGACCCTTTTATGGACTGATTTCATTAACACTACACCCTGTATGCTTCATTCGATGCCAGTGCTTTTGTAGTTACATTGTATATGTTGTGTTGCCCTATTATGTATTTTCTTTTATTCCCTTTTCTTCTCATGTACTTAATGATCTGTTGAGCTGCTCGCAGAAAAATACTTTTCACTCTACCTCGGTACACGTGACAATAAACAAATCCAACCCAATCCAATCCAGTGACCCAAGCCGGGAATCGAACCTGGGACCCTGGAGCTGTGAAGCAACGGTGCCAACCACTGTGCTACCGTGCTGCCCCTGTAGAGGGACAGGCTGTGTTGAGGAAGCAGGGAGGCTGAAGAAGGACTTGGACAGGCTAGGAGAGTGGGCAAAGTAGTGGCAGATGGAATACAACACTCAAAAAGCTCAACAGCAAACAGGGCAAAGCAACCCACTAGATTGGCACCCCATCCGTTACCTTAAACATTCTTGTGGTTAACTGATAAATGCCTCTGAAATGACCAAGCAGGCCACTCAACTGTATCAAACTGTGATGAAATGTGAAAAAAGAAGGGAAACTGGATTGACCATCTGGCACAAACGTACGTACTGGAATTGACAATGGCACACCCATTCCCTTTGACCTTGCAAAGTCCTCCTTTAATTAACATATGGGGGCTTGTGTCAAAATTAGGAGATCTGTCCCACAGACTAGTCAAGTATCATCTAGCATTGCCAGAATGGTGGCACAGTGGTTAGCACTGCTGCCTCACAGTGCTGAGGACCCAGGTTCGATCCCAGCCCCGGGTCATTGTCCGTGTGGAGTTTTCACATTCTCCCCGTGTTTGCGTGGGCCTCACCCCCACAATCCAAAAAGATGTACAGGGCAGGTCAATTGGCCATGCTATATTGCCCCTTAATCGGTAAAAAAGAATTGGGGACTCTATATTTTAAAAAATGTATCACCTGATATAGTCATACTCGCAGAATCATACCTTACAGGCAATGTCGCAGACACCACCATCCCTCAGTATCGTCTTTCCCACCAGCAAGAAATTTACTGCAAATGTACAGTGTATTGGTGAGGCCACGCCTGGAATATTGTGGGCAGTTTTGGTGTCCTTATCTGAGGAATGAAGTTCTTGCTATGGAGGGAGTGCAGCAAAGGTTTACCAGGCTGATTCCTGGGATGGTGGGACTGTCATATGAGGAGGGATTAAGTCGGTTAGGATTGTATTCATTGGAATTTAGAAGAGTGAGAGGGGATCTCATAGAAATGTATGAAATTCTAACAGGATTAGATGGGGTAGATTCAGAAATAATGTTCCCAATGTGGGGGAGTCCAGAACGAAGAGTCATAGCTTGAGGATAAGGGGTAAATCTTTTAGGACTGAGGTCAGGAGAAATTTCTTCACCCAGAGAGTGGTGAACCTGTGGAATTCATTACCACAGAAAGTAGTTGAGGCTAAAAAGCTGTGTAATTTCAAGAAGGAATTAGATATAGCTCCAAGGGCTAAAGGAATCAAGGGATATGCAGGAAAGGCAGGATCAGGGTATTGAACTTGATGATTAACCATGATCATAATGAATGGCGGAGCAGGCTCGTAGGGCTGAAAGGTCTCTTCCTGCTTCTATTTTCTATGCATGTTTCTATGAAAGACCAACCAGAAGCAATGGCACAGTGGTATTAATTGCCCACTAATGGGTCTCAATTTGTGGGTGGGCAGGAAGGCTCATTGAATCCCTTTGTGGGTATTAAGAGAAAGCAAAGAATTCATAATAAGATTCCATTGAATGACTATATCAACAGCCCCTGCTGAGCTGAATCCATTATTGAGGTTTGGAATTCATTCATATTGGAATTCCAATGCATAGCTGTATAAACAAAACTCCATACCTGAATACATAATACCTTTGAAGCCATTCCAAGATCTCGGTCATCTGATCAAGCTTTGAAGCAGATTTCTGAACTGTCATTCAATGAAAAGAAAATCACAGGAGGCACTGGACGTAGTTAAATCTGAGTAATTACTATTGTTCAATGCAGAAGAGCACTTTATCCATTAGGTAATGTACTGTAACGTATCTGAACATTTTTCCACTTTCACAATGCTGGCCAACTTAATGGCCACTCACTTTTTAAGAGTAAAACCCAATCATCAATCACTGTATTAAAATATACCTAACTTATCACACAGCATTCTGACATATGACGTTGGTAACACCTTTTGAACGTAATTGTCAAAAGGTTCCGGACTTCACACTAGGGAACCCCCACTACTCATGCCACCTCCAAGATGGAATGAACTATATCACCTTCTGTAGCCAACCCTACTCCCTCAAACTTATGAGCGCATCTAAAATATCCAGTCCTGCAATGAAGCCGGCAAGTTCGTGGCTCATGCATGTGGGCTTGTGAACTTACTGTTTCCCATTTTGCTGTTCAAAATTTCCAGGCATGGGAATGGGGGTGGAAATTTCACATGGGTGCCACCTGCCTCCTTTTCTGCCTGCCTGACATTGGTTTTTCCCCTGTCAGGATGGCAAAATCTGGCCGCAGGTGTTAAGACTATACAGCTGATCAACGGGCCAGACAGACCAGCATTCAAGAGAAATCACTGTTATTTACAGGAATTCTTCTTATAAAAGCCACGTGCTAACAATTTGGTTATCTTGGGCGAAATTTTCCGGTATCGGCGCGATGTCCGCCGACCGGCGCCAAAAACGGCGCAAATCAGTCGGGCATCGCGCCGCCCCAAAGGTGCGGAATCCTCCGCATCTTGGGGGGCCCAGCCCTAACCTTGAGGGGCTAGGCCCACGCCGGACTGATTTCCGCCCTGCCAGCTGGCAGGACATTGCCGGGCGGTGCATGCGTGGGAGCGTTCGCGGCCGCTCACGGCATCCTCGCGCATGCGCTGTGGAGGGAGTCTCTTCCGCCTCCGCCATGGTGGAGACCGTGGCGAAGGCGGAAGAAAAAGAGTGCCCCTACGGCACAGGCCCGACCACGGATCGATGGGCCCCGATCGCAGGCCAGGCCACCGTGGGGCACCCCCCTGGGGCCAGATCGCCCCGCGCCCCCCCAGGACCCCGGAGCCCACCTGCGCCGCCTTGTCCCGCCGGTAAGAGAGGTGGTTTAATCCACGCCGGCGGGACAGGCATCCTAGCAGCGGGACCTCAGCCCATCCGGGCCGGAGAATTGCGGGGGGGGGGTGGGGGGGGGGCAACCGGCGCGGCACGATTCCCGCCCCCGCCAAATCTCCGGTGCCGGAGAATTCGGCAACCAGCGGGGGCGGGATTCATGCCAGCCCCCGGCAATTCTCCGACCCGGCAGGGGGGTCGGAGAATCTCGCCCCCATGATCACTGAATTTTGTAATGAGATGAATGTTTTTCTCCCACCCTCCCCCAGTTTTTGCTGTCACAAACTTTCCTTCAGCCATGACCTGGCTCCCAGTTGCTGCGTGGAATTAAACACTGTAGATTTTTGTAGCTTGCTCTTGTCAAATTATTATAGGATCAGGAATTCAAGACCATTCCCAGCTTTGTGTCAATTCTAATGCATCTAAGCAGATCGCTATCCCTGAATATCACCTCTGGTTGCTGTCCTTGCTTTCCTCACCACACAGCAAATTCTGATACCTGAACAAAACCAGCAGAATTAGAAGGTGGAAGTTAGGTTCAAGCTGGGGGTAGGGAAGCTGGATCTTGATGTACATCAACGGCAAGGTCTTTCCGGGCTCCTGGACAAAGAAGCTGAATCTGGGAAGAATATTATTGATTGTTTATAATGGAGTTCAAAGGAACCAGCTGCTTACAGAAACATTGTGTACTGATCCCCATGAGAGAAAGCTAATTAAAGTGGGCAAATACAGTCCTGAAATAAAGCCAGTTCTGGAAGACAACGATGATCTTTCCCAGACCTGTGAGGTCTCCAGCTTCCTAAGACAATACAGCAGGTACCACCAAGCATATGTGGCGGGAAGAATCTGTGGCGACAGCTCCTCCAGTCATCAACCCTGCAACAGAGTAATTTGTGTAATCTGCAATATTCTTAGTGAATGCCCTGGAATAGGCTCTTGAACATTCTGTCACTTGCATTCGCTTTGAGGACCATGCCGCTCTCTTGTGCTTCTAACAGCAGCTCAGTGATGATTTAAAACAAGTGGTTGAAATTCCAGTCGATGTTTAGCTCATTCACATCAAATTCCTTTTGCGCTAACTTCATTAAGTCATTTCCCCATTCAATTTACGCAATAATGATTTAATTAGAATAGCATGAGAGGAATTTGATGGTGATCCTGCCCATTTAATTTTACACTCCCCCCATCTCAGAACCCACCTAGGGGGGAGCGTAAAATTCTGCTAAAGTACATGATAGAATAAAGATGGACAGGAAATCTATGGCTCTGATGCAGAGCCTTCCTGTTTGTCCAGGAAGCATTTTTATAGTTTACCAGTACCTGCTCAGCTGTCACCTGATGGCGAGATCCACCAATGAATAGTCCGCTGTGTAATCATGTGTGCCCCTGTGCCTGCTGCTATCCCTTTAAATGAACTGTGTGTGTGTTGGGTCTCAACACACAAGCAGAAGTGGTGCCCACTTTTGGTTCCCTCAAGACCTGCGTGCCTCTTATCAAATTCAACTCAAGGGGTGAGAAGGAAAAGAGGTATAAAATATGTTAAAACAGCAATGGTCACTGCTTTCATAAAGGCATATTACAACAGTTTTTGGGGGCAGGGTTGCCTCTTAACAAGGGAAAACTACTCTGTAAAAAAACCCTGACCTGGCCCTTCGGGGAAAGGTGTAGTAATTTTTGTGATTCTATGTATACCGTAATAAACCAGTCGTTCATTTCTACCCTACCGTTCCTGTTGTCTCTCCTGTTCAGTTCTACAGAATGCATCCAACCTGGTACATTCTGTTAAGATCTGTTGAAGTCACTGGGGACAAAAACCCACCAGACGACAGGTGGCCAATCCCATCCTGTCAGTTTTCCATGAGACAGGTTAATTCTAAACTCAGGAGAAAGTCACAGAGTTTGCGTGTCAGTTCAAATCTTCACATTGAATAACAACCTAATCAAACAAAATATGCTAATGAAGGAAATTCCAAATGAATGCTTGATCATATTTTTTACTAAAATTGGTCAAGTTCAAAATCCTGAATTGATACCTTCAACTTGCCCCTGCTCTCATGAGGTGACTCAACTAACACTGCAATGGGTTAAATTTATTTTTAGAATCAGAATAATATGCAGTACAAGCATCCATATGATAGCAGAGAATAATGTAACTCTTGGAAATAAATTGAAGACTAAATCTCATGGTTTTGTTTGCTGCAAACCTTTTCATGCCATTTATGGTCTGAGAAGTTCCTCAAACTATTAATAATAGTCTTAATAATCTTTATTGTCACAAATAGGCTTACATTAACAATGCAATGAAGTTACTGTGAAAAGCCCCCAGTCGCCACACTCCAGCGCCTGTTCGGGTACACTGAAAGAGAATTCAGAGTGTCCAAATTACCTAACAGCACGACTTTCGGGACTTATGGGAGGAAACCGGAGCGTCCGGAAGAAACCCACGCCGACACGGGGAGAACGTGCAGACTCCACACAGACAGTGACCCAAGCCGGGAATCGAACCTGGGACCCTGGCTCTGTGAAGCAACAGTGCTAACCACTGTCCTACAGTGCTGCCCACCACTTCATTGCACTGAGTTTCAGGAGGGTTTCTGACACATTGATTCCTTTGCAGAGATGATATACACTGGTTTGGATGTTTTATGAGTCCAGGACCGGAATGAGTCATACCACGTGAGGCTAAATAGCTGCTGACATTCACTGTCTAGGACCTGCACATCAGTGAGGAAATCTAATACTCGGAAAATTGCACCATGTCAGTGTTGACATGAGATTAAGAAACAACATCATTTGTTGTCCTGTTTAAAGATTCAGCAACTGAAAAAATTAACATAAATTGTGCAACAAATTTTTGATAGATCAAAACATGCCATCCAATATATGTGGATAAATTGATCCATAACAAACAACTAAAAATTGGTTTACTTGGTGTTCCATGTCATAATGATGACTCATTGATTTGAAGGTATCCCAAAATGTCAATTAAGTACCTTTGGTACAGCTAATGTTTTAATGTAGGCGAAACGATTTTAACCGCTTGATAACTACTCTTTAATTCTTGTTTAATCTAATTTTTCCCATGCACCACAATGTCCTTATGAATCGGGACTGCAGAATAATTCAGCTGTCACGAGATGCCACAAATTACATTTCTCTGCCAGATAATTAACCTAAGCAAGAAACTTTAATCATGTTTTTCCATCCTCTATTCATCGAATAGCATTCAAACTTGGCCTATAAAGAATGATTATGTACCGAGTGATATTCAAGCCCGTTGTTCTGTCAAAGTAGGCTTTCAGTTAAAATTGCAAAAGAAAGTAGGTGGATCCTACCAAGGAGGTGGGTAACGGGGTTACTTACCAAGGGCAATCGCACATTTCCTTCAAAACATATCAGAAAAATTAATACCTGGATTTTCAGGATCCCCACTGCAGATCAGAATTCTTTGGAAAATCAACTTGTATTTTTTAATAAATTTAGAGTACCCAATTCATTTTTTCCAGTTAAGGGGCAATTTTTTTTAGCATGGTCAATCCACCTAACCTGCACATCTTTGGGTTGTGGGGGCGAAACCCACCAAACACGGGGAGAATGTGCAAACTCCACACAGAGAGTGACCCAGAGCCGGGATCGAACCCGGGACCTTGGCGCCGTGAGACTGCAGTGCTAGAAAATCAAACTTGTTTAACACATTTGTTATATGATGACATCAAAACATTAAAATAGATACCTTATACACATAGCATGTTCTGTGGTTATTTATTGCTCAAGCAAACTCTTAAGACAGCATGTTGTAACCCTGCTGACACTGCCAAAACTTATTTTCACTGGTATAAAGCTTTCACCATTACATACTAAATAATTTAAATCATTTTATAATTCATCTTATAATTTGGGCTTCTTCAAGTTGATTTTTATTTGTGCTCTCTGTAAAAATAAATTTCTAAAGTTAAGCAATTCCTAATGGAAGAAATGAGATATTTTTGCATTAAATATCTGGAATGGTGTGCCACAGATTGAGGTATGATCTCTTTTATGGCTGGAGTGCACACATGCAACAATGCAAAGTGTCACCATGCACTTCAGGTCTATTTGTACCAGGGGCAACATACCATGCTTGCAGACTTTGTAGCCTAAGCAAAATAGTAAGCAGATTTATTAAGTAAGCACATACAGAAGTCCCCTCCGAGTCGTATACCACCTTGACTTGGAAATATATCAGTGTTCCCCCACTATAACTGGGTCAAAATGCTTGACCACCCTCCCGAACAGCACTGTAGGTATATTTACACCACATATGGATGGCAATGGGTCAAGAAAGCCACTCACAACTACCTCGTCAAGGGCAATTATGGATGGGAATAAATGCTGGCATTGGCCACGCCGCCTACTTCAGTTCGAACAAATAAAGAAGATAGGTTACTTTAGACACCCAATTCCGAAATATTAGCACTTCTCTAAATGACCTTTTTGCCCATGAGCCCAGGAATACAGGTAATGTAAGAAATTAACCTCTGGAGTACTCATCAATTTCCCAATACATAAAGTGGAACAGCAAAATAAGGAAATAAGAAACACAAACCAGGAATCTAGTTACATCTGTTGCTTTTCATGTTCATTGATGTGGACAGAAATGTTAACAGTTCTTTTTCACAATTAACACGATTGCCAACAAAATGGATTCTGGCCCCTGAGATAAAGGACTGTGAATGAAAACCAACATGAAATATCTTTATCCTGCAGATGCTGAATTAAATGCTGACCCACAAATTATTTAGGCGTTGCAGATCCAATGTATACCTCAATGGGGAATAAAGAGATTAGCCTAATAAATACTTGACTGACCTGTCAGGTGAAGGTAGCATGACACTGGGACAATTATGTTAGAAATTGATTCAACTTTAAGATCATGCTCCTTCATCAATGAAATTAAGCTATTAAAGAAGTAATCATAATGTTTCCACCTGTTACAAATTTGAATAGCTTTTGGTCTTGACAACATTCCAAAGGCAAACACAAAAGCAGAAAAATACCAAATCTGAATGCAACAGAAACCATTTTAAATGACTACATGACTGGCCAACATTAAAATTACTTGAGAAAAATAATCTACAGAATTTCTTACAATCTGAAACAGAATAGGTATTGAGGCTGTCACAATCACAATAGGGCGACATGGTGGCACAGTGGTTAGCACTGCTGCCTCACAGTGCCAGGGACCCGGATTTAATTCTGGCTTTGGGTTATTGTCTGTGTGGAGTTTGCACGTTCTCCCTGTGTCGGCGTGGGTTTCCTTCCACAGTCCAAAGATGTGCAGGATAGGTGGATTGGCAATGCTAAATTGCCCCTTAGTGTTCAAAATGTTAGGTGGGGGGGGGGGGAGCAGCACGGTGGCACAGTGGTTAGCATTGTTGCCTACGGCGCTGAGGACCCGGGCTCGAATCCTGGCCCTGGGTCACTGTCTGTGTGGAGTTTGCACATTCTCCCCGTGTTTGCGTGAGTTTCGCCCCCACAACCCAAAGATGTGCAAGGTAGGTGGATTGGCCATGCTCAATTGCCTCTTAATTGGAAAAAATGAATTGGGTACTCTTAATTTTACATTTAAAAAAAAAAAAATGTTAGGTGGGGTTATGGAGATAGAGCAAGTGCGATGTACGAGGAAAGGTGCTCTTTCAGAGGGTCAGTGCAGAATTGATGGGCCGAATGGCCTCCTTCAGCACTATAGGGATTCTATGCTTCTATGAATCTCCTCAACACAGCTGCTTGATTGCCAATGTCACATCCCTTGAATTCAAACTCAAGTACTATGTAAAGGAATAAAGACCTCATTTGATGCAAAATACAATGAAACTTTTTTTTTTAAATATACAAAATGAACATAGATGTAGAGCAAGTACTAGCAGGTTTAACAGCTTAAATGGGGATAAATTTGCAGGCCCAGATGTGATGTGTCCCAGGCTGTTGAGGGAGGCAAGGGAGGAGTTATCGGGGCACTGGCAGTAATCCTCTCTGGCCACGGGTAAGATGCCGGAGGACTGAAAGATTGCCAACATTGCCCATTATTAGAAAGGGAGGTGGGGATAGACCAGGAAATGATATACCAGTCAGTCTAACGTCAGCATGGTGAAGTTATTAGAAAGAATTCTGAGGGACAGAATATTTCTGTAATTGGATAGATACGGATTAATCAGGGATAGTCAGCATGGATTTGTTAAGGGAAGGTCGTGCTTGACAAATTTAATAAACATTTTTGAGGACGTAATAAGGAGCGTTGATGAGGGTAATGCATTTAATGTGGTCTACATCGACTTTAATGACACTTTTGATAAGGTCCCTCATGGAAGACTGATCAAGAAAATAAGAGCCCATAGAATCCAAGGCAATGTGAGACACTGGAACCAAAATAAGCTGAGAGGCAGGAAGCGGAGGGTGATGGTAGAGGGATGTTTCTGTGACTGGAAGTCTATTTCCAGTGGGGTTCTGCAGGGCTCGTTCTGGAACCATTGCTATTAGTGATGTCTATTAATGATTTGGGCAGAAATGTATTGGGCTGGATGCTCCATTGGTGGGATCCTCCGCTTCACCCTGCGAATTTCCTGACAGCGTGGGGATGCCTACAGTGGGAAACCCTATTGGCCGGCTGCCGGGACGGAGGATCCTGCTGCCGGCGGGGGTGCGCCGCACTGAAAACGGGTGTAGCGGGGACAGAGAATCCCACCCTATTTAGCTGAGACACAGAATACAAGAGCAGAGAGTTCACTCTGGAATTGCATAAAATGCAGGTTAGGCCACAACTGGAGTACTGCATGCAGTTCTGGTTACCATGTTATAGGAAGGGCGTGATTGCACTGGAGAGGGTGCAGAGGGGATTTACCAGGATGCTGCCTGGGCTGGAGGGTCTGAGCTATGAAGAAGGATTGAATAGTCTCGGGCTGCTTTCCTTGGAGTAGCGAAGGTTGAGAGGGGAGCTGATAGAGGTGTATAAGATTATGAGGAGCATAGATAGGGTGGATAAGAAGGAACGTTTTCCATCAGTAGATGGGTTAATAACAAGGGGCCATAGATTTAAGGTAAGATGTAAAAGACTAAAAGGGGAGTTGAGGGGAAACCTTTTCACTCCGAGGGTGGTAGGAGTCTGGAACTCCTCTGAAAAAGTGGTTGAGTCAGAACCACTCGTAACATTAAAGAAGTATTTAGATATTCACTAGCGCTGCTGTAACCTTTAGGACTGTGGGCCAAGCGCTGGAAAATGGAATTAGTGCAGTCAGATCTTTGTTGACTGCGTGGACATGTTACTGTACTGTAGACATTTATGAATCTATGAAATATACATCACTTGTACAATACAGAAGATAATTGCTACCATGGAAGGGATAACATCCGATTACAAGTCTTAGCAAACAGAAATGAGGGGAGGAATTCTCCGCAATTGGCGCGATATCCGCCGACCGGCGCCAAAAACGGCGCAAATCAGTCCGGCATCGCGCCACCCCAAAGGTGTGGAATCCTCCGCATCTTGAGGGGCCGAGCCCTCACCTTGAGGGGCTAGGCCCGCGCTGGACTGATTTCCGCCCCGCCAGCTGGCGGGAAAGGCCTTTGATGCCCCGCCAGCTGGCGCGGAAATGACATTGCCGGGCGGCGCATGCGCGGGAGCGTCAGCGGCCGCTCACGGCATCCCCGCGCATGCACAGTGGAGGGGGTCTCTTCCGCCTCCACCATGGTGGAGACCATGGCGAAGGTGGAAGGAAAAGAGTGCCCCCATGGCACAGGCTCGCTCACGGATCGGTGTGCCCCGATCGCGGGCCAGGCCACCGTGGGCCCCCCCCCCCAGGGCCAGATCGCCTCGTGCCCCCCAGGACCCCGGAGCCCGCCCGCGCTGCCTTGTCCCGCCGGTAAGAGAGGTGGTTTAATCCACGCCAGCGGGACAGGCATCCCAGCAGTGGGACTTCGGCCCATCCGGGCCGGAGAATCGCTGGGAAGGGGGGGGGGGGCCGCCAACCGGCGCGGCGCGATTCCCACCCCCGCCGAATCTCCGGTGCCGGAAAATTCGGCAACCGGCGGGGGCAGGATTCACGCCAGCCCCTGCCGATTCTCCGACCCGGCGGGGGGTCGGAGAATCCCGCCCCAGGTGTGTACAGCAATGTCTGTTTACTCAAAGGAACAGATGAGCATTCAATCAGAAGTTTGACACAGTCACAAAAATGTTCGTTAACACATGCTTGATATCAGAATGCAACAATGAGAAAGATTCTTTCATGGGTATTAAAAATTGTAATACAACTTTATCAGAAAAATATTCTCATCTTTGTATCTCCTGTGGCATTCCTTCATTATGATCCAAGATGCAGTCTATAATATGGATTGAGAGGCGTGCCAAAGGAAAATATTGTTTTTAAATATAATTACAATGGCAGAGTTGGAAACAAGGAAAAGGTTGGCTGCAGACCAATGAGGGCTTGAAATGAATTTACGAATACTTAAACCAATTTACCATAAATTCCTCTCCCATCTATAGTTACTGAGGTTGGGCATCAGCTCTTTGGTACCAGTTACAAGGCAGTTCAAATAGTTTAATATTAATGATCTTCTGACAATCTGAACTTTGAGACAAGCTAATTGAAAAACCTTAAAATTCACATGCGGTTTTGGCTTTAGGCCTCTGGAACTGCATCCAAACTGATCCTCCGATACCTAACTGCAATTCTCATCAGAGATGATGGAGTGCATTTTCATAGAACCATGGAGACTCAGTGGAGGTAGGCAAATGGCAGCTGGTAACCGATTCAAAGATTCCCGACCTGATCCTTGTCGCTACAATTTTTCACCAGTATGGGTCAAGGGTGTGGACCTGCTCCATTATGGGATTAGTAAGAAGTCTTACAACACAAGGTTAAAGTCCAACAGGTTTGTTTCGAATCGCTAGCTTTCGGAGCACTGCTCCTTCATAAGATGTTTCCTCTTGTGGTAGAACCTAGAACTAGGGGTCACTGTTTAAACGTATGGGGTTACCTACTTAAAATATAGATGAGGCAAAATAAATTCTCTCAAGGGTCGTGAGCCTTTGGAAATCTATTCCTGAAAAAGTGGTGGAAGCAGAGTTTTGAATATTCTTAAGGCAGAGGTGAATAGATTCTTGATAAGCTAGGCGGTGATAGGTTATCCGGGGTAGGCGGGATGAAGATTTGAGGTCACTGTCAATCAGCTATAGTCTTATTAAATGGCGGAGCAGGCTCAAGGGGCTGAATGGCTAGCTCCTTGTTCGTATGCTCTAGTCTTCTGCGATCTTTGTGGAATCTGGCCAGCTTTTACAGGACACATTGTTCATGGCATTTCAGAGGTGTCATGAACCACAGTCTGAATGAGGAAGCCTTTTGAAATGTAAGGTCAAAAGGTCTAATCTATGTCTTCCATTCCAAGTTATGGCACTTCCATATCCATTCACACACACGAGACACTCTGTATGAAACTCTGTAGAAACAATAGGATTGTTACTAGCACTAAAAGCATTTTAAAAGTAATTTGTTCAGAACTTTCTACTTTCTTAAAAAATCTCCTTTCACTACAGCCCTAAAAAGTGTCAGTTATCTAGACTCTACTGTATCAATAGCTGAAACCGCAAACACTTGAAATGAGTTCAGCTTGTGTAAATAAACATTTTCCAATTGACAGAATAGATCAGTGAAGCAATGTTTTCTCTGGGGTTCGGCTGTTATAACAGCCAAATGGATTTCTGGTCTTTCAGCAGCTCGGAAAAGGAAGGCAAAACTGTCTATGCCATTCAAAAGTGTGATAATATCAATACAGATTCAGTCTTTGAGGTATAACTGGGATTTTAAGGGTAGATATTCAGAGGTCACCATAGGAAGTATGTAGACAGAATACAATATGTAAATCCAGTACAAAACTCACCATTCCCAAGTTTGGTGGATCGGGAAAGTGTATTTTCTCTGGTTTAAGAATGAGGAGCAAGTTTTCATAGAATAAGAGAATCACTGCGGTGCAGAAGGAGGCTATTAAGCCTATTCAGTATGCACCGACTCTCCGAAAAAGCACCATACCTGGGCCCATGCCCCCAGCCTATCCCCATAACCCCAAAACCCCACCTGACCTTTTGGACACTAAGGGCAATTTATGGCCAGTCCGCCTAACCTGCACATCTTTGGACTGTGGCAGGAAACCAGATCACCCGGAGGAAACCCACGCAGACACGGTTAGAACATACAAACTCCACACAGTACCCAAGGCCGGAATTTAACCCCGGTCCCTGGCACTGTGAGGCAACAGTGCTAACCACTGTGCTGCTTTTAAAGTAGAGAGTTGTTAGATCATGGAATGCTTTTCCACTGGGAAACATTGATGCAGACAACAAATTTAGTTTTGCATTTTGAAAGGAAAAGTGAGCACTGGGCAATGGTATCACAGACTCACAGAAAAATACAGTGCAGAAAAGGCCCTTCGTCACATTGAGTCTGCACTGCCTTATGAAAGGCACCTGATCTGCCAATCCTAATCCCATTTGCCAGCACTTGGCCCATAGTGTCAAATGTTTAGACATGCCAAGTGCTCATCCAGGTATTTTTTAAAGGATGTGAGGCAACCTGCCTCTACCACCCTCCCAGGCAGTGCATACCAGACCATCACCACCCTCAGGGTAAAAAGGTTTTCCTCAAATCCCCCTTGAATATCCGCTCATAATCGAACCTTCAACTAAAGGGAATAGCTGTTCCCTATCCACCATGTTCATG
Source organism: Scyliorhinus torazame (assembly GCF_047496885.1). Classification (NCBI taxonomy): domain Eukaryota; kingdom Metazoa; phylum Chordata; class Chondrichthyes; order Carcharhiniformes; family Scyliorhinidae; genus Scyliorhinus; species Scyliorhinus torazame. The sequence goes on from NC_092713.1 coordinate 67,293,526, forward strand.
CCCCATCATAATCTTGTAACCCTTGACCAGGTCACCCCTCAGTCTTCTCTGCTCCAGCGATAACAACCCAAGCCTATCCAACCTCTCTACATAGCTAACATGTTCCATCCCAGGCAACATCCTGGTGAAATGCCTCTGCACCCACTCCAGTACAATCACATCCTTCTTATAATGTGGCGACCAGAACTGCACACGGTACACCAGCTGCTGTGGCCTCACCAATGTTCTATATAACTCCAACATGACTTCCTTGCTTTTATAATAATCTTTATTAGTGTCACAAATAGGCTTACATTATCACTGCAGTGAAGTTACTGTGAAAATCCCCTAGTCGCCACACTATGGCACCTGTTCGGGTGCACTGAGGGGGAATTCAGAATGTCCAATTCACCTAACAAGCACGTCTTTTAGTACTTGTGGGAGGAAACTGGAGCACCCGGAGGAAACCCACACAGACATGGGGAGAACGTGCAGACTCCGCACAGACTGTGACCCAAGCCGGGAATTGTACCTGGGACCCTGGCGCTGTAAAGTAAAAGTGCTAACCACTGTGCTACCGTGCCACCCTTCTTGTAATCTATGCCACAATTGATAAAGGCAAGTGTACCATATGCCTTTATCACCACCCTATTAACCTGCCCCTCTGCCTTCAGAGATCTATTTACAAACACGCCAAGGTCTCTTTGTTCCTCAGGACTTCCCAGTGTGGTGCCATTCATTGAATATTTCCTTGTCATATTGCTCCTTCTAAAGTATAATACCTCACACTTTTCAGGATTAAATTCCATCTGCCACTTCTCTGCCCATCTGACCATCCCGCCTATATCTTCCTGTAACCCAAGACTCTCAACCTCACTGTTAACCACCCAGCTTAGCTTTGTGTCATCTGCAAACGTACTGATCCTACCCCCACATAATCATTTAAGTCATTTTTATAAAGGACGAATAATAGGGGACCTGAGGTACACCACTGGACACTGCCTTCCAGCCACGAAAGCAGCCGTCTGTCATCACCTTCTGTTTCTTACAGCTCAGCCAGCTTTGAATCCAGTTTTAAATTATTCAGTTTATTATCAGTTTTAAATTATTCCAGAAAAGCGTTGGCTCAAGCATAATGAGCTGATTGGTCTTTTTCAAAGCAAATTGGATCGGGGTAATATATTGGCATAGATTGAGAATTGGTTGCAGACAGGAAACATAGAGTAGGAATGGATGGGCCATTTTCAAAGTGTCAGGCAGTGACAGGTGGGGTCCTGCAGGGATCAATGCTTGGGCCCCACCTATTCACAATTGACATCAATAATTAGACGAGGGAACCAAAAGTAACATTTCCAAATTTGCAAAACGTGGTGGGAAGGTAAGTCATGAGGAGGATGTTAAGAGGCTTCAAGGTGATTTAGACAAGTTGAGTGAGTAGGCAAAGACATGGCAGCTGCAGTATAACATGGATAAATGTGAAATTAGCCACTTTGGATGGATAAACAGAATGGCAGAGTATTATTTAAATGGTGGTCGATTGGGGAATGTTAATGTGCAAAAGGACCTGGATGTCCCTGTACACCAGTCACTGAAAGCAAGCATGCAGGTACCGCAAGTAGTTAGGAAGGCAAATCGAATGTTGGCCTTCATTGCAAGAGGACGTGAGGAACAATGTTTCTTATTGCAGTTGTACAGGACCTTGGTGCGATCACACCTGGAGTATTGTGTGCAGTTTTGTCCTCCTTATCGAAGAAAGATTATGCTTTCCAAAGGGGGAGTGCAGCGAAGGTACACCAGACTGATTCCTGGGATGACGGAATTGTATGAAGAGAGATTGTCTCTGTTATTTTCCTTGCCTTTTCCTCCAGGATAGTCAGATATGTAGTGTTGACAAAGAATATAAAAATAAGAAGTTTGAATCAAAACAAATTTATTTTACACTACTAAACTAATTGAAGTTCGCACACTCTACTGAGTTACAGATACTAAACTAATGATACTGAATCTGTAGTACAGCAATCAATATTCTAAACAACTAGTAAACTACACTATGACTTGACCTTGTGCGACAGCTCTACATTTAATTCTCACTCTGCTCTCATCATGTTCTCTTCAGCTTCTCCCAGAATTTCTAGAGATGCTGTCTTATGTACAGTGAATTAGTAATGCCATCTAGTTTTTGATTTACACATAGTTTCAGATGTTAACCCTTTACCACACTGGTACTATACACATCATTACAGGGTTGACTGGGTCTGTATTCACTGGTGTTTAGACAAATGAGAGTGAGTTCCAATTGAAACATACAAAGTTCTGACACAACTGGACAGACTGGATGCATGGGTTGTTTTCGTCTGGCTGGAGAGTCTAGAACAAGGTGCCACAGTCTCAGGATATGAGGTGGTCACTTAGGACTGAGATGAGGAGCAATTTCTTCACTCAGAGGGTGGTGAACCTATGTGATTCTCGACCACAGAAGGTTTTGGAGGCCAAACACCAAATACATTTGAGAAGGAAATAGGTGGTTCCTAGACTCTAAGGGTATTCAGGGATGTGGGGAGGGAGCTGCAGTATGGCTTTGAGATAGGGGATCAGCCAAGATCATGTTGAATGGCAGAGCAGACTGAAAGGGCCAAATGGCCTACTCCTCCTCCTATTTTCTATGTTTCTATGTTAAGACAATGTGAGCACGTACCTGTAAATAGACAATAGAAGCAGGAATTCTCAATATTAGTTGGGCATGGAGCAGAGGTTTTCCTGAGGAAACTGGAGCAAACCACGGACCCTCAGAGACCAGAGAGTCTGGAGGGATTTCAGACACAGTTAAAATCATTGAACGCAAGTTTAAAATCATAACTGCCCCAATTGAAACCAAAATGGAACCCTAACACCCTTGCCCACCTTCCCCCCACCTCCTGTTTTTACACAGGGCTTTCCACTATATAATCAGCGTTTTTGTACTTCAGCTCAGGACATGCAGATTGTTTACATAATTACAAAATAAAAGCTTGTGCTTGTCCACTGCAACACGGAAGAATGAAAAGCATGATGCAACTTCATCTCCATTAAGAAGTTTAACAGAAACAAAAAGAGTGCCAACCTCCTGCTGCCACTGTTGCCACTTCTCTCCCATCCACTAGCGAGCAGCCTGCCTTTTCATATGTGCAAGTGGGCATTAAATCTAAAGATAGTCTCCTGTGTTAGTCTGTTGCTAGGTGCTGCTCAGTCAAGCATGCAGTAAACTAAGCAAACATGCATAATAAAGCAAAGCTCGATGTTTTCACTACAGAAAGGGAATAAAATCAGTCATGCGTTACTAAAACCACAAGTGCATCTAAGTACAAAAGAGCCTCCCTGTAACTTTTCCTTTCTTGTTTGCACATATCAAATATAATAATTATCTGGACTTTGTCTAAGATAAAAATCAATATCCAAAACTTCAGCCAGAACCAGTATATCTGGATTAACAACAGAAATGACATTGGTAACTCATATGAAGCATGCAGCTGGTCAGTTATTCAGGTTGACTATCATGTTTAATATAGAGAATAGAATAATATTTGTTTCTAAAATATTGGTACAATGAAAGCCAGCTAATGGACATCTTGTAAACATTAATGGAAAAGTCTGACCTGAGCCACGACATGGATTCATTTCCTGCATGACCTAATGGAAAAGCTGTCGGTTTGCACAGTTCTTACCCAGGGCTGGAACTGGTTTATTATCAGAGCAAGTGCCTAAAAGGCAAAAATAGTAAGAGTTTTATTTGAATGTGGTTAATCAAGGAGCAGTGACTCCCCCTGGTTAAGGGAATATGAATGATTATTCAATGAATGAGAGTCAAAATAAATTCTGCTCCAAAAGTGCCTAGAAGCACTAATTATTTCAGGATGTTATACCTTTACTGTAGCACTTTGTTGAAAAGAAAAATTAAATTTCTTTTTTCTATCTGTTTTTTGATCCATACCCTACTTCATGTCTCATTGTCTGGTTCAGTGCTGAGAAATTCTGCAAATTCTAAACTTCTGCCATAGTTGCTTTCTAACTGGATGGCAGAATGTGTCAGGAGGTTTGGGCAGCACGGTAGCACACGTGGCTAGCACTGTGGCTTTACAGCTCCAGGGTCCCAGGTTTGATTCCCTGCTGGGTCACTGTCTGTGCGAAGTCTACACTTCCGGGTGCTCCAGTTTCCTTCCACAGTCCAAAGACGTGCAGGTTAGGTGGATTGGCCTTGCTAAGTTGCTCCTCAGTGTCCAAACAAAGGTTAGGAGGGGTTATGGGGATAGGGTGGAAGTGAGGGCTTAAGTGGGTCGGTGCAGACTCGATGGGCCGAATGGCCTCCTTCTGCACTGTATGTTCTATGCTCTATGTCCCTTGATTTTCCTCTCCCCCAGTGCCTGTGGACTCCACTTGGCAAAACATTTGGACACGACTGGAAACTCTAAGGATTTATGAACATAGATCGCTACATTGCATCAAATCGCTTCCCAGTGATTTAGCTCAGATGTACACTGTGCTACTGGATGAAATGCTGCACTTTCTTTTTGTATTGAATTTTGATTAGAGACAGGTTTGAGTCGAACATTTTGTTCCAACCTGATTATTTCAATTAGCTCTGTTTTTCCAATGTGCTTTACTGTGCATCCAAGTTAAAACTGTAAACTGATATCATAGGTCATTTCTTTCCTCATAATTTTGTAACAATAATGGAGCCAATATTTGCTGTCAGAATAACAATGAGGCTGTTAGTTATGGTGAATAGTGCAACATTAGGCATGCTACTGAAACCAATCATCCCCCTGGAGGTGTGAGGTTCACCCAGGAAGGGCATACGCATGTATGTCCCCTGCAAGTAACTGAACAGGTCCTACCATAACATTATATGGGCTGCCTCAGCTAATGTGACACCCATTTACCACAATTTTACTAAAAATTGAGTTGAATATTGATTCAATCTCCTTTAGTGTCCACTGATCATTGAAATCTTCTAGAAACCTAATGAATGTCCTACTCTATGATCACCAGAATTCACATGAAATAGGGGAAAACAATGGGGAAGATTCATTTCCCATACTTATCCCAAGAAAGTTTGGCTTTTTCTTACTGGGATTATCTGCCTTCCAATAAAGATATTTTCAGTTCTGCCTCTAGGTCACTGGGGCCATATTTTGGTTGAGGAGGTGAGATTTGACAGGCGGGTTTGTTTCCCTGTCATGAACCCGCCATCTACAGGAAGCAAACAAACATTCTATTTTGGTGGAGGCGAGGGGTTAATTGGTGAGGGGCCGAGAGTTGGGGTTGATTAGCGGCTGGGGGAAGGGGAGAGGCCAGGGACCAGGGAAGGAAGCCATGCTCTGTCCTGAATCAGCATCAATTGCCATGAGCTGTACCTGATTTTAAAAATGAGAGCTTCTGAATCTTCAAATTAGTCCAGGCAATGGAGGGATGGATCCTGGACTAGGGTGGGAAAATGGTAGTGTTATTAAAATGTAATTGTTGTGGAATAGATTTTCTTTAAATTTAGGCATTTTTTCAATGCAATAAATTTTTTCCCGTCCCTGCTGACCTTGTTCCCAAAAGACTGAGCTGTTCAACTTTAGTAAGTAAAGTTGCCATTGTCCCAGATGACATAGGTTGCTTTCACCTTTGAGGGGAGAGAGCTGACTGGTGGTGATTTAACCTGAGGATCATCACACCTCAGGCAAAGGGCAAGGTTAAGAAGGCAGGGCCTTCATGAATAACCTCGCTCCCAAAAGCTACCCACTCCCACAAAAATGGTGGTGCCATAGAAAGCCAGCTCCAAATGAATTGCTTGATAACTTAAATGCCCTCAGTTAACGGTGCGTGTGACTTCACCTTCCTGCCCTTCCCTCTGCTCCCCTGCCCTCACAAAGATCAGCAGAATCAGCAATGGAGGCGGGATGTCATGACACATAACATTGATCCTACCTTTTTAGTCATTTGCCTCATTGTTGACCCAATTCGATATGCAACAATCTGACTCCATGGTATTTGCAGATCCTACCTGGGTTCCAAACAGGGCTGGTTGCCATGAGACATTGAATAGAGAATAGGCAAGGATACCACCACTTAAATGTCCTTTTTTCCTTCATCGAGAAGACATGAATATTGTCACTTGATGAAAATAGAAGCTTGTTTCAATTACAATATCGGCACTGCTGGCAGTTCCAACTTCATAAGCATTATTCCAAGCGAGTGGCACCAGGGCTCTCTAAAGAAACTCCAAGTTCACAGATGTCTTCTTAGGCATTAGTGAAAATCAGAAATTGAAGTTGCAATTCCTAGTTACCAAATAACTATGCCCCTTCAGTGTCCAAAATTGCCCTTAGTGTTGGGTGGGGTTACTGGATTATGGGGATAGGGTGGAGGTGTTGACCTTGGGTAGGGTGCTCTTTCCAAGAGCCGGTGCAGACTCGATGGGCCGAATGGCCTCCTTCTGCACTGTAAATTCTATGGTAAAATCTATGATGATTGTGTACATGTAGATAGATCAGTTGAACTTGGTACGTTAGGGAGAACAGGGAATTATATTTACCAGAATTTAAAGTACAAATCTAGGTTCTTCTTCTGCAGCAAATACCATGGAGATACCATGCCAGAATGGAGCTCCTGAGCAATGTTTCACACACAACATGGAAGCATATGAATTAAGAGCAGGAGTAGGCTATTCTGTACTTTGTAGCTGCCCTGCCATTCAATGAGATCATAGCTGATTAGGTTGTGTGGCCTTGACTCCACATTTTGTCTACCCCCGATAGTCTTTGACTCGCTTGTTCGTCAGACATGTATTTGATCAGCAAGGTACAAAGATGGAATGCTGCCAAAGGTTGCAGGTCAGGAAGTTTATCTTTGCTCAGAGGACCACTAAGCTTTAGGGTAAGTTGCCAGTTCATATAGTGGGTGCAAGTTAGCTGAAACCTTCCAAAATGGAGGAGACTGATATATTTGTGAATGAAAGATAGATGGGACGATGGGTAAAGAATCTGATCATGGCTATTTCCTGGAATTCCATTTGAAGACCCTTAGGGAATTACAGAATAATTTTTCAGAATTCCTTGCTGGCAGGCGGGCAGTATTGAAATTGTGTCGTCAGGTTGCAACAGGACAGATTGGTACAGGCTCAGTGGACCAGCTGATCTTTCTCTGTTCAGCGTTTTGTACTCTTCGTCGGAACATGGAAAGAAATTTGAGAATATTAGTTGGCTCGAGGTTCTATCTCAGTTTTTAAATGTTCATGAGATTTGATGATTAGAGGCATCCACTTTAAAAATAGTTTTAATTATGTATTTCAATAATAATAATGGGGTCAACAATAATCAGAAAAATAAGTTAACTGACCGAAAGATGATGCAATGTAAAGTAAGAGGAAAAATTGTGTAAACCTTTGCGGACAATGTGTGAAAAGAACAGTTGATGACTACTGTGCAATGATTATATGCAAATAACCTTTCTCAGATTGCTTTAGTAATGCACAATCAATGTAACATAATAGTATTATTTCATGGTAGAAGTTGAAAGTAAGTGACAAAATAGAGAGAATGAGAAAGGATCCAGAAATGCAAATAAGTAAAATTCAAATAATTTTCCAAAGCTGAAGTGTATGAGCCAACTCCACAAATGAAGGAAACTTTTAAACAAACTGGGAACTTAGTCAAAATTCCAAACTCCTTTTAATTAGGAACAATATCACCCGCCTGCCCCATTAGGATGTTCAAGCTGCCAAGAATGTCTGTGCCCAATCACATATGTGTGGAACATTGTACTTTAGGTGGTAGAGGTGTCTCAACCTCACATGCATTTTAAACACAGGCTTAATTTGGCGGTAATTATGTTACAGTAGTAAAGTAAAAATAATAATTGCACATATTTTGAAAAACTGACTCTGCTAACTTTAATATGTCATCGTTCAACATTGTAAACAATAAACTAAATTTTACTGTCACACGATGAATAATTTTTGATTCGGTTATCAATAACCCCAATGTTTAGTCAATCATCTTTTCCTAAATCATTGGCACAAGAAGTCAAAACTTTTACAAGTTCAAAGAAATGCCGATATTTCAATCTAAATTTCCTTCTGGGCCCTAAGATTGGAAGATACATGCTAGAGGAAATCACAGCGATAGTAAGGAGCAAAACCATGCAGAGATTAATCCCTCTTAACCCACTTCTCTTCTTTCCCCTGCTGTTTTGTACCTAGTCCCTATTGACCACCCTAGAAAATGCTTCAAGATATTGTTGAGCAAATGAACATAGAAATGTAAGTTTCTGTTGTGTAACAATACATTTGAATTAAAACTAAGGTTGACATCTGTCAGTTTTCATCATAATGTGATGCATTATAAACCACCAGGAACCAATATTCTATAATCTCACCAATGTAACAAATTGTTTAGCATTACCATTACATATTTGCATTGTTCTGGATAGGTAGAAGAAAGAGACAAGCTCAGATTCATTCAGTTGCTAATCTTCAGATGCTCTTCGATGATATGTGTCAGAGGAGTAAATACATGTTAGGCTCACTGGGCAGGAGGTCACTGAAAGCACACACCAGAAATATGTGAAGGATTGCAGTGCCAGAGTCATGGAACAAGTGCTGAGAAAGGTTTAATACCTTGACCAGGGTGGCAAAAGTATGAAAACTGCCATCTTCGTAGAATGCCAATTTCACCGATCACGCTCAATTCCTAAATGGAAAGACAAATTTTCATTCGTGATGCAATGGGGTTCAATAGATCTATGATTCTTTCCGATTACAACCACTGTATGTCTCTCCCTTCATGTGTCCTTGGAGAATGTAGCTTCATATTATTCCACCTTCTTGGGCTAGAGTCCTCCTATCACTTTCCTGGTGACATTGACTGCCTGCTGAAGCCTGAGCAATTCCCTCTAGGCACTGTCCTTCATCCACCATTGTTAATATTGTTTCAGAAGAAATTGACACTGACACCCGAGGAGCGCGAGCAACAGGATCGTAGACACAAGAGCTGGCAGATGTCAAGAACCAGCCTGTCAAACAGGGGAGGTGGTGGCGTAATGGTATTGTCACTGGACTAGTAAACCAGAGACCCAGGGAAGGGCAGCACAGTAGCATAGTGGTTAGCACAGTAGCTTCACAGCTCTAGGGTCCCAGGTTCGATTCCCAGCTTGGGTCACTGTCTGTGCAGAGTCTGCACGTTCGCTCTGTGCCTACATGGGTTTCCTCCGGACACTCCAGTTTCCTCCCACAGTCCAAAGATGTGCAGGTTAGGTGGATTGGCCATGATAAATTGCCCTTGGTGCCCAAAAAGGTTAGGTGGGGTTCCTGGGATACGTGGATGGGGTGGAGGTGTGGGATTAAGTGGGGTGCTCTTTTGAAGGGCTGGCGCAGACTCAATGGGCTGAATGGCCTCCTTCTGCACTGTAAATTCTATGCTTCTATGGTAATGCTCTGGGGACCCAGGTTCAAATTCTGCCACTGCAGATGGTGACATTTGAATTCATCAAAATCTAGGAGAGTCTAATGATGACCATGAAACCGTTGTCGATTGTCGTAAAAAAAATCCACCTGGTTCACTAATGTCCTTTAGGGAAGGAAATCTGTCATCCTTACCTGGTCTGGCCTACATATGACTCCAGATCCATAGCAGGGTTATATGACTCTTAACTGCCCCCTCAATAAATGCCAGCCCAGCTTGCGATGCCCACATCCCATGAACGAATAAAAAAACACCAATGAAGGCAAATAACAGTGGAAGTCAGAAATGACGGTACCCATGAACCAATCAGTTGCAAGTGAGTTGGTGTTATGTTCATGCTTCCACTGTGTTACTTTAAGGGACCAAATTCTCAAGGAACTACAGGCTACCTGTGCTGCACATTCCATGTTTAGTTCATGTTCTCTTCTTCGGCATTCCTGCAGCAATGGGAGGAACTGAGGGCTGATGAGAATAATAATAATATCAAAGGAAATTCTGATTTCAGAAAAGCTGTTCAGGAGGTCAGTGATCACTAAACATCTGATTGCAACTCTGCATGATTTCCCCCTCGCTCTCTTCCTATTGCACCAATATGCCAAGTCTTGACCTATGCCTCAACTCAGAGATAGTGAGGAAGAGACAATATAATGGCAATGAAGGTATTTTATTGATGAATATAAGGGAGTGTGTGGTGATAGAAAGTGAGGAGGATTTGGCAATTTCCAACTGGGGCTTTACAGCCACTAGGTAGTGAAGTCAGAAATTAGGGAAAAGGAGACTTGAGAAACATCCCACCATATGCAGACACGGAGGCAGCTCAGCCAGGATGTGCAGCATTTGGCAAGAGTCTCGATTTGATCCATGAGCTTCCGGAACACAGTTGCTTCACTGCAGAAGCTAACAGGGTGTGTAGTAGCTTCATTGCAAAATGACACTGTCACCCACTTCGCAACAACCGAGGATACAAGTTGCTGCTTCCTGCACAATGGGAGCATAGATTGATGCACTGGATATCTGGGTAAATAGTATTGACAGAGCAGTACTTTCAGACATGTGAGGACAGGTTACAGGTCAAAAAAGTCTTTGGCGACTTCAATTTAATGGGATCTGCCAATTTGCTGATAAATGATCACCCGGACCTGGACAAAGAACCTTTGGTGCATCAGGGCCTGATTGACCGAGGCTTCTGTTTCCTCAGGTGAGCAACACAATCTTTGACCCCCACCTTGAAGTCCTGGGGCCAACCCAGGCCTTACTTGATTTGAGATGAGTGTCAAACATTTCCATGAGCTTGTCCAACAGCAGCCAACACCCAACAGCATTAGGCTTTCAAGTGTAACCTAAATGCAGAACCAGGATAGCAGATAGAAAAAAACATGTTCAAGTACCCAATATGGAGATGGCTGCCCTTTAACTTGGCTTTATTTCTCGATGTAACATGAGGACTTGAGGTCTGCTCAGGATGATGTACCATTTTTGCCAATCTGAGAGTGCAAGGAGGACAAATGTTTACATATTCAATAATTGGAGTTAGCAGAAGAAGAAGCTTTACTTGTTACAGACATTACTAAATCTACAATCTGCTCAATAACATGGAAACAATTAATTGGCAATACTAAATGACCAACTTTGCCATATTGCTGTTGGCTAGCTGTAAGGATTTCCATTGCAATCCATTATTCACCCAAAGTTATTTATCTAACAGATTTATCTAAAACCTGGAGTGGGGCTTGATCCACTCTAATAGACAAGTAGGTAAGTTTTACATGTTCAGATGCATTAGTGAGGTATCTTTAATTTAACTGAGTATTAAATTTCCTTTGTAGTATTCAAGGTACCGGCCCTACAGAAACAGCTGTGTATATATTGCACTGAAGAATGTTAGTTGCTTTGAATATAAGCAACCACAGAAAAGGTTTCATAGCACTCTCGTAAAATATTGCCTTTGATTACAGAACCCAGTATCCTTAATGGCGACAATATGAACAAAGCCTGAGGGAGCAGCTGTGGAATTCAAACCAGCGGCAGAGGTGGAAGGGATGGCTTTGAGTTTACCAACGTAAAACTGGAAGAAATCTTGACTGATCTACTACTTAATAGTATATGTTGTTTCAAACCAATTTCAGTTATATTGTTGTAATCTAGTCACTGATATTCTCTAGCTCAGTATTTTGACATTGAAAGCTAGATAACCCAAAAATTGACTGTGCCCCTTTAAACAGGGACATATTCAGATGCTGTCAAGTTAGTGTCAATGCTATGCGTAGCTGTCACCATGGGTGGTATTTAATGGAGGCAATTGGGGGTTCAACTGCTGGAATGAGAGCTGGCAAGAGCCCTGGATCACCTCTTTTAGAGCAGAACCGTTGTATTAAGTGCCACCCAGGCACCCAGCGGTGGGCCATCCCCGGGATCAAGGTCCAAGGGATAGAACTGGCCAATCACCAGCTATAAGATTTTTTGGATGGCAGCACCACCAGTTAATCAGTAAACACGGATTAACAAACCCATAGTTGGATATATGTGCTTTATCATGTACCATATCACTCAATGGAGTGGAAAATTACTCCATTGCTTAATTGGGAGAGGCATCATTACATTCCCTGATGGCAAAGAATCCCATCACCAACAAACGGTACACTGCCTCACGCTGCCGAGAAACCCATAGCAAGGGGGCCGGAGAATCCCGCCCACTTTTAATCTCCACATTTATGGAAGTATATACTTGCACTGGAGGTGGTACAGGAAAGACTCACTAAATTGGTGCCTGGGATGAAGGGATTGTCCTACAATGAGAAACTGAGTAAACTGGGCTTATATTCTCTGCAGTTTATAAGAATGAGAGACGATCTCATTGAAATCTACAAAACACTGACGGGGTTTCATAGAGTAGATGTTGAGAGATTGTTTCCATTGGTCGGGGAATATAACACATAGGGAGCAAAGTCTCTGGATAAGGGGCCAATCATTTAGGACTGAGGTGCAGAGAAATTTGCTCCATTCAAACGTCTGTGAATCTTTAGAGTTCTCTACCACAGAGGGTTGTGGATGCTCTATCATTGAATATGTTTGAGGCTGGATAGACAGATTTTTGGTCCATAGGAATTAAGACATATGGGGGGTGGGCAGGAAAATGGAGTTGAAGCCCACAATCAACCTTGATCATATCGAATGGCAGAATATACAGCATGTGCTTGCTCCTATTTCTTGTATTCTTGTGGTTGAATCCTCCGTAAAACCTTCCAGATGATAACATTTCTGACTTGATTATCTTGAAAGTACCTCACCAGACTAGCCTGAGGTCTCTCTGCTTCTTGACTGCTCCTCTAACCACACATACATGCTGCCTGACCTGCTGAGTATTTCCAGCATATTCTGATTTTGTTTCTGAGTTGAATGGATTTTTCCTGGATTTAAAATCAAACTTAGGAGCTAAGTGGGCAGACTGGCTTTTACTGATTCCGATCTTGGGTTTGGACGCCCTTTCAACACCTTCACTGTCAGAAAGAGACGGTTGAGAGACGGAGACATGTATTCTTTCACAAGACGGCCACTGTGTTAAACTAGGGCAAAATCCCGCAATCTTATTATCCTGTCTGAGACAGACATTTAACCAACCACAATGTGGGTGGGGGGGCTGTGAAATTCTACAGTGATACTTGAGCACAGCATATCACCGTTTTAAAGAAACTTAAAAATATCTCTCTGCTTAATTGGTGTGACAGAACTAACTTCCAGCTTGCTAAGATCAAGCTTTGAAAGAAAACTCCTTTTCACATTTCACTTTTAACTACCTTTCCCCCCCTTTCATCTCTGACATATGGCAATGATCAGCTGCTGCAGGTGATCACAAAAAGAATATCTAATCACATCTCACCTGAATAGACACATTAAAAAGTAAAGCCTTGTTCATTTCTGCAGAATGAAAGTATCAGTCATTTGAAGTAGGTTTGGGGGCTAAGTTTAATAGTGCCCAAAAAATGGAAACAGGATTGTGATGCGTGATTAACTAAGCAGTTCCTGCCTCCAGCCACTTTTCCCAGGGCTGAATCCCATGCCGGCATCCCGCAGGTCTGCTGTGGGGACCCAATTAAGGTAATTAAAGGATCACTTTCAGTGATTTTTCCCACACAAGACAATTTTGCCAGCATAATAAAATCATAGAATTTACAGTGCAGAAGGAGGCCATCGAGTCTGCACCGGCCCTTGCAAAGAGCACCCCACCCAAGCCCAAACCTCCACCCTATCCTCGTAACCCAGTAACCCCACCCAACATTTTTGAACACTAAGGGCAATTTAGCATGGCCAATCCACCTAACCTGCACATCTTTGGACTGTGGGAGGAAACTGGAGCACCCGGAGGAAACCCACGCACACACGGGGAGAAAATGCAAAGTCCGCACAGACAGTGACCCAAACCGGGAATTGAACCTGGGACCTTGGAGCTGTGAAGCAACTGTGCTAACCACTATGCTACCGTGCCCCCCCCTATCACATGCCCACCCACTCACCACACCCTTCCACCACCTCACTCAGTGTCACGAACCTGGCAACTTGGAGGAGACAGCCGCACAGTGGGAGGTCAGACCTTGGTTAATGAAGGTACCCACCAACCCAGTGTCGGGATCTCCTGGAGATGAATATTTCCAATTGTGTTGGGACCGATGCCAGTATCAGCTGCTCCCCTGATAATGGTGGCGCTTCTGTTGTGTTCCTGCTGTTACCCAATCAGCAATGCTCTAACTGATGACATTATGAAGGCTGTTGGCTACCTGAACACTGGGCTGCACTGTATGCATCTCCCACCTCTGCTCCCTACCCACCCTTCCTAATCGGACAGTGATTGTGGGGAAGGGTTCTTAAATGGCTAACTCATGCCAGTTTGTGCCTGAAGTCCCACCACTGCCGCGAATTGGGTCACTATCTGACAATATCAATGTTTCTCTCTTTTCAGGTGCTATTTCCCTCTTTCAAAACCACTATCGTCACTGTTTCAACTTGGCTGGCCATATAGACGACTGCCCTGTCAGCAATGCTATGTCTTCTCACAACCCAAATCTCTCCCCACCTTTATCACAACTTGCTGGTTGAATTTGTTTGTTCTGGATTTTGGATTGCCACTGCACCAAAACAATCTTTATCAAAGTCAAAAATTGCAATGTCTGTGAATTATCGTATTCCAGTGAATTATCTCGCCTCATAATCCTCAAGCTCTCTGCAGTTATAAACAGTTGACCACATCATGATCCCCACTTCTCTTCCATTGTCCAAAGTGACTGCCCTTATTTGGTGCAACTCCTACCTATCCAATTGAAGCCAAAGCATCTCCAGCAATAGTTGCCGTTCCTAACTGATGCACAATCAATACTCTTGAGACCACGGGGAGTCATATCGATTCAGCTTTAATCAGATAGAACTGTACCCAGCAGTGATGTTACAGAAGTGAAGGCTGCTGGGACGGCACCAGTTCTTATACCCCACCTCTCAGGGTGGGGCTATGTACATTACCCAATGGTAGACCCCGCAGTCTAGCCAATGGTCATTCACCTCTCAGGTACTGCAATAACTGGTATTACCACATTCACCCCCGTTAAAAAAGGAGCCAGCGGGGTGATGGCCAGTGTCACTGTCGCCTTTGCATGGTAGGACCAGGTATTGCAGGTACCATGCTGTCGAGGGTAACGGAGAAAGTCCTTGGGTTGTTTATTTTTTCATGGTGCTGCAATCAGACGATCGGGTGGCCTGGTCGTCCTACTGGAGCGTCTAAGTTTTGGCGGCGATCCTGGTGAGGGCCCCGGCGGTTGTAACTCCGGGAACGTGGTGTCTTCCTCCCAGGCAGTTTCGTCACCCCTAGGCGGCGCTGTAGGGGCGACAAAATGGGCAAGGGGGGGGCGCCTGTAGGGGGCGTTGGTGCCTGTTCAGCGCTGGGTCAGGGGTCCGGCGGCAGTACTGACCCTCCGGTCAGGTGCTGCGGGGGGGGCAGTGGCGCGGGCGCGCATGGGGCTCCGGCGGGCACCAGGTCCCGAAGGGAGACCATATCTTAGCATCCGTCGGGGAACGCTACGTAGGCGTACTGGGGGTTGGCATGCAGCAGGTGGACCCTCTCGACCAACGGGTCCGACTTGTGCGCCCTCGTATGTTTCCGCAGCAGGACGGGTCCGGGTGTCGCTAGCCAGGTTGGGAGCGAGGTCCCAGAGGAGGACTTCCTGGGGAAAACAAGGAGACGTTTCGTGAGGTGTCTGGTTTGTGGTAGTACATAGCAGGGACCGAATGGAGTGAAGGGCCACTGGGAGGACATCTTGCCAGCGGGAGACTGGGAGATTCCTGGACCGAAGGGCCAGCAGGACGGTCTTCCAGACCGTTCCATTCTCCCTTTCTACCTGCCCATTACCCCGGGGGTTGTAGCTGGTCGTCCTGCTCGAGGCGATGCCTTTGCCAAGCAGGAACTGGCGCAGCTCGTCGCTCATAAAGGAGGACCCCCTATCACTGTGGATGTATGCAGGGAAACCGAACAGTGTAAAAATACTTTGGAGGGCCTTGGTGACGGTGGTTGTGGTCATGTCTGGGCAGGGGATGGCGAATGGGAACCGGGAGTACTCGTCAATCACGTTAAGGAAGTACGTGTTGCGGTCGGTGGAGGGGGGCACCGACGCCCCCTGCAGCATGAAGTCCATGCTGAGGCGTTCAAAGTAACGGGAAGCCTTTATCAGACGCGCCCTCTCTGGTCGGTAGAAGTGCGGTTTGCACTCCGCGCAGATTTGGCAGTCCCTGGTGACTGTCCTGACCTCCTCGATGGAGTAAGGCAGGTTTCGGGACTTAACGAAATGGAAGAAACGGGTGACTCCCAGGTGGCAGAGGTCCTCGTGGAGGGCTCGGAGGCGGTCTACTTGCGCGGTGGCACAAGTGCCGCGGGATAGGGCATCAGGAGGCTCGTTCAGCTTCCCGGGACGGTACAAGATCTCGTAATTGTAGGTGGAGTGTTCGATTCTCCACCGCAACATCTTGTCGTTTTTTTATCTTGCCCCGCTGCGCATTATCGAACCTGAAGGCCACCGACCGTTGGTCCGTGAGGAGAGTGAATCTCCTGCCGGCCAGGTAATGCCTCCAGTGCCGCACAGCTTCTACTATGGCCTGGGCCTCCTTTTCGACCGAGGAGTGGCGAATTTCAGAGGCATGGAGAGTGCGGGAGAAGAAAGCCACGGGCCTGCCCGCTTGGTTGAGGGTCGCGGCCAGAGCTACGTCGGACGCTTCGCTCTCGACCTGGAAGGGGAAGGACTCGTCAATGGCGTGCATCGTGGCTTTTGCGATGTCCGCTTTGATGCAGGAGAAGGCCTGGCGGGCCTCCGTCGACAGGGGGAAAGTTATGGATTGGGTCAGGGGTCGAGCCTTGTCGGCGTAATTAGGGACCCATTGTGCATAGTAGCTAAAGAAGCCTAGGCAATGCTTTAGGGCCTTGGGGCAGTGAGGGAGGGGGAACTCCATGAGGGGGTGCATGCATTCAGGGTCGGGGCCTATGGCTCCATTTCGCACTAGGTAGCCTAGGATGGCTAGACGGTCGGTGCTAAACACGCACTTCTCCTTATTGTAGGTCAGATTTAGGAGGTGCAGAGAAATTGTAGGTCAGATTTAGGAGGTCTGGAAAAATTTACGGAGGTTGGTGACGTGGTCCTGCTGGTCATGGCCGCAGATGGTGACGTTGTCAAGATACTGGAACATTGCGTGTAAGCCGTACCGGTCAACCATTCGGTCCATCTCACGCTGGAAGACCGAGACCCCATTTGTGATACTGAAGCGAACCCTTAAAAAGTGGTAGAGCCGCCCATCTGCTTCAAAGGCAGTGTACTGGCGGTCACTATTACGGAGGGGTAGCTGATGGTAGGCAGACTTGAGATCCACCGTGGAGAAGACCTTGTATTGCGCAATCCTGTTTACCAGGTCGGCAATACGGGGGAGAGGGTACGCGTCCAGTTGCGTAAACCGGTTGATGGTCTGGCTATAGTCGATGACCATCCTATGTTTCTCCCCGGTCTTTACCACCATGACTTGAGCCCTCCAGGATCTGTTGCTTGCTTCGACGACCCCTTCCTTCAGCAGCCTTTGGACCTCGGACTTGATGAAGGTCCGGTCCTGGGCGCTGTACCGTCTGCTCCTGGTGGCGACGGGTTTGCAATCCGGGGTGAGGTTCGCAAACAGGGAAGGCGGGTCGACCTTAAGGGTCACGAGGCTGCAGTCAGTAAGGGGGGGTATAGGGCCGCCAAATTTAAAGGTCAGGCTTTGTAGGTGGCACTGGAAATCCAGTCCCAGAAGGGTGGCTGCGCAGAGGTGCGGCAGCACGTATAGGCGGAAATTGCGGAATTCCCTGCCTTGGACGGTGAGGTTCGCGAGGCAGAACCCTTTTATCTGCACCGCGTGTGACCCGGAGGCCAGGGAGATCCTTTGTTGGATGGGATAACTGACCAGAGAACAGCACCTTATCGTGTCGGGGTGGACGAAACTCTCCGTGCTCCCGGAGTCGATGAGGCACAACGTCACGTGGCTGTTGATGGCGATCATAGTGGTGGCCTTTGCTAGCGTTCGGGGCCGACTCTGGTCCAGGGTAACGGAGGCCAGCTGCAGCAAGGAGTTTAGGTTGGGCAGCGCGTAGTCAGTTGTGCTGGGGGCTTGAAGCCCCATCCAAGATGGCACCGGCCATGGATTGCACATGGAGTCCGGGGACGGGGACTCCGAAGATGGTGGCGGGGAGGAACAAAATGGCGGCGGGGAGGAAGAAAATGGCGGTGCGCACTGCTCCAGCGTGGCGGAGGCCAGCTGCAGCAAGGAGTTTTGTTCGGGCAGCGCGTAGCCAGCCATGCTGGGGGCTTGAGGCCCCATCCAAGATCGTGCCGGCCATGGATCGTACATGGAGTCCGGGGACGGGGATTCCGAAGATTGGACCGGCAAGGGACAAAATGGCGGCGCGCACTCCTCCAGCGTGGTTGCCGGGGGCAAAATGGCCGCGGCTGTGACGCTGCCTGGAGGGACAAAGGCTGCGGTGCGCGTTGGGCCGGCGGGGCTGGGAAAAAAGAGTGCGGTGGGCCTTGGACAGTCGAGACTTGAAAAAACGGCTGTGGTTCAACAGCAGGGGCCTGGAAAAATGGCTGTGGGTACTCGCTGGATACCGCGGCCACCGCGATGGCTAGGCAGACCGCGGCATAGTGGCCTTTCTTGCCGCACCCTTTGCAGGTGACGGTGTGGGCCGGGCAGCGCGCGCGGGTGATTCGCCTGGCCGCAGAAGAAGCAGCGTTGGCCGGCGGCAGTAGCGGGGCGCCTTGCGGCGCAGGCCTGCGGAGTTAGCGGGTAAGTCTGCGGGTTAAGCGGGTAAGTTGGGGGGCTGGGGTGCCACGTAGCCCAGGGGGGCGCAGTGCGCGCGGGGGCTTACGCAAGGGCGTTTTTGTACGCCACGTCCATGGACCCTGCCAGGGCCCGGGCCTCGGTGAGGCCCAGTGTGTCCATTTCGAGGAGCCTTCGGCGGATGTCGCGGGAAACCATACCTGCCACGAAAGCACTCGGATTAAGAGTTCAGTGTGCTCGTTCCCCATCACCGCTGGGCAGACGCAGTTTTGGCCCAGCACTATCAGTGCCCGGTAGAAGACTTTGAGTGTCTCATCTGGGCTCTGCCGTCTCGTTGCCAGCAGGTGACGGCCGTTGACCTGGTTCAGTGGACGAATGTAATGTCCTTCCAGCAGCTCCATGGCTTTATCATAGTTCGCCGCCCCTTCGATCAGGGGGTAGATCGCCGGGCTGACCCGCGAGCGTAGGAGGTGCATCTTTTGCCTTTCCGTGGGGGGGTCGGCAGCCGTCTCGAGGTAGCTCTGGAAGCACGCCAGCCAATGCTTAAAAATTGCAGCGGAGCTTTCTGCGTGAGGGCTGAGCTGAAGGCACGTCCGCTTGATGTGGAGATCCATTCTTCAAAAGTACTTATCTGATTAAATTGATGCACAATCAATACTCTTGAGACCACGAGGAGTCATATCGATTCAGCTTTAATCAGATAGAACTGTACCCAGCAGTGATGTTACAGAAGTGAAGGCTGCTGGGACGGCACCGATTCTTATACCCTGTCTCTCAGGGCGGGGCTATGTACATTACCCAATGGTAGACCCCGCAGTCTAGCCAATGGTCATTCACCTCTCAGGTACTGCAATACCTGGTATTACCTCACTAACCTAGACTGTTACCTGCACAGATTACAGATAACGGGCGAGATTCTCCGGCCCCCCGCTGGGTCGGAGAATCGCCGGGGGCTGGCGTGAATCCCGCCCCCGCCGGTTGCCGAAGTCTCCGGCACCGGATATTCAGCAGGGGCGGGAATCACGCCGCGCCGGTTGGCGGGCCCCCCCGCTCGATACTCTGGCCCGGATGAGCCGAAGTCCCGCCGCTAAAATGCCTGTCCCGCCAGCGTAAATTAAACTACCTACCTTACCGGCGGGACAAGGCGGCGCGGGCGGGCTCTGGGGTCCTGGGGGGGGCGCGGGGCGATCTGGCCCCAGGGGGTGCCCCTACGGTGGCCTGGCCCGCGATCGGAGCCCACCGATCCGCGGGCGGGCCTGTGCCGTGGCGGCACTCTTTCCCTTCAGCCTCCGCCACCGTCTCCACCATGGCAGAAGCGGAAGAGACTCCCTCCACTGCGCATGTGCGGGAATGCCGTCAGCGGCCGCTAACGCTCCCGCGCATGCGCTGCCCGGAGATGTCATTTCCGCGCCAGCTGGCGGGGCACCAAAGGCCTTTCCCGCCAGCTGGCGGGGCGGAAATTCGTCCGGCGCCGACCTAGCCCCTCAAGGTTGGGGCTCAGCCCCCAAAGATGCGGAGCATTCCGCTCCTTTGGGGCGGCGCAATGCCCGTCTGATTTGCGCCGTTTTGGGCGCCAGGCGGCGGACATTGCGACGTTTCCGGAGAATTTCGCCCAACATCTCTGATCTAAAAGCTACAACTTGGCAGCAATACTTGCTGATAGGGAGTCAGCTTCTACATGTACAACAACCAGCTCTGCCTCTTCAACACCTCCTTTCTCTACCCCTTCGCTGCCTCTTTGTTGTTACATGGTCTGTTTGGCATCCAGTCAGGGAGAAATTGCAATGTCCTACAGTTGAATATTGGGATGGTTGCAAGGGCGTTTTTGTACGCCACGTCCATGGACCCTGCCAGGGCCCGGGCCTCGGTGAGGCCCAGTGTGTCCATTTCGAGGAGCCTTCGGCGGATGTCGCGGGAAACCATACCTGCCACGAAAGCACTCGGATTAAGAGTTCAGTGTGCTCGTTCCCCATCACCGCTGGGCAGACGCAGTTTTGGCCCAGCACTATCAGTGCCCGGTAGAAGACTTTGAGTGTCTCATCTGGGCTCTGCCGTCTCGTTGCCAGCAGGTGACGGCCGTTGACCTGGTTCAGTGGACGAATGTAATGTCCTTCCAGCAGCTCCATGGCTTTATCATAGTTCGCCGCCCCTTCGATCAGGGGGTAGATCGCCGGGCTGACCCGCGAGCGTAGGAGGTGCATCTTTTGCCTTTCCGTGGGGGGGTCGGCAGCCGTCTCGAGGTAGCTCTGGAAGCACGCCAGCCAATGCTTAAAAATTGCAGCGGAGCTTTCTGCGTGAGGGCTGAGCTGAAGGCACGTCCGCTTGATGTGGAGATCCATTCTTCAAAAGTACTTATCTGATTAAATTGATGCACAATCAATACTCTTGAGACCACGAGGAGTCATATCGATTCAGCTTTAATCAGATAGAACTGTACCCAGCAGTGATGTTACAGAAGTGAAGGCTGCTGGGACGGCACCGATTCTTATACCCTGTCTCTCAGGGCGGGGCTATGTACATTACCCAATGGTAGACCCCGCAGTCTAGCCAATGGTCATTCACCTCTCAGGTACTGCAATACCTGGTATTACCTCACTAACCTAGACTGTTACCTGCACAGATTACAGATAACGGGCGAGATTCTCCGGCCCCCCGCTGGGTCGGAGAATCGCCGGGGGCTGGCGTGAATCCCGCCCCCGCCGGTTGCCGAAGTCTCCGGCACCGGATATTCAGCAGGGGCGGGAATCACGCCGCGCCGGTTGGCGGGCCCCCCCGCTCGATACTCTGGCCCGGATGAGCCGAAGTCCCGCCGCTAAAATGCCTGTCCCGCCAGCGTAAATTAAACTACCTACCTTACCGGCGGGACAAGGCGGCGCGGGCGGGCTCTGGGGTCCTGGGGGGGGCGCGGGGCGATCTGGCCCCGGGGGGTGCCCCTACGGTGGCCTGGCCCGCGATCGGAGCCCACCGATCCGCGGGCGGGCCTGTGCCGTGGCGGCACTCTTTCCCTTCAGCCTCCGCCACCGTCTCCACCATGGCAGAAGCGGAAGAGACTCCCTCCACTGCGCATGTGCGGGAATGCCGTCAGCGGCCGCTAACGCTCCCGCGCATGCGCTGCCCGGAGATGTCATTTCCGCGCCAGCTGGCGGGGCACCAAAGGCCTTTCCCGCCAGCTGGCGGGGCGGAAATTCGTCCGGCGCCGACCTAGCCCCTCAAGGTTGGGGCTCAGCCCCCAAAGATGCGGAGCATTCCGCTCCTTTGGGGCGGCGCAATGCCCGTCTGATTTGCGCCGTTTTGGGCGCCAGGCGGCGGACATTGCGACGTTTCCGGAGAATTTCGCCCAACATCTCTGATCTAAAAGCTACAACTTGGCAGCAATACTTGCTGATAGGGAGTCAGCTTCTACATGTACAACAACCAGCTCTGCCTCTTCAACACCTCCTTTCTCTACCCCTTCGCTGCCTCTTTGTTGTTACATGGTCTGTTTGGCATCCAGTCAGGGAGAAATTGCAATGTCCTACAGTTGAATATTGGGATGGTTGAAACCAATATCTTCAGAAATGCCACAAATTGCAAATCCTTATCCCCAGTCCACTTACTGGGCCAGATTATCAGGTGCGGTGTGTGTCTGCTCCCTGTGCTGTGAGTCTGGGCCAGGTGAATATCCTGCGTAATGTAATTTCCCAATTCGTCAGATCCACCTTGTTTTGAAGGATTATGATCGCTAAAGTCTGGTCAGCTTTAAAAAAGAAATTTGAACTTCCAGTAATAGCTGAAAGGATAACCGGACAAGTCTTCACATTTTAAGATGTTTACTGTAACAAAAAAGCACTCTTTGACAAAACACTGGGTGGAATTTGATCATCTTTTGACTAAGGGCATGATTTCGAGGCCATGTTACCTGTGAGTGGGAACTATGTAATAGACGCTAAATCTCAGGAGAGGCCTGTATGTCGGCTGGATTACTGATCATGATCTTCCCAGCCCCCCTCTGATGACATGATCAGGTTCATGCCCAGGAAGGGCGCAAATCTGTTTTTCATGAACTAGAACACATTATAATATACTTAGTGGACTTAACATCACATCATCCAGCCTCAACAAAACTTCCCACCCACCAACCATGACATCATGCTCGTGCGAATCAGTCCTGCTCTTTAAAAATGGGAATCAGGTGCCATGACCAACAAAAAGGTGGAAGGAGGTGAGCACTATTGTCTCCACTGAGCAACAGAGTCGAAAGGGACAGAGGCCACTGGGCACCTCTGGATCGGTGTTGGTGCATGAAGGTGGGATTCAGGGAGATAGGAGAAAGAGGAGGTCAGCTGTCAGGGTCAGTGACATTGCTCGTAGAGGAGGGTGCAATAATGTCACGGTCAGTGACCTCGGCGTGTGCTCTCTGTGCTGTGAGTCTGCTCCCTGTGCTGTGTGAATCTACTCTCTGTGCTGTGTGAGTCTGCTCTCTGTGCTGTGTTACTCTGCTCTCTGTGCTGTGTGAGTCTGCTCTCTGTGCTGTGTGAGTCTGCTCCCTGTGCTGTGCGAGTCGGCACCCTGTGCTGTGTGAGTCTGCTCCATGTGCTGTGTGAGACTGCTCCCTGTGCTGTGTGAGTCTGCTGCCTGTGCTGTGTGGGTCTGCTCTCTGTGCGGTGTGTGTCTGCTCCCTGTGCTGTGAGTCTGCACCCTGTGCTGTGTGAGTCTGCTCCCTGTGCGGTGTGTGTCTCCTCTCTGTGCTGTGTGACTCTGCTCTCTGTGCTGTGTGACTCTGCTTTCTGTGCTGTGCGATTCTGCTCTCTGTGCTGTGTGGGTCTGCTCTCTGTGCTGTGTGAGTCTGCTCACTGTGCTGAGTGAGTCTGCTCCCTGTGCTGTGTGAGTCTGCTCCCTGTGCTGTGTAAATCTGCTCTCTGTACTGTGTGAGTCTGCTCTCTGTGCTGTGTGAGTCTGCTCTCTGTGCTGTGTGACTGCTCTCTGTGCTGTGTGAGTCTGCTCCCTGTGCTGTGTGAGTCTGCTCCCTGTGCTGTGTGAGTCTGCTTCCTGTGCTGTGTGAGTCTGCTCTCTGTGCTGTGTGAGTCTGCTCCCTGTGCTGTGTGAGTC
This sequence comes from Scyliorhinus torazame, assembly GCF_047496885.1. Classification (NCBI taxonomy): domain Eukaryota; kingdom Metazoa; phylum Chordata; class Chondrichthyes; order Carcharhiniformes; family Scyliorhinidae; genus Scyliorhinus; species Scyliorhinus torazame. Next base: position 67,317,405 of record NC_092713.1, read on the forward strand.
TGCTCTCTGTGCTGTGTGAGTCTGCTCCCTGTGCTGTGTGAGTCTGCTCCCTGTGCTGTGTGAGTCTGCTCCCTGTGTTGTGTGAGTCTGCTCTCTGTGCTGTGTGAGTCTGCTCTCTGTGCTGTGTGAGTCTGCTCTCTGTGCTGTGTGAGTCTGCTCCCTGTGCTGTGTGAGTCTGCTCCCTGTGCTGTGTGAGTCTGCTCTCTGTGCTGTGTGAGTCTGCTCTCTGTGCTGTGTGAGTCTGCTCTCTGTGCTGTGTGACTGCTCTCTGTGCTGTGTGAGTCTGCTCTCTGTGCTGTGTGAGTCTGCTCGTTGTGCTGTGTGAGTCTGCTCCCTGTGCTGTGTGAGTCTGCTCCCTGTGCTGTGTGAGTCGGCTCCCTGTGCTGTGTGAGTCTGCTCTCTGTGCTATGTGAGTCTGCTCTCTGTGCTGTGTGAGTCTGCTCCCTGTGCTGTGTGAGTCTGCTCCCTGTGCTGTGTGAGTCTGCTCACTGTGCTGAATGAGTCTGCTCCCTGTGCTGTGTGAGTCTGCTCTCTGTGCTGTGTGAGTCTGCTCCCTGTGCTGTGCGAGTCTGCTCGTTGTGCTGTGTGAGTCTGCTCCCATTGCTGTGTGAGTCTGCTCCCTGTGCTGTGTGAGTCGGCTCCCTGTGCTGTGTGAGTCTGCTCTCTGTGCTATGTGAGTCTGCTCTTTGTGCTGTGTGAGTCTGCTCCCTGTGCTGTGTGAGTCTGCTCCCTGTGCTGTGTGAGTCTGCTCACTGTGCTGAATGAGTCTGCTCCCTGTGCTGTGTGAGTCTGCTCTCTGTGCTGTGTGAGTCTGCTCTCTGTGCTGTGCGAGTCTGCTCTCTGTGATGTGCGAGTCTGCTCCCTGTGCTGTGCGAGTCTGCTCCCTGTGCTGTGTGAGTCTGCTCCCTGTGCTGTGTGAGTCTGCTCTCTGTGCTGTGTGAGTCTGCTCTCTGTGCTGTGTGCGTCTGCTTTCTGTGCTGTGTGAGTCTGCTCTCTGTGCTGTGTGAGTCTGCTCTCTGTGCTGTGTGAGTCTGCTCACTGTGCTGAGTGAGTCTGCTCCCTCTGCTGTGTGAGTCTGCTCCCTGTGCTGTGTGAGTCTGCTCACTGTGCTGAATGAGTCTGCTCCCTGTGCTGTGTGAGTCTGCTCTCTGTGCTGTGTGAGTCTGCTCTCTGTGCTGTGCGAGTCTGCTCGTTGTGCTGTGTGAGTCTGCTCCCTGTGCTGTGTGAGTCTGCTCCCTGTGCTGTGTGAGTCGGCTCCCTGTGCTGTGTGAGTCTGCTCTCTGTGCTATGTGAGTCTGCTCTCTGTGCTGTGTGAGTCTGCTCCCTGTGCTGTGTGAGTCTGCTCCCTGTGCTGTGTGAGTCTGCTCACTGTGCTGAATGAGTCTGCTCCCTGTGCTGTGTGAGTCTGCTCTCTGTGCTGTGTGAGTCTGCTCTCTGTGCTGTGCGAGTCTGCTCTCTGTGATGTGCGAGTCTGCTCCCTGTGCTGTGTGAGTCTGCTCCCTGTGCTGTGTGAGTCTGCTCTCTGTGCTGTGTGAGTCTGCTCTCTGTGCTGTGTGAGTCTGCTTTCTGTGCTGTGTGAGTCTGCTCTCTGTGTTGTGTGAGTCTGCTCTCTGTGCTGTGTGAGTCTGCTCACTGTGCTGAGTGAGTCTGCTCCCTCTGCTGTGTGAGTCTGCTCCCTGTGCTGTGTGAGTCTGCTCCCTGTGCTGTGTGAGTCTGCTCTCTGTGCTGTGTGAGTCTGCTCCCTGTGCTGTGTGAGTCTGCTCTCTGTGCTGTGTGAGTCTGCTCCCTGTGCTGTGTGAGTCTGCTCCCTGTGCTGTGTGAGTCTGCTCTCTGTGTTGTGTGAGTCTGCTCTCTGTGCTGTGTGAGTCTGCTCTCTGTGCTGTGTGAGTCTGCTCTCTGTGCTGTGTGAGTCTGCTCCCTGTGCTGTGTGAGTCTGCTCCCTGTGCTGTGTGAGTCTGCTCTCTGTGCTGTGTGAGTCTGCTCTCTGTGCTGTGTGAGTCTGCTCTCTGTGCTGTGTGAGTCTGCTCTCTGTGCTGTGTGACTGCCCTCTGTGCTGTGTGAGTCTGCTCTCTGTGCTGTGTGAGTCTGCTCGTTGTGCTGTGTGAGTCTGCTCCCTGTGCTGTGTGAGTCTGCTCCCTGTGCTGTGTGAGTCGGCTCCCTGTGCTGTGTGAGTCTGCTCCCTGTGCTATGTGAGTCTGCTCTCTGTGCTGTGTGAGTCTGCTCCCTGTGCTGTGTGAGTCTGCTCCCTGTGCTGTGTGAGTCTGCTCACTGTGCTGAATCAGTCTGCTCCCTGTGCTGTGTGAGTCTGCTCTCTGTGCTGTGTGAATCTGCTCTCTGTGCTGTGCGAGTCTGCTCTCTGTGATGTGCGAGTCTGCTCCCTGTGCTGTGCGAGTCTGCTCCCTGTGCTGTGTGAGTCTGCTCCCTGTGCTGTGTGAGTCTGCTCTCTGTGCTGTGTGGCTCTGCTCACTGTGCTGTGTGACTGCTCCCTGTGCTGTGTGTGTCTGCTCCCTGTGCTGTGTGAGTCTGCTCCCTGTGCTGTGTGAGTCTGCTCCCTGTGCTGTGTGAGTCTGCTCTCTGTGCTGTGTGAGTCTGCTCCCTGTGCTGTGTGAGTCTGCTCCCTGTGCTGTGTGAGTCTGCTCCCTGTGCTGTGTGAGTCTGCTCTCTGCGCTGTGTGAGTCTGCTCTCTGTGCTGTGTGAGTCTGCTCTCTGTGGGGTGTGAGTCTGCTCCCTGTGCTGTGAGTCTGCTCCCTGTGCTGTGTGGGTCTGCTCCCTATGCTGTGTGCGTCTGCTCTCTGTGCTGTGTGAGTCTGCTCTCTGTGCTGTGTGAGTCTGCTCTCTGTGCTGTGTGAGTCTGCTCCCTGTGCTGTGTGAGTCTGCTCCCTGTGCTGTGTGAGTCTGCTCTCTGTGCTGTGTGAGTCTGCTCTCTGTGCTGTGTGAGTCTGCTCTCTGTGCTGTGTGAGTCTGCTCACTGTGCTGAGTGAGTCTGCTCCCTCTGCTGTGTGAGTCTGCTCCCTGTGCTGTGTGAGTCTGCTCCCTGTGCTGTGTGAGTCTGCTCTCTGTGCTGTGTGAGTCTGCTCCCTGTGCTGTGTGAGTCTGCTCTCTGTGCTGTGTGAGTCTGCTCTCTGTGCTGTGTGAGTCTGCTCTCTGTGCTGTGTGAGTCTCCTCACTGTGCTGAGTGAGTCTGCTCCCTCTGCTGTGTGAGTCTGCTCCCTGTGCTGTGTGAGTCTGCTCCCTGTGCTGTGTGAGTCTGCTCCCTGTGCTGTGTGAGTCTGCTCCCTGTGCTGTGTGAGTCTGCTCCCTGTGCTGTGTGAGTCTGCTCCCTGTGCTGTGTGAGTCTGCTCTCTGTGCTGTGTGAGTCTGCTCCCTGTGCTGTGTGAGTCTGCTCTCTGTGCTGTGTGACTCTGCTCTCTGTGCTGTGTGAGTCTGTTCCCTGTGCTGTGTGAGTCTGCTCCCTGTGCTGTGAGTCTGCTCCCTGTGCTGTGTGAGTCTGCTCCCTGTGCTGTGTGAGTCTGCTCCCTGTGCTGTGTGAGTCTGCTCTTTGTGCTGTGTGAGTCTGCTCTCTGTGCTGTGTGAGTCTGCTCTCTGTGCTGTGTGAGTCTGCTCTCTGTGCTGTGTGAGTCTGCTCCCTGTGCTGTGTGAGTCTGCTCTCTGTGCTGTGTGAGTCTGCTCTCTGTGCTGTGTGAGTCTGCTATTTGTGCTGTGTGAGTCTGTCCCCTGTGCTGTGTGAGTCTGCTCCCTGTGCTGTGTGAGTCTGCTCTCTGTGCTGTGTGGGTCTGCTCACTGTGCTGTGTGACTGCTCCCTGTGCTGTGTGAGTCTGCTCCCTGTGCTGTGTGAGTCTGCTCCCTGTGCTGTGAGTCTGCTCCCTGTGCTGTGTGAGTCTGCTCCCTGTGCTGTGTGAGTCTGCTCTCTGTGCTGTGTGAGTCTGCTCCCTGTGCTGTGTGAGTCTGCTCCCTGTGCTGTGTGAGTCTGCTCTCTGTGCTGTGTGAGTCTGCTCTCTGTGCTGTGTGAGTCTGCTCCCTGTGCTGTGTGAGTCTGCTCTCTGTGCTGTGTGAGTCTGCTCCCTGTGCTGTGTGAGTCTGCTCTCTGTGCTGTGTGAGTCTGCTCCCTGTGCTGTGTGAGTCTGCTCTCTGTGCTGTGTGAGTCTGCTCCCTGTGCTGTGTGAGTCTGCTCTCTGTGCTGTGTGAGTCTGCTCTCTGTGCTGTGTGAGTCTGCTCTCTGTGCTGTGTGAGTCTGCTCCCTGTGCTGTGAGTCTGCTCCCTGTGCTGTGTGGGTCTGCTCCCTATGCTGTGTGCGTCTGCTCTCGGTGCTGTGTGAGTCTGCTCTCTGTGCTGTGTGAGTCTGCTCTCTGTGCTGTGTGAGTCTGCTCCCTGTGCTGTGTGAGTCTGCTCCCTGTGCTGTGTGAGTCTGCTCTCTGTGCTGTGTGAGTCTGCTCTCTGCGCTGTGTGAGTCTGCTCTCTGTGCTGTGTGAGTCTGCTCACTGTGCTGAGTGAGTCTGCTCCCTCTGCTGTGTGAGTCTGCTCCCTGTGCTGTGTGAGTCTGCTCCCTGTGCTGTGTGAGTCTGCTCTCTGTGCTGTGTGAGTCTGCTCCCTGTGCTGTGTGAGTCTGCTCTCTGTGCTGTGTGAGTCTGCTCTCTGTGCTGTGTGAGTCTGCTCTCTGTGCTGTGTGAGTCTCCTCACTGTGCTGAGTGAGTCTGCTCCCTCTGCTGTGTGAGTCTGCTCCCTGTGCTGTGTGAGTCTGCTCCCTGTGCTGTGTGAGTCTGCTCCCTGTGCTGTGTGAGTCTGCTCCCTGTGCTGTGTGAGTCTGCTCCCTGTGCTGTGTGAGTCTGCTCCCTGTGCTGTGTGAGTCTGCTCTCTGTGCTGTGTGAGTTTGCTCCCTGTGCTGTGTGAGTCTGCTCTCTGTGCTGTGTGACTCTGCTCTCTGTGCTGTGTGAGTCTGTTCCCTGTGCTGTGTGTGTCTGCTCCCTGTGCTGTGAGTCTGCTCCCTGTGCTGTGTGAGTCTGCTCCCTGTGCTGTGTGAGTCTGCTCCCTGTGCTGTGTGAGTCTGCTCTTTGTGCTGTGTGAGTCTGCTCTCTGTGCTGTGTGAGTCTGCTCTCTGTGCTGTGTGAGTCTGCTCTCTGTGCTGTGTGAGTCTGCTCCCTGTGCTGTGTGAGTCTGCTCTCTGTGCTGTGTGAGTCTGCTCTCTGTGCTGTGTGAGTCTGCTCCCTGTGCTGTGTGAGTCTGCCCCCTGTGCTGTGTGAGTCTGCTCCCTGTGCTGTGTGAGTCTGCTCTCTGTGCTGTGTGGGTCTGCTCACTGTGCTGTGTGACTGCTCCCTGTGCTGTGTGAGTCTGCTCCCTGTGCTGTGTGAGTCTGCTCCCTGTGCTGTGAGTCTGCTCCCTGTGCTGTGTGAGTCTGCTCCCTGTGCTGTGTGAGTCTGCTCTCTGTGCTGTGTGAGTCTGCTCCCTGTGCTGTGTGAGTCTGCTCTCTGTGCTGTGTGAGTCTGCTCTCTGTGCTGTGTGAGTCTGCTCCCTGTGCTGTGTGAGTCTGCTCTCTGTGCTGTGTGAGTCTGCTCCCTGTGCTGTGTGAGTCTGCTCTCTGTGCTGTGTGAGTCTGCTCTCTGTGCTGTGTGAGTCTGCTCTCTGTGCTGTGTGAGTCTGCTCCCTGTGCTGTGAGTCTGCTCCCTGTGCTGTGTGGGTCTGCTCCCACTGCTGTGTGAGTCTGCTCTCTGTGCTGTGTGAGTCTGCTCTCTGTGCTGTGTGAGTCTGCTCCCTGTGCTGTGTGAGTCTGCTCTCTGTACTGTGTGAGCCTGCTCTCTGTGCTGTGTGAGTCTGCTCTCTGTGCTGTGTTAGTCTGCTCTCTGTGCTGTGTGAGTCTGCTCCCTGTGCTGTGAGTCTGCTCCCTGTGCTGTGTGACTCTGCTCTCTGTGCTGTGTGAGTCTGCTCCCTGTGCTGTGTGAGTCTGCTCCCTGTGCTGTGTGAGTCTGCTCCCTGTGCTGTGTGAGTCTGCTCCCTGTGCTGTGTGAGTCTGCTCCCTGTGCTGTGTGAGACTGCTATCTGTGCTGTGTGAGTCTGCTCTCTGTGCTGTGTGAGTCTGCTCCCTGTGCTGTGTGAGTCTGCTCCCTGTGCTGTGTGAGTCTGCTCCTTGTGCTGTGTGATTCTGCTCTCTGTGCTGTGTGAGTCTGCTCACTGTGCTGAGTGAGTCTGCTCCCTCTGCTGTGTGAGTCTGCTCCCTGTGCTGTGTGAGTCTGCTCCCTGTGCTGTGTGAGTCTGCTCTCTGTGCTGTGTGAGTCTGCTCCCTGTGCTGTGTGAGTCTGCTCTCTGTGCTGTGTGAGTCTGCTCTCTGTGCTGTGTGAGTCTGCTCTCTGTGCTGTGTGAGTCTCCTCACTGTGCTGAGTGAGTTTGCTCCCTCTGCTGTGTGAGTCTGCTCCCTGTGCTGTGTGAGTCTGCTCCTTGTGCTGTGTGAGTCTGCTCCCTGTGCTGTGTGAGTCTGCTCCCTGTGCTGTGTGAGTCTGCTCCCTGTGCTGTGTGAGTCTGCTCCCTGTGCTGTGTGAGTCTGCTCTCTGTGCTGTGTGAGTTTGCTCCCTGTGCTGTGTGAGTCTGCTCTCTGTGCTGTGTGACTCTGCTCTCTGTGCTGTGTGAGTCTGTTCCCTGTGCTGTGTGTGTCTGCTCCCTGTGCTGTGAGTCTGCTCCCTGTGCTGTGTGAGTCTGCTCCCTGTGCTGTGTGAGTCTGCTCCCTGTGCTGTGTGAGTCTGCTCTTTGTGCTGTGTGAGTCTGCTCTCTGTGCTGTGTGAGTCTGCTCTCTGTGCTGTGTGAGTCTGCTCCCTGTGCTGTGTGAGTCTGCTCTCTGTGCTGTGTGAGTCTGCTCCCTGTGCTGTGTGAGTCTGCTCCCTGTGCTGTGTGAGTCTGCTCCCTGTGCTGTGTGAGTCTGCTCCCTGTGCTGTGTGAGTCTGCTCCCTGTGCTGTGTGAGTCTCCTCTCAGTGCTGTGTGAGTCTGCTCCCTGTGCTGTGTGAGTCTGCTCTCTGTGCTGTGTGACTCTGCTCTCTGTGCTGTGTGAGTCTGCGCTCTGTGCTGTGTGAGTCTGCTCCCTGTGCTGTGTGAGTCTGCTCCCTGTGCTGTGTGAGTCTGCTCTCAGTGCTGTGTGAGTCTGCTCCCTGTGCTGTGTGAGTCTGCTCTCTGTGCTGTGTGAGTCTGCTCCCTGTGCTGTGTGAGTCTCCTCTCAGTGCTGTGTGAGTCTGCTCCCTGTGCTGTGTGAGTCTGCTCTCTGTGCTGTGTGACTCTGCTCTCTGTGCTGTGTGAGTCTGCTCCCTGTGCTGTGTGAGTCTGCTCCCTGTGCTGTGTGAGTCTCCTCTCAGTGCTGTGTGAGTCTGCTCCCTGTGCTGTGTGAGTCTGCTCTCTGTGCTGTGTGACTCTGCTCTCTGTGCTGTGTGAGTCTGCGCTCTGTGCTGTGTGAGTCTGCTCCCTGTGCTGTGTGAGTCTGCTCCCTGTGCTGTGTGAGTCTGCTCTCAGTGCTGTGTGAGTCTGCTCCCTGTGCTGTGTGAGTCTGCTCTCTGTGCTGTGTGAGTCTGCTCCCTGCGCTGTGTGAGTCTGTTCCCTGTGCTGTATGAGTCTGCTCTCTGTGCTGTGTGAGTCTGCTCCCTGTGCTGTGTGAGTCTGCTCCCTGTGCTGTGTGAGTCTGCTCCCTGTGCTGTGTGAGTCTGCTCCCTGTGCTGTGTGAGTCTGCTCCCTGTGCTGTGTGAGTCTGCTCCCTGTGCTGTGTGATTCTGCTCTCTGTGCTGTGTGAGTCTGCTCTCTGTGCTGTGTGAGTCTGCTCCCTGTGCTGTGTGAGTCTGCTCCCTGTGCTGTGTGAGTCTGCTCCCTGTGCTGTGTGAGTCTGCTCTCTGTGCTGTGTGTGTCTGCTCTCTGTGCTGTGTGAGTCTGCTCCCTGTGCTGTGTGAGTCTGCTCTCTGTGCTGTGTGAGTCTGCTCTCAGTGCTGTGTGAGTCTGCTCTCTGTGCTGTGTGAGTCTGCTCCCTGTGCTGTGTGAGTCTGCTCCCTGTGCTGTGTGAGTCTGCTCTCAGTGCTGTGTGAGTCTGCTCCCTGTGCTGTGTGAGTCTGCTACCTGTGCTGTGTGACTCTGCTCTCTGTGCTGTGTGAGTCTGCTCTCTGTGCTGTGTGAGTCTGCTCCCTGTGCTGTGTGAGTCTGCTCCCTGTGCTGTGTGAGTCTGCTCCCTGTCCTGTGTGGGTCTGCTCCCTGTGCTGTGTGAGTCTGCTCCCTGTGCTGTGTGGGTCTGCTCCCTGTGCTGTGTGAGTCTGCTCTCTGTGCTGTGTGAGTCTGCTCCCTGTGCTGTGTGAGTCTGCTCCCTGTGCTGTGTCAGTCTGCTCCCTGCGCTGTGTGAGTCTGCTCGCTGTGCTGTGTGAGTCTGCTCCCTGTGCTGTGTGAGTCTGCTCCCTGTGCTGTGTGAGTCTGCTCCCTGTGCTGAGTGAGTCTGCTCCCTATGCTGTGTGAGTCTGCTCTCTGTGTTGTGTAAGTCTGCTCTCTGTGCTGTGTGAGTCTGCTCACTGTGCTGTGTGAGTCTGCTCTCTGTGCTGTGTGAGTCTGCTCTCTGTGCTGTGTGAGTTTGCTCCCTGTGCTGTGTGAGTCTGCTCTCTGTGCTGTGTGACTCTGCTCTCTGTGCTGTGTGAGTCTGTTCCCTGTGCTGTGTGAGTCTGCTCCCTGTGCTGTGAGTCTGCTCCCTGTGCTGTGTGAGTCTGCTCCCTGTGCTGTGTGAGTCTGCTCCCTGTGCTGTGTGAGTCTGCTCTTTGTGCTGTGTGAGTCTGCTCTCTGTGCTGTGTGAGTCTGCTCTCTGTGCTGTGTGAGTCTGCTCTCTGTGCTGTGTGAGTCTGCTCCCTGTGCTGTGTGAGTCTGCTCTCTGTGCTGTGTGAGTCTGCTCTCTGTGCTGTGTGAGTCTGCTCCCTGTGCTGTGTGAGTCTGCCCCCTGTGCTGTGTGAGTCTGCTCCCTGTGCTGTGTGAGTCTGCTCTCTGTGCTGTGTGGGTCTGCTCACTGTGCTGTGTGACTGCTCCCTGTGCTGTGTGAGTCTGCTCCCTGTGCTGTGTGAGTCTGCTCCCTGTGCTGTGAGTCTGCTCCCTGTGCTGTGTGAGTCTGCTCCCTGTGCTGTGTGAGTCTGCTCTCTGTGCTGTGTGAGTCTGCTCCCTGTGCTGTGTGAGTCTGCTCCCTGTGCTGTGTGAGTCTGCTCTCTGTGCTGTGTGAGTCTGCTCTCTGTGCTGTGTGAGTCTGCTCCCTGTGCTGTGTGAGTCAGCTCTCTGTGCTGTGTGAGTCTGCTCCCTGTGCTGTGTGAGTCTGCTCTCTGTGCTGTGTGAGTCTGCTCTCTGTGCTGTGTGAGTCTGCTCTCTGTGCTGTGTGAGTCTGCTCCCTGTGCTGTGAGTCTGCTCCCTGTGCTGTGTGGGTCTGCTCCCTCTGCTGTGTGAGTCTGCTCTCTGTGCTGTGTGAGTCTGCTCTCTGTGCTGTGTGAGTCTGCTCCCTGTGCTGTGTGAGTCTGCTCTCTGTACTGTGTGAGTCTGCTCTCTGTGCTGTGTGAGTCTGCTCTCTGTGCTGTGTTAGTCTGCTCTCTGTGCTGTGTGAGTCTGCTCCCTGTGCTGTGAGTCTGCTCCCTGTGCTGTGTGACTCTGCTCTCTGTGCTGTGTGAGTCTGCTCCCTGTGCTGTGTGAGTCTGCTCCCTGTGCTGTGTGAGTCTGCTCCCTGTGCTGTGTGAGTCTGCTCCCTGTGCTGTGTGAGTCTGCTCCCTGTGCTCTGTGAGACTGCTCTCTGTGCTGTGTGAGTCTGCTCTCTGTGCTGTGTGAGTCTGCTCCCTGTGCTGTGTGAGTCTGCTCCCTGTGCTGTGTGAGTCTGCTCCTTGTGCTGTGTGAGTCTGCTCTCTGTGCTGTGTGAGTCTGCTCCCTGTGCTGTGTGAGTCTGCTCTCTGTGCTGTGTGTGTCTGCTCTCTGTGCTGTGTGAGTCTGCTCCCTGTGCTGTGTGAGTCTGCTCTCAGTGCTGTGTGAGTCTGCTCTCTGAGCTGTGTGACTCTGCTCCCTGTGCTGTGTGAGTCTGCTCTCTGTGCTGTGTGAGTCTGCTCCCTGTGCTGTGTGAGTCTGCTCTCTGTGCTGTGTGAGTCTGCTCTCTGTGCTGTGTGACTCTGCTCTCTGTGCTGTGTGAGTCTGCTCTCTGTGCTGTGTGAGTCTGCTCCCTGTGCTGTGTGAGTCTGCTCCCTGTGCTGTGTGAGTCTCCTCTCAGTGCTGTGTGAGTCTGCTCCCTGTGCTGTGTGAGTCTGCTCTCTGTGCTGTGTGACTCTGCTCTCTGTGCTGTGTGAGTCTGCGCTCTGTGCTGTGTGAGTCTGCTCCCTGTGCTGTGTGAGTCTGCTCCCTGTGCTGTGTGAGTCTGCTCTCAGTGCTGTGTGAGTCTGCTCCCTGTGCTGTGTGAGTCTGCTCTCTGTGCTGTGTGAGTCTGCTCCCTGCGCTGTGTGAGTCTGTTCCCTGTGCTGTATGAGTCTGCTCTCTGTGCTGTGTGAGTCTGCTCCCTGTGCTGTGTGAGTCTGCTCCCTGTGCTGTGTGAGTCTGCTCCCTGTGCTGTGTGAGTCTGCTCCCTGTGCTGTGTGAGTCTGCTCCCTGTGCTGTGTGAGTCTGCTCCCTGTGCTGTGTGATTCTGCTCTCTGTGCTGTGTGAGTCTGCTCTCTGTGCTGTGTGAGTCTGCTCCCTGTGCTGTGTGAGTCTGCTCCCTGTGCTGTGTGAGTCTGCTCCCTGTGCTGTGTGAGTCTGCTCTCTGTGCTGTGTGTGTCTGCTCTCTGTGCTGTGTGAGTCTGCTCCCTGTGCTGTGTGAGTCTGCTCTCTGTGCTGTGTGAGTCTGCTCTCAGTGCTGTGTGAGTCTGCTCTCTGTGCTGTGTGAGTCTGCTCCCTGTGCTGTGTGAGTCTGCTCCCTGTGCTGTGTGAGTCTGCTCCCTGTGCTGTGTGAGTCTGCTCTCTGTGCTGTGTGAGTCTGCTCTCTGTGCTGTGTGAGTCTGCTCCCTGTGCTGTGTGAGTCAGCTCTCTGTGCTGTGTGAGTCTGCTCCCTGTGCTGTGTGAGTCTGCTCTCTGTGCTGTGTGAGTCTGCTCTCTGTGCTGTGTGAGTCTGCTCTCTGTGCTGTGTGAGTCTGCTCCCTGTGCTGTGAGTCTGCTCCCTGTGCTGTGTGGGTCTGCTCCCTCTGCTGTGTGAGTCTGCTCTCTGTGCTGTGTGAGTCTGCTCTCTGTGCTGTGTGAGTCTGCTCCCTGTGCTGTGTGAGTCTGCTCTCTGTACTGTGTGAGTCTGCTCTCTGTGCTGTGTGAGTCTGCTCTCTGTGCTGTGTTAGTCTGCTCTCGGTGCTGTGTGAGTCTGCTCCCTGTGCTGTGAGTCTGCTCCCTGTGCTGTGTGACTCTGCTCTCTGTGCTGTGTGAGTCTGCTCCCTGTGCTGTGTGAGTCTGCTCCCTGTGCTGTGTGAGTCTGCTCCCTGTGCTGTGTGAGTCTGCTCCCTGTGCTGTGTGAGTCTGCTCCCTGTGCTCTGTGAGACTGCTCTCTGTGCTGTGTGAGTCTGCTCTCTGTGCTGTGTGAGTCTGCTCCCTGTGCTGTGTGAGTCTGCTCCCTGTGCTGTGTGAGTCTGCTCCTTGTGCTGTGTGAGTCTGCTCTCTGTGCTGTGTGAGTCTGCTCCCTGTGCTGTGTGAGTCTGCTCTCTGTGCTGTGTGTGTCTGCTCTCTGTGCTGTGTGAGTCTGCTCCCTGTGCTGTGTGAGTCTGCTCTCAGTGCTGTGTGAGTCTGCTCTCTGAGCTGTGTGACTCTGCTCCCTGTGCTGTGTGAGTCTGCTCTCTGTGCTGTGTGAGTCTGCTCCCTGTGCTGTGTGAGTCTGCTCTCTGTGCTGTGTGAGTCTGCTCTCTGTGCTGTGTGACTCTGCTCTCTGTGCTGTGTGAGTCTGCTCTCTGTGCTGTGTGAGTCTGCTCCCTGTGCTGTGTGAGTCTGCTCCCTGTGCTGTGTGAGTCTCCTCTCAGTGCTGTGTGAGTCTGCTCCCTGTGCTGTGTGAGTCTGCTCTCTGTGCTGTGTGACTCTGCTCTCTGTGCTGTGTGAGTCTGCGCTCTGTGCTGTGTGAGTCTGCTCCCTGTGCTGTGTGAGTCTGCTCCCTGTGCTGTGTGAGTCTGCTCTCAGTGCTGTGTGAGTCTGCTCCCTGTGCTGTGTGAGTCTGCTCTCTGTGCTGTGTGAGTCTGCTCCCTGCGCTGTGTGAGTCTGTTCCCTGTGCTGTATGAGTCTGCTCTCTGTGCTGTGTGAGTCTGCTCCCTGTGCTGTGTGAGTCTGCTCCCTGTGCTGTGTGAGTCTGCTCCCTGTGCTGTGTGAGTCTGCTCCCTGTGCTGTGTGAGTCTGCTCCCTGTGCTGTGTGAGTCTGCTCCCTGTGCTGTGTGATTCTGCTCTCTGTGCTGTGTGAGTCTGCTCTCTGTGCTGTGTGAGTCTGCTCCCTGTGCTGTGTGAGTCTGCTCCCTGTGCTGTGTGAGTCTGCTCCCTGTGCTGTGTGAGTCTGCTCTCTGTGCTGTGTGTGTCTGCTCTCTGTGCTGTGTGAGTCTGCTCCCTGTGCTGTGTGAGTCTGCTCTCTGTGCTGTGTGAGTCTGCTCTCAGTGCTGTGTGAGTCTGCTCTCTGTGCTGTGTGAGTCTGCTCCCTGTGCTGTGTGAGTCTGCTCCCTGTGCTGTGTGAGTCTGCTCTCAGTGCTGTGTGAGTCTGCTCCCTGTGCTGTGTGAGTCTGCTACCTGTGCTGTGTGACTCTGCTCTCTGTGCTGTGTGAGTCTGCTCTCTGTGCTGTGTGAGTCTGCTCCCTGTGCTGTGTGAGTCTTCTCCCTGTGCTGTGTGAGTCTGCTCCCTGTCCTGTGTGGGTCTGCTCCCTGTGCTGTGTGAGTCTGCTCCCTGTGCTGTTAGGGTCTGCTCCCTGTGCTGTGTGAGTCGGCTCTCTGTGCTGTGTGAGTCTGCTCCCTGTGCTGTGTGAGTCTGCTCCCTGTGCTGTGTCAGTCTGCTCCCTGCGCTGTGTGAGTCTGCTCGCTGTGCTGTGTGAGTCTGCTCCCTGTGCTGTGTGAGTCTGCTCCCTGTGCTGTGTGAGTCTGCTCCCTGTGCTGAGTGAGTCTGCTCCCTATGCTGTGTGAGTCTGCTCTCTGTGTTGTGTAAGTCTGCTCTCTGTGCTGTGTGAGTCTGCTCCCTGTGCTGTGTGAGTCTGCTCCCTGTGCTGTGTGAGTCTGCTCTCAGTGCTGTGTGAGTCTGCTCCCTGTGCTGTGTGAGTCTGCTACCTGTGCTGTGTGACTCTGCTCTCTGTGCTGTGTGAGTCTGCTCTCTGTGCTGTGTGAGTCTGCTCTCTGTGCTGTGTGAGTCTGCTCCCTGTGCTGTGAGTCTGCTCCCTGTGCTGTGTGGGTCTGCTCCCTATGCTGTGTGAGTCTGCTCTCTGTGCTGTGTGAGTCTGCTCTCTGTGCTGTGTGAGTCTGCTCCCTGTGCTGTGTGAGTCTGCTCTCTGTGCTGTGTGAGTCTGCTCTCTGTGCTGTGTGAGTCTGCTCTCTGTGCTGTGTTAGTCTGCTCTCTGTGCTGTGTGAGTCTGCTCCCTGTGCTGTGAGTCTGCTCCCTGTGCTGTGTGACTCTGCTCTCTGTGCTGTGTGAGTCTGCTCCCTGTGCTGTGTGAGTCTGCTCCCTGTGCTGTGTGAGTCTGCTCCCTGTGCTGTGTGAGTCTGCTCCCTGTGCTGTGTGAGTCTGCTCTCTGTGCTGTGTGAGTCTGCTCTCTGTGCTGTGTGAGTCTGCTCCCTGTGCTGTGTGAGTCTGCTCCCTGTGCTGTGTGAGTCTGCTCCTTGTGCTGTGTGAGTCTGCTCTCTGTGCTGTGTGAGTCTGCTCCCTGTGCTGTGTGAGTCTGCTCTCTGTGCTGTGTGTGTCTGCTCTCTGTGCTGTGTGAGTCTGCTCCCTGTGCTGTGTGAGTCTGCTCTCTGTGCTGTGTGATTCTGCTCTCTGTGCTGTGTGACTCTGCTCTCTGTGCTGTGTGAGTCTGCTCCCTGTGCTGTGTGAGTCTGCTCCCTGTGCTGTGTGAGTCTGCTCTCAGTGCTGTGTGAGACTGCTCTCTGTGCTGTGTGACTCTGCTCTCTGTGCTGTGTGACTCTGCTCCCTGTGCTGTGTGAGTCTGCTCTCTGTGCTGTGTGAGTCTGCTCCCTGTGCTGTGTGAGTCTGCTCTCAGTGCTGTGTGAGTCTGCTCCCTGTGCTGTGTGAGTCTGCTCTCTGTGCTGTGTGAGTCTGCTCCCTGTGCTGTGTGAGTCTGTTCCCTGTGCTGTATGAGTCTGCTCTCTGTGCTGTGTGAGTCTGCTCCCTGTGCTGTGTGAGTCTGCTCCCTGTGCTGTGTGAGTCTGCTCCCTGTGCTGTGTGAGTCTGCTCCCTGTGCTGTGTGATTCTGCTCCCTGTGCTGTGTGAGTCTGCTCTCTGTGCTGTGTGAGTCTGCTCTCTGTGCTGTGTGAGTCTGCTCCCTGTGCTGTGTGAGTCTGCTCCCTGTGCTGTGTGAGTCTGCTCCCTGTGCTGTGTGAGTCTGCTCTCTGTGCTGTGTGTGTCTGCTCTCTGTGCTGTGTGAGTCTCCTCCCTGTGCTGTGTGAGTCTGCTCTCTGTGCTGTGTGAGTCTGCTCTCAGTGCTGTGTGAGTCTGCTCTCTGTGCTGTGTGAGTCTGCTCCCTGTGCTGTATGAGTCTGCTCCCTGTGCTGTGTGAGTCTGCTCTCAGTGCTGTGTGAGTCTGCTCCCTGTGCTGTGTGAGTCTGCTACATGTGCTGTGTGACTCTGCTCTCTGTGCTGTGTGAGTCTGCTCTCTGTGCTGTGTGAGTCTGCTCCCTGTGCTGTGTGAGTCTGCTCCCTGTGCTGTGTGAGTCTGCTCTCTGTGCTGTGTGAGTCTGCTCCCTGTGCTGTGTGGGTCTGCTCCCTGTGCTGTGTGAGTCTGCTCCCTGTGCTGTGTGGGTCTGCTCCCTGTGCTGTGTGAGTCTGCTCCCTGTGCTGTGTGAGTCTGCTCTCTGTGCTGTGTGAGTCTGCTCCCTGTGCTGTGTGAGTCTGCTCCCTGCGCTGTGTCAGTCTGCTCCCTGCGCTGTGTGAGTCTGCTCGCTGCGCTGTGTGAGTCGGCTCCCTGTGCTGTGTGAGTCTGCTCCCTGTGCTGTGTGAGTCTGCTCCCTGTGCTGTGTGAGTCTGCTCCCGATGCTGTGTGAGTCTGCTCTCTGTGTTGTGTAAGTCTGCTCTCTGTGCTGTGTGAGTCTGCTCACTGTGCTGTGTGAGTCTGCTCTCTGTGCTGTGTGAGTCTGCTCTCTGTGCTGTGTGAGTCTGCTCCCTGTGCTGTGTGAGTCTGCTCTCTGTGCTGTGTGAGTCTGCTCTCTGTGCTGTGTGAGTCTGCTCTCTGTGCTGTGTGAGTCTGCTCCCTGTGCTGTGTGAGTCTGCTCTCTGTGCTGTGTGAGTCTGCTACCTGTGCTGTGTGACTCTGCTCTCTGTGCTGTGTGAGTCTGCTCTCTGTGCTGTGTGAGTCTGCTCCCTGTGCTGTGTGAGTCTGCTCCCTGTGCTGTGTGAGTCTGCTCTCAGTGCTGTGTGTGTCTGCTCCCTGTGCTGTGTGAGTCTGCTACCTGTGCTGTGTGACTCTGCTCTCTGTGCTGTGTGAGTCTGCTCTCTGTGCTGTGTGAGTCTGCTCCCTGTGCTGTGTGAGTCTGCTCCCTGTGCTGTGTGAGTCTGCTCCCTGTGCTGTGTGAGTCTGCTCCCTGTGCTGTGTGAGTCTGCTCCCTGTGCTGTGTGAGTCTGCTCCCTATGCTGTGTGAGTCTGCTCTCTGTGCTGTGTATGTCTGCTCTCTGTGCTGTGTGAGTCTGCTCCCTGTGCTGTGTGAGTCTGCTCTCTGTGCTGTGTGAGTCTGCTCCCTGTGCTGTGTGAGTCTGCTCCCTGTGCTGTGTGAGTCTGCTCTCTGTGCTGTGTGAGTCGGCTCTCTGTGCTCTGTGAGTCTGCTCTCTGTGCTCTGTGACTCTGCTCCCTGTGCTGTGTGAGTCTGCTCCCTGTGCTGTGTGAGTCTGCTCTCTGTGCTGTGTGAGTCTGCTCCCTGTGCTGTGTGAGTCTGCTCTCTGTGCTGTGTGAGTCTGCTCCCTGTGCAGTGAGTCTGCTCCCTGTGCTGTGTGAGTCTGCTCCCTGTGCTGTGTGAGTCTGCTCCCTGTGCTGTGTGAGTCTGCTCTTTGTGCTGTGTGAGTCTGCTCTCTGTGCTGTGTGAGTCTGCTCTCTGTGCTGTGTGAGTCTGCTCTCTGTGCTGTGTGAGTCTGCTCCCTGTGCTGTGTGAGTCTGCTCTCTGTGCTGTGTGAGTCTGCTCTCTGTGCTGTGTGAGTCTGCTCCCTGTGCTGTGTGAGTCTGCCCCCTGTGCTGTGTGAGTCTGCTCCCTGTGCTGTGTGAGTCTGCTCTCTGTGCTGTGTGGGTCTGCTCACTGTGCTGTGTGACTGCTCCCTGTGCTGTGTGAGTCTGCTCCCTGTGCTGTGTGAGTCTGCTCCCTGTGCTGTGAGTCTGCTCCCTGTGCTGTGTGAGTCTGCTCCCTGTGCTGTGTGAGTCTGCTCTCTGTGCTGTGTGAGTCTGCTCCCTGTGCTGTGTGAGTCTGCTCCCTGTGCTGTGTGAGTCTGCTCTCTGTGCTGTGTGAGTCTGCTCTCTGTGCTGTGTGAGTCTGCTCCCTGTGCTGTGTGAGTCAGCTCTCTGTGCTGTGTGAGTCTGCTCCCTGTGCTGTGTGAGTCTGCTCTCTGTGCTGTGTGAGTCTGCTCTCTGTGCTGTGTGAGTCTGCTCTCTGTGCTGTGTGAGTCTGCTCCCTGTGCTGTGAGTCTGCTCCCTGTGCTGTGTGGGTCTGCTCCCTCTGCTGTGTGAGTCTGCTCTCTGTGCTGTGTGAGTCTGCTCTCTGTGCTGTGTGAGTCTGCTCCCTGTGCTGTGTGAGTCTGCTCTCTGTACTGTGTGAGTCTGCTCTCTGTGCTGTGTGAGTCTGCTCTCTGTGCTGTGTTAGTCTGCTCTCTGTGCTGTGTGAGTCTGCTCCCTGTGCTGTGAGTCTGCTCCCTGTGCTGTGTGACTCTGCTCTCTGTGCTGTGTGAGTCTGCTCCCTGTGCTGTGTGAGTCTGCTCCCTGTGCTGTGTGAGTCTGCTCCCTGTGCTGTGTGAGTCTGCTCCCTGTGCTGTGTGAGTCTGCTCCCTGTGCTCTGTGAGACTGCTCTCTGTGCTGTGTGAGTCTGCTCTCTGTGCTGTGTGAGTCTGCTCCCTGTGCTGTGTGAGTCTGCTCCCTGTGCTGTGTGAGTCTGCTCCTTGTGCTGTGTGAGTCTGCTCTCTGTGCTGTGTGAGTCTGCTCCCTGTGCTGTGTGAGTCTGCTCTCTGTGCTGTGTGTGTCTGCTCTCTGTGCTGTGTGAGTCTGCTCCCTGTGCTGTGTGAGTCTGCTCTCAGTGCTGTGTGAGTCTGCTCTCTGAGCTGTGTGACTCTGCTCCCTGTGCTGTGTGAGTCTGCTCTCTGTGCTGTGTGAGTCTGCTCCCTGTGCT
The DNA here is from genome assembly GCF_047496885.1 of Scyliorhinus torazame. Lineage (NCBI taxonomy): Eukaryota > Metazoa > Chordata > Chondrichthyes > Carcharhiniformes > Scyliorhinidae > Scyliorhinus > Scyliorhinus torazame. The sequence continues at coordinate 67,334,896 of NC_092713.1, forward strand.
GTGTGAGTCTGCTCTCTGTGCTGTGTGAGTCTGCTCTCTGTGCTGTGTGACTCTGCTCTCTGTGCTGTGTGAGTCTGCTCTCTGTGCTGTGTGAGTCTGCTCCCTGTGCTGTGTGAGTCTGCTCCCTGTGCTGTGTGAGTCTCCTCTCAGTGCTGTGTGAGTCTGCTCCCTGTGCTGTGTGAGTCTGCTCTCTGTGCTGTGTGACTCTGCTCTCTGTGCTGTGTGAGTCTGCGCTCTGTGCTGTGTGAGTCTGCTCCCTGTGCTGTGTGAGTCTGCTCCCTGTGCTGTGTGAGTCTGCTCTCAGTGCTGTGTGAGTCTGCTCCCTGTGCTGTGTGAGTCTGCTCTCTGTGCTGTGTGAGTCTGCTCCCTGCGCTGTGTGAGTCTGTTCCCTGTGCTGTATGAGTCTGCTCTCTGTGCTGTGTGAGTCTGCTCCCTGTGCTGTGTGAGTCTGCTCCCTGTGCTGTGTGAGTCTGCTCCCTGTGCTGTGTGAGTCTGCTCCCTGTGCTGTGTGAGTCTGCTCCCTGTGCTGTGTGAGTCTGCTCCCTGTGCTGTGTGATTCTGCTCTCTGTGCTGTGTGAGTCTGCTCTCTGTGCTGTGTGAGTCTGCTCCCTGTGCTGTGTGAGTCTGCTCCCTGTGCTGTGTGAGTCTGCTCCCTGTGCTGTGTGAGTCTGCTCTCTGTGCTGTGTGTGTCTGCTCTCTGTGCTGTGTGAGTCTGCTCCCTGTGCTGTGTGAGTCTGCTCTCTGTGCTGTGTGAGTCTGCTCTCAGTGCTGTGTGAGTCTGCTCTCTGTGCTGTGTGAGTCTGCTCCCTGTGCTGTGTGAGTCTGCTCCCTGTGCTGTGTGAGTCTGCTCTCAGTGCTGTGTGAGCCTGCTCCCTGTGCTGTGTGAGTCTGCTACCTGTGCTGTGTGACTCTGCTCTCTGTGCTGTGTGAGTCTGCTCTCTGTGCTGTGTGAGTCTGCTCCCTGTGCTGTGTGAGTCTGCTCCCTGTGCTGTGTGAGTCTGCTCCCTGTCCTGTGTGGGTCTGCTCCCTGTGCTGTGTGAGTCTGCTCCCTGTGCTGTGTGGGTCTGCTCCCTGTGCTGTGTGAGTCTGCTCTCTGTGCTGTGTGAGTCTGCTCCCTGTGCTGTGTGAGTCTGCTCCCTGTGCTGTGTCAGTCTGCTCCCTGCGCTGTGTGAGTCTGCTCGCTGTGCTGTGTGAGTCTGCTCCCTGTGCTGTGTGAGTCTGCTCCCTGTGCTGTGTGAGTCTGCTCCCTGTGCTGAGTGAGTCTGCTCCCTATGCTGTGTGAGTCTGCTCTCTGTGTTGTGTAAGTCTGCTCTCTGTGCTGTGTGAGTCTGCTCACTGTGCTGTGTGAGTCTGCTCTCTGTGCTGTGTGAGTCTGCTCTCTGTGCTGTGTGAGTCTGCTCCCTGTGCTGTGTGAGTCTGCTCTCGGTGCTGTGTGAGTCTGCTCCCTGTGCTGTGTGAGGCTGCTCTCTGTGCTGTGTGAGTCTGCTCCCTGTGCTGTGTGAGTCTGCTCTCTGTGCTGTGTGAGTCTGCTACCTGTGCTGTGTGACTCTGCTCTCTGTGCTGTGTGAGTCTGCTCTCTGTGCTGTGTGAGTCTGCTCCCTGTGCTGTGTGAGTCTGCTCCCTGTGCTGTGTGAGTCTGCTCTCAGTGCTGTGTGAGTCTGCTCCCTGTGCTGTGTGAGTCTGCTACCTGTGCTGTGTGACTCTGCTCTCTGTGCTGTGTGAGTCTGCTCTCTGTGCTGTGTGAGTCTGCTCTCTGTGCTGTGTGAGTCTGCTCCCTGTGCTGTGAGTCTGCTCCCTGTGCTGTGTGGGTCTGCTCCCTATGCTGTGTGAGTCTGCTCTCTGTGCTGTGTGAGTCTGCTCTCTGTGCTGTGTGAGTCTGCTCCCTGTGCTGTGTGAGTCTGCTCTCTGTGCTGTGTGAGTCTGCTCTCTGTGCTGTGTGAGTCTGCTCTCTGTGCTGTGTTAGTCTGCTCTCTGTGCTGTGTGAGTCTGCTCCCTGTGCTGTGAGTCTGCTCCCTGTGCTGTGTGACTCTGCTCTCTGTGCTGTGTGAGTCTGCTCCCTGTGCTGTGTGAGTCTGCTCCCTGTGCTGTGTGAGTCTGCTCCCTGTGCTGTGTGAGTCTGCTCCCTGTGCTGTGTGAGTCTGCTCCCTGTGCTGTGTGAGACTGCTCTCTGTGCTGTGTGAGTCTGCTCTCTGTGCTGTGTGAGTCTGCTCCCTGTGCTGTGTGAGTCTGCTCCCTGTGCTGTGTGAGTCTGCTCCTTGTGCTGTGTGAGTCTGCTCTCTGTGCTGTGTGAGTCTGCTCCCTGTGCTGTGTGAGTCTGCTCTCTGTGCTGTGTGTGTCTGCTCTCTGTGCTGTGTGAGTCTGCTCCCTGTGCTGTGTGAGTCTGCTCTCTGTGCTGTGTGATTCTGCTCTCTGTGCTGTGTGACTCTGCTCTCTGTGCTGTGTGAGTCTGCTCCCTGTGCTGTGTGAGTCTGCTCCCTGTGCTGTGTGAGTCTGCTCTCAGTGCTGTGTGAGACTGCTCTCTGTGCTGTGTGACTCTGCTCTCTGTGCTGTGTGACTCTGCTCCCTGTGCTGTGTGAGTCTGCTCTCTGTGCTGTGTGAGTCTGCTCCCTGTGCTGTGTGAGTCTGCTCTCAGTGCTGTGTGAGTCTGCTCCCTGTGCTGTGTGAGTCTGCTCTCTGTGCTGTGTGAGTCTGCTCCCTGTGCTGTGTGAGTCTGTTCCCTGTGCTGTATGAGTCTGCTCTCTGTGCTGTGTGAGTCTGCTCCCTGTGCTGTGTGAGTCTGCTCCCTGTGCTGTGTGAGTCTGCTCCCTGTGCTGTGTGAGTCTGCTCCCTGTGCTGTGTGATTCTGCTCCCTGTGCTGTGTGAGTTTGCTCTCTGTGCTGTGTGAGTCTGCTCTCTGTGCTGTGTGAGTCTGCTCCCTGTGCTGTGTGAGTCTGCTCCCTGTGCTGTGTGAGTCTGCTCTCTGTGCTGTGTGTGTCTGCTCTCTGTGCTGTGTGAGTCTCCTCCCTGTACTGTGTGAGTCTGCTCTCTGTGCTGTGTGAGTCTGCTCTCAGTGCTGTGTGAGTCTGCTCTCTGTGCTGTGTGAGTCTGCTCCCTGTGCTGTATGAGTCTGCTCCCTGTGCTGTGTGAGTCTGCTCTCAGTGCTGTGTGAGTCTGCTCCCTGTGCTGTGTGAGTCTGCTACATGTGCTGTGTGACTCTGCTCTCTGTGCTGTGTGAGTCTGCTCTCTGTGCTGTGTGAGTCTGCTCCCTGTGCTGTGTGAGTCTGCTCCCTGTGCTGTGTGAGTCTGCTCTCTGTGCTGTGTGAGTCTGCTCCCTGTGCTGTGTGGGTCTGCTCCCTGTGCTGTGTGAGTCTGCTCCCTGTGCTGTGTGGGTCTGCTCCCTGTGCTGTGTGAGTCTGCTCCCTGTGCTGTGTGAGTCTGCTCCCTGCGCTGTGTCAGTCTGCTCCCTGCGCTGTGTGAGTCTGCTCGCTGCGCTGTGTGAGTCGGCTCCCTGTGCTGTGTGAGTCTGCTCCCTGTGCTGTGTGAGTCTGCTCCCTGCGCTGTGTCAGTCTGCTCCCTGCGCTGTGTGAGTCTGCTCGCTGCGCTGTGTGAGTCGGCTCCCTGTGCTGTGTGAGTCTGCTCCCTGTGCTGTGTGAGTCTGCTCCCTGTGCTGTGTGAGTCTGCTCCCTATGCTGTGTGAGTCTGCTCTCTGTGTTGTGTAAGTCTGCTCTCTGTGCTGTGTGAGTCTGCTCACTGTGCTGTGTGAGTCTGCTCTCTGTGCTGTGTGAGTCTGCTCTCTGTGCTGTGTGAGTCTGCTCCCTGTGCTGTGTGAGTCTGCTCTCTGTGCTGTGTGAGTCTGCTCTCTGTGCTGTGTGAGTCTGCTCTCTGTGCTGTGTGAGTCTGCTCCCTGTGCTGTGTGAGTCTGCTCTCTGTGCTGTGTGAGTCTGCTACCTGTGCTGTGTGACTCTGCTCTCTGTGCTGTGTGAGTCTGCTCTCTGTGCTGTGTGAGTCTGCTCCCTGTGCTGTGTGAGTCTGCTCCCTGTGCTGTGTGAGTCTGCTCTCAGTGCTGTGTGAGTCTGCTCCCTGTGCTGTGTGAGTCTGCTACCTGTGCTGTGTGACTCTGCTCTCTGTGCTGTGTGAGTCTGCTCTCTGTGCTGTGTGAGTCTGCTCCCTGTGCTGTGTGAGTCTGCTCCCTGTGCTGTGTGAGTCTGCTCCCTGTGCTGTGTGAGTCTGCTCCCTGTGCTGTGTGAGTCTGCTCCCTGTGCTGTGTGAGTCTGCTCCCTATGCTGTGTGAGTCTGCTCTCTGTGCTGTGTATGTCTGCTCTCTGTGCTGTGTGAGTCTGCTCCCTGTGCTGTGTGAGTCTGCTCTCTGTGCTGTGTGAGTCTGCTCTCTGTGCTGTGTGAGTCTGCTCCCTGTGCTGTGTGAGTCTGCTCCCTGTGCTGTGTGAGTCTGCTCTCTGTGCTGTGTGAGTCGGCTCTCTGTGCTCTGTGAGTCTGCTCTCTGTGCTCTGTGACTCTGCTCACTGTGCTGTGTGAGTCTGCTCCCTGTACTGTGTGAGTCTGCTCTCTGTGCTGTGTGAGTCTGCTCTCTGTGCTGTGTGACTCTGCTTCCTGTGCTGTGCGACTCTGCTCCCTGTGCATAGTGAGTCTGCTCCCTGTGCTGTGTGAGTCCGCTCTCTGTGCTGTGTGAGTCTGCTCTCTGTGCTGTGTGAGTCTGCTCTCTGTGCTGTGTGAGTCTGCTCCCTGTGCTGTGTGAGTCTGCTCCCTGTGCTGTGTGAGTCTGCTCTCTGTGCTGTGTGAGTCTGCTCCCTGTGCTGTGTGGGTCTGCTCCCTGTGCTGTGTGGGTCTGCTCCCTGTGCTGTGTGAGTCTGCTCCCTGTGCTGTGTGGGTCTGCTCCCTGTGCTGTGTGAGTCTGCTCCCTGTGCTGTGTGAGTCTGCTCTCTGTGCTGTGTGAGTCTGCTCCCTGTGCTGTGTGAGTCTGCTCCCTGTGCTGTGTGAGTCTGCTCCCTGCGCTGTGTGAGTCTGCTCGCTGTGCTGTGTGAGTCTGCTCCCTGTGCTGTGTGAGTCTGCTCCCTGTGCTGTGTGAGTCTGCTCCCTGTGCTGTGTGAGTCTGCTCCCTATGCTCTGTGAGTCTGCTTTCTGTGTTGTGTAAGTCTGCACTCTGTGCTGTGTGAGTCTGCTCACTGTGCTGTGTGAGTCTGCTCTCTGTGCTGTGTGAGTCTGCTCTCTGTGCTGTGTGAGTCTGCTCCCTGTGCTGTGTGAGTCTGCTCTCTGTGCTGTGTGAGTCTGCTCCCTGTGCTGTGTGAGTCTGCTCTCTGTGCTGTGTGAGTCTGCTCCCTGTGCTGTGTGAGTCTGCTCTCTGTGCTGTGTGAGTCTGCTACCTGTGCTGTGTGACTCTGCTCTCTGTGCTGTGTGAGTCTGCTCTCTGTGCTGTGTGAGTCTGCTCCCTGTGCTGTGTGAGTCTGCTCCCTGTGCTGTGTGTCTGCTCTCAGTGCTGTGTGAGTCGGCTCCCTGTGCTGTGTGAGTCTGCTACCTGTGCTGTGTGACTCTGCTCTCTGTGCTGTGTGAGTCTGCTCTCTGTGCTGTGTGAGTCTGCTCCCTGTGCTGTGTGAGTCTGCTCCCTGTGCTGTGTGAGCCTGCTCTCAGTGCTGTGTGAGTCTGCTCCCTGTGCTGTGTGAGTCTGCTCGCTGTGCTGTGTGAGTCTGCTCCCTGTGCTGTGTGAGTCTGCTCCCTGTGCTGTGTGAGTCTGCTCCCTGTGCTGTGTGAGTCTGCTCCCTATGCTGTGTGAGTCTGCTCTCTGTGCTGTGTAAGTCTGCTCTCTGTGCTGTGTGAGTCTGCTCTCTGTGCTGTGTGAGTCTGCTCCCTGTGCTGTGTGAGTCTGCTCCCTGTGCTGTGTGAGTCTGCTCTCTGTGCTGTGTGAGTCGGCTCTCTGTGCTCTGTGAGTCTGCTCTCTGTGCTCTTTAACTCTGCTCCCTGTGCTGTGTGGGTCTGCTCCCTGTGCTGTGTGAGTCTGCTCCCTGTGCTGTGTGAGTCTGCTCTCTGTGCTGTGTGAGTCTGCTCTCTGTGCTGTGTGAGTCTGCTCCCTGTGCTGTGTGAGTCCGCTCCCTGTGCTGTGTGAGTCTGCTCTCTGTGCTGTGTGAGTCTGCTCCCTGTGCTGTGTGAGTCTGCTCCCTGTGCTGTGTGAGTCTGCTCGCTGTGCTGTGTGAGTCTGCTCCCTGTGCTGTGTGAGTCTGCTCTCTGTGCTGTGTGGGTCTGCTCACTGTGCTGTGTGAGTCTGCTCTCTGTGCTGTGTGAGTCTGCTCTCTGTGCTGTGTGAGTCTGCTCCCTGTGCTGTGTGAGTCTGCTCTCTGTGCTGTGTGAGTCTGCTCTCTGTGCTGTGTGAGTCTGCTCCCTGTGCTGTGTGAGTCTGCTCCCTGTGCTGTGTGAGTCTGCTCCCTGTGCTGTGTGAGTCTGCTCCCCGTGCTGTGTGTGTCTGCTCTTTGTGCTGTGTGAGTCTGCTCCCTGTGCTGTGTGAGTCTGCTCTTTGTGCTGTGTGAGTCTGCTCCCTGTGCTGTGTGAGTCTGCTCTTTGTGCTGTGTGAGTCTGCTCCCTGTGCTGTGGGACTGCTCCCTGTGCTGTGTGAGTCTGCTCTTTGTGCTGTGTGAGTCTGCTCTCTGTGCCGTGTGAGTCTGCTCTCTGTGCTGTGTGAGTCTGCTCCCTGTGCTGTGTGAGTCTGCTCTCTGTGCTGTGTGAGTCTGCTCTCTGTGCTGTGTGAGTCTGCTCCCTGTGCTGTGTGAGTCTGCTCCCTGTGCTGTGTGAGTCTGCTCCCTGTGCTGTGTGAGTCTGCTCCCTGTGCTGTGTGAGTCTGCTCTCTGTGCTGTGTGGGTCTGCTCACTGTGCTGTGTGAGCCTGCTCTCTGTGCTGTGTGAGTCTGCTCTCTGTGCTGTGTGAGTTTGCCACCTGTGCTGTGTGAGTCTGCTCTCTGTGCTGTGTGAGTCTGCTCTCTGTGCTGTGTGAGTCTGCTCCCTGTGCTGTGTGAGTCTGCTCCCTGTGCTGTGTGAGTCTGCTCTCTGTGCTGTGTGAGTCTGCTCACTGTGCTGTGTGAGTCTGCTCCCTGTGCTGTGTCAGTCTGCTCTCTGTGCTGTGAGTCTGCTCTCTGTGCTGTGTGAGTCTGCTCTCTGTGCTGTGTGAGTCTGCTCCCTGTGCTGTGTGAGTCTGCTCCCTGTGCTGTGTGAGTCTGCTCTCTGTGCTGTGAGTCTGCTCTCTGTGCTGTGTGAGTCTGCTCTCTGTGCTGTGTGAGTCTGCTCTCTGTGCTGTGTGAGTCTGCTCCCTGTGCTGTGTGAGTCTGCTCTCTGTGCTGTGAGTCTGCTCTCTGTGCTGTGTGAGTCTGCTCTCTGTGCTGTGTGAGTCTGCTCTCTGTGCTGTGTGAGTCTGCTCTCTGTGCTGTGTGAGTCTGCTCCCTGTGCTGTGTGATTCTGCTCCCTGTGCTGTGTGAGTCTGCTCCCTGTGCTGTGTGAGTCTGGTCTCTGTGCTGTGTGGGTCTGCTCACTGTGCTGTGTGAGTCTGCTCTCTGTGCTGTGTGAGTCTGCTCTCTGTGCTGTGTCAGTCTGCTCCCTGTGCTGTGTGAGTCTGCTCTCTGTGCTGTGTGAGTCTGCTCTCTGTGCTGTGTGAGTCTGCTCCCTGTGCTGTGTGAGTCTGCTCCTTGTGCTGTGTGAGTCTGCTCCCTCTGCTGTGTGAGTCTGCTCCCTGTGCTGTGTGAGTCTGCTCTCTGTACTGTGTGAGTCTGCTCTCTGTGCTGTGTGAGTCTGCTCCCTGTGCTGTGTGACTGCTCCCTGTGCTGTGTGAGTCTGCTCTCTGTGCTGTGTGAGTCTGCTCTCTGTGCTGTGTGAGTCTGCTCCCTGTGCTGTGTGAGTCTGCTCTCTGTGCTGTGTGAGTCTGCTCCCTGTGCTGTGAGTCTGCTCTCTGTGCTGTGTGAGTCTGCTCTCTGTGCTGTGTGAGTCTGCTCCCTGTGCTGTGTGAGTCTGCTCCCTGTGCTGTGTGAGTCTGCTCTATGTACTGTGTGAGTCTGCTCCCTGTGCTGTGTGAGTCTGCTCTCTGTGCTGTGTGAGTCTGCTCCCTGTGCTGTGAGTCTGCTCTCTGTGCTGTGTGAGTCTGCTCTCTGTGCTGTGTGAGTCTGCTCCCTGTGCTGTGTGAGTCTGCTCCCTGTGCTGTGTGAGTCTGCTCTCTGTGCTGTGTGAGTCTGCTCTCTGTGCTGTGTGAGTCTGCTCCCTGTGCTGTGTGAGTCTGCTCCCTGTGCTGTGTGAGTCTGCTCCCTGTGCTGTGAGTCTGCTCTCTGTGCTGTGTGAGTCTGCTCTCTGTGCTGTGTGAGTCTGCTCCCTGTGCTGTGTGAGTCTGCTCCCTGTGCTGTGTGAGTCTGCTCTCTGTGCTGTGAGTCTGCTCTCTGTGCTGTGTGAGTCTGCTCTCTGTGCTGTGTGAGTCTGCTCTCTGTGCTGTGTGAGTCTGCTCCCTGTGCTGTGTGAGTCTGCTCTCTGTGCTGTGAGTCTGCTCTCTGTGCTGTGTGAGTCTGCTCTCTGTGCTGTGTGAGTCTGCTCT